>NC_136059.1:2041992007-2042592007 GCF_964261635.1 Lissotriton helveticus | reverse complement strand
AAACATTTTTACATATTTAATTAATATTAATTAAATTACTTCCCACCCAATTCCCTATAAACCCACAACCCGCTACGGAAAATAAATTATTACAATTAACATAATTAGCAATTAATCAATTAATTAAAATTAATTGCCAATTAAAATTTATTTAATTACCAAATATAAATTAATTAACAATTATTTAAAAATGAATACCAATAAATACATTTACATATTTAATTAAATTACTTCCCACCGTATTCCCCTATAAACCCACAACCCGCTACAGTAATTTAATTACGCAAAAATTAAAAAAACAAATTTCATTATTTAAAATTAATTATAACATAAATACACAATTTTCACACATATAATAACATAAAAAACACTATAAAAAATTCGATACTATTAAAAATTCGATAATTTTAATAACCTATATTATATACTTCTATATTTTAACTTTCAATATTTTTAACATTCGATATTACATTACTTACCTTAAAAATGATATTTTTGATGTCTATACTCTGTCCATTCGATATTTTGAAGTCGATATTATGTCTGTTTACTCCCAGGGAGATGCGGATTCACATACCTGACCTTTAATGAAGGAGAAAAGGTACCAATTGCATTCAAATCACACTTGTACACAAAAGCAGAAATGAAGTTCACTTCAACAGAAAAAATTCTGACAGCGGTTCAGACTGCAGTAGCAAAAGAAAGAACTGTGGCGCAGGGTAAACGCATATTGATCGTTACACCTGTACCTGCTTTAGAAGCAGTAACAAAAGCTAGCATTCCTAATGCTAAAGCTTTACATCAAAGATGGATACAGTGGGTTCATTCTCTTGCTAAAAGTAGTTATGGGAGAGGCACTCCTTTCATTCAACAGTTTACAATAAAAGTTGTATCTTCGTTATTCAACGCGTGCTGTAGAGGTAGGCGCAATGCCCATACTGCGCCAATGACTCAGTACATGATATAATCAAGCAGAACCGCTTGCCCTCTGCTCACTGTTGCGAATCCAAATTGGATATTAACAAATGAACCTATATAAATTAACTAACGTTCAAAATATGCTTAATACATAAAAACGCATAAGCTCTGGAAAATTCATTCAATGCAAATTTTTACTAGCATCATAGCATTATAATACGTGATATTCAGTGCATTAATACAATGAGTTCATCACATCGAAATTTCTGATGTTTAAATCACATCAAACATATATTTTATCTCGCAAGTTGCCCTTGCCCAATGCAATTCGGGCCTCACGGCCCTTCGTCAGGGGCGATACCTGAAAAACATAAACATAATTAACATACTTTCACTCCATTGAAAATTCTTCAACTGCATAGTTGAAAGTTTACCACAGCAATTAACTCGGTGTTGCAGTATTATCATTTAAAAAAAGGAGCCATACATGTATAAAAGAACAATATACAGGTGAAAGACATGTGTCTGAGAGTTTTTCAAATAGGTATTAAACCTAGACTCACGTGTTATGTAATTTAACGAACTGGAGGGAGATGTGTAGTGTATAACGTGTCCCAATGAACGTGTCCCGGTGTTATTAGACTTGGCGTTACGATATACTGAAATAAAAACACACCAACAATAACCAACAACAGTTTGATGTGGATATTGAAAAGATATGTGAAGAATTAAATACCGCACTCACTTATTGAGAAATATAACGAACTGCAGGGAGATGTATAATCTGTGATGTGTCCCGGTAAATTGTCCCGGTGTTGTTAGGCTTGGCGTTTCAATGTACTAAAAATAAAAATAACAAATACCGACAATAACCAGACTGTTTGATATGGATCTTGAAAAGATGCGAAAAGGATTAAACACCGCACTCACTGTTGATCGACAATAACAACTAAATGGAACGGGAGCGCAATTCAAGAATCCATTCAGTCAGGATGCAATGTGTCCAAACCTGAGGGGATGAAGCATACACAAACCTTAACGGTGCGTTCAATATGCGTGACATGAACAGTATATCCTCTGGTAATCGAAGAGGAAAAAGACATCTAATGAAGAAAATGCTTTGATGAACGATTATTTCTATAAAGAAGGGTACGTTTTTTTTTTTAAATTCACGGGTGAACAACCACACCATTGGATTGAACCAACCTTTCGTAACTGGAATAGTACAATGCCCATTAACAACCGCTCTTAGTGCTTCTTCCAAAACTTAACCAGATCCTCTGAAAAAATAACGACACCGAAGCTCAGTCAAAGTATGAACCAGAGAAGGCTGAAAAACCTATACGCTAACTATATGAAGTACCTGTTGCCACTAAAAGCGCTTACGAAGTATTCCAAATCCCATCATTGTTGTGCTGCTCCCGGTTCTGAACGCCAGACTATGAATGCCGGTTCGAACGCCGAACGGTATCCGGCGGCCATGTTTATGATGCGTTAATGTCAACAAAGTGAAAAACGGACTTGCAAACAGGGAGGAATATGCGGGGACGCCATGATGTAGTGGGTAAACGTGCAAGTGAAGTACTAGAGTGTGGAAGAAAAACAATCAAATTAGAATGTAATTCACCTAATCAGATGTAAAAAGAAAAGAAAACAACTACAAGTGTAAACAGCATTTGATATAATTGTAGAATGATACAGTCCTTCTGCGTACATGTTTCATGCAAGAATCACAGGAAACAAATTAAATCTACTCGATCGTTGATCCCTTTGGGATCTTGTGTGTGCAATCTCTTTATCCAAAATATTTCTCTCTGTAACAGAGTCTTAGTCAAGGTCTTTCCGGGTGTGGGGGTGACCACTTCAAGGATCTGGAATTTTACTTGAGCTATTGTATGTCTGTTGTTTTCCCAGTGTACTGCCAAACTACTGTTGGTGTTTTTGTTCCGGATGGTGCTCTTGTGTTCAGATATACGCGTTTTGATCTTTCTTTCTGTTTTCCCTACGTACAACAGACCGCAGGGACATTTGATTGCGTATATGACGTTCGCAGTGTTGCAATCAGCATTGATCCTGATAGGAATGGTTTCTCCTGTATGGGGATGCTTCACTGTATCAGTCACCATCACATTATTACAGTGAACACAATTTTGGCATTTTTTCATTCCTTTGTAGATCATGTTTCTCAAAACTGGATTTGGTTTCAATAGTTCTTTGATATTCCGAGATCTTTTATAAGCAAAAATGGGTCTATTTGCGAACAGTTCTTTGAAATCAGTCTCATGACTTAACAAATCCCAATGTCGATTGATACTCTTTTTAATTTCATTGGAACTGGTGGAGAATTTAGAAACAAATACCTGATGTTGGTGTTGCTGTTTTGCTTGCTTTGTCAACAAGAACTCCCTAGGTATTTTTTGTGTTTTGTCTTTTGCTGTTTCCAACACAGTTGTAGGATACTTTTTGGATACATACTTAGTAATAATGGTGTTGAGATTGGTTTGTAAAGTTGCTTCTTGCGAATAGATTCTTTTGGCTCGCAACATTAATGAATACGACAAATTATCAACGAGATTCCTGGAATGGAAACTATTATACATGAGAGCAGTGTTTTTATCTGTAGCGTTATGGTGTACTTCAGTGTGGATTACATTATCCTCCAATTTCACCAATACATCTAAGAATGGGATGGCTTTGTCATCAATGTTGTGGGTAAATTGGATATTCTCATCATACAGATTCAGTTGAGATATCTTCTGTTCCAACATTACTCTAGAATTTTGCCATATTAGAAAGATGTTGTCGATATAACGACAATATAAGATTATATTGTCTGTCCAATCTCTGTCTGTCACCAATAACATGTCTTAATACCTGGCCATATAGGTGTTGGCATATGCCGGGGGTCCAGAAAAACCCATTGAGGTACCCTTGTTCTGTAAATAAAAGTCATCATTCCACTTAAAATAACTGTGATGTAAGCAGAAATGCAAAAGTTCCAACAAAAAAATCTTATTCACCAATAGCTCATCCTGTTTCAAAAGGGCCCATTCTACAGCCTCTATTCCAGCAACGTGCGGGATAGAGGTGTATAGGGCCTTGACATCCAAAGTACACATCAACATGCCCGGTTTTGCTACAACCTTCATGAGTTTCTGTAAAAAGTGTGTTGTGTCTTTGGTATAAGAATACCAAGATTGGACAAAAGGTTGCAAGAATTGATCAATATATTGACCCAGAGGCTCAAAGATGGTGCCACACCCGGTAACAATTGGACGGAAGGGTGGATTTGAAAGATCCTTATGGACTTTAGGCAGCATGTATATTCCTGGCTGCTTAGGAAATAGAACTGTCAGAAATTGTCTGGTTTTAGTCGTGATCCATTTCATGTTTTCAGCATTTTCTAGTACGATGTCTAGAGTCATTTTTAGTTCTTTAATTGGGTCCTGGTCCAATTTAAGATAGGTATTGATATCAGATATATGTTCAACTACTTTGGACTCATAAAATGTCCGGTCAATGACGACGATAGCGCCGCCTTTATCTGCTTGTTGTATGTGTATCCTGGAATTTTCAGCTAATTCTTTTAGAACCAGTCTGTCATGTTTTGAAAAGTTCCAATAGCATTTTTTCTTTGTGTTAATCTGCTTGAGATCATTTAGTACAAGATTTTCAAATGCATCCAATATTTTATGTGATGTAGGTGCCTGGAAGGTAGATTTAGGTCTGAACTCCAAATATTCAGTTGAATTTGGTTCTGTGGTTTGGTCAGGAACGTTTAGGAAGAAGAATTTCAATCGCAAAGTCCTCATGAATTTAAAGAAGTCAACTTCAGTCTCCAATGCATTTGTGTGATAAGTTGGTACAAAATTTAGTCCTTTGTTGAGAACTTTGACTTGTTGGGTAGTCAGTTCGTATGTGGAAATGTTTATCACTAGGTCTGCTTGGTACTCCTCAAATTTGGTTTTACCACTTCCTTTACCTCTCCTTGTTTTCCTTTTGTTTTCCCTGGTGGTTGGGTTATGTCTGCATCCTGGGCGGAAAAAGGTGTCTTGGAGGAAGAGGCTCCTTCAGTTGTTGTCGTATCACTTACACCTCCAGTTTTTTCAACTACTCATGGTGGTGCTCTATTGACATTGGTATCTCCCTCTGAGGCTATACTTTCCTGTGAAGATGTATTAGGGGCTCGCTTGACAAAGGTTCTCCTTTGGGCATACACCTCCGCCCATGTATACACTTCGTTTAATTTATAATCTAGTGTGTCTCGTTTATATTTCCTAAGTTTCCCTTCCTGAATCTCCTTGGTATATTTTTCCATTCTAGTGTTCATTTCTTCCAAGAATTTGGACCAATACTCCGAATCCATTCTGGACTGTAAATCAGTTTCAATAAGTGTGATTTTGTCTGTTATTTCTTTGATGACTACAGCTAGCTCTTCAACCAACAGTAGTATGAGATCCAAAGAACATTTGTTAAGCACTGCATACCAGCGGTCCATAAAATCTTTCTTCATGTTGAAACGAAATAACATCAGTTTGATTGGCATTCTCAAACCTCTTGGAATTCTCTTTGCCCGGTGATACTGCACAAGAGAGGACGCATGAAGGCGCTGGTTCAATTGCCTTTTTGTCAAGAATTCCAGTTGTTTCAATTGCTGTGGCAAACTGCTCCCCTGCACGTTGAAGGACCTGATGTCATGAATAAGGGAGTATATTTCTGAAGCCTGTTCATTCGTGTAAGCTAAAGTGTTAGCCCGATTATCGGTGAGACCAGTTATGGCATCAAAAGACATGTTATCGATGGGTGCTCACTCCCTGTGGACAGGGTACAAAACAAAAATTAGTTATGGTAGAGGCACTCCTTTCATTCAACAGTTTACAATAAAAGTTGTATCTTCGTTATTCAACGCGTGCTGTAGAGGTAGGCGCAATGCCCATACTGCGCCAATGACTTAGTACATGATATGATCAAGCGGAACCGCTTGCCCTCTGCGCACTGTTGCGAATCCAAATTGGATATTAACAAATGAACCTATATAAATTACCTAACGTTCAAAATATGCTTAATTCATAAAAACGCATAAGCTCTGGAAAATTCATTCATTGCAAATTTTTACTAGCATCATAGCATTATAATACGTGATATTCAGTGCATTAATACAATGAGTTCATCACATCGAAATTTCTGATGTTTAAATCACATCAAACATATGTTTTTTCTCGCAAGTTGCCCTTGCCCAATGCATTTCGGGCCTCACGGCCCTTCGTCAGGGGCGATACCTGAAAAACATAAACATAATGTACTTTCACTCCATTGAAAATTCTTCAACTGCATAGTTGAAAGTTTACCACAGCAATTAACTCGGTGTTGCAGTATTATCATTTAAAAAAAGGAGCCATACATGTATAAAAGAACAATATACAGGTGAAAGACATGTGTCTGAGAGTTTTTCAAATAGGTATTAAACCTAGACTCACTTGTTATGTAATTTCACGAACTGAAGGGAGATGTGTAGTGTATAACGTGTCCCAATGAACGTGTCCCGGTGTTATTAGACTTGGCGTTACGATATACTGAAATAAAAACACACCAACAATAACCAACAACAGTTTGATGTGGATATTGAAAAGATAAGTGAAGAATTAAATACCGCACTCACTTATTGAGAAATATAACGAACTGCAGGGAGATGTATAATCTGTGATGTGTCCTGGTAAATTGTCCCGGTGTTGTTAGGCTTGCCATTTCAATGTACTAAAAATAAAAATAACAAATACCGACAATAACCAGACTGTTTGATATGGATCTTGAAAAGATGCGAAAAGGATTAAACACCGCACTCACTGTTGATCGACAATAACAACTAAATGGAACGGGAGCGCAAGTCAAGAATCCATTCAGTCAGGATGCAATGTGTCCAAACCTGAGGGGATGAAGCATACACAAACCTTAACGGTGCGTTCAATATGCGTGACATGAACAGTATATCCTCTGGTAATCGAAGAGGAAAAAGACATCTAATGAAGAAAATGCTTTGATGAACGATTATTTCTATAAAGAAGGGTACGTTTTTTTAAAAAAACTTCACGGGTGAACAACCACACCATTGGATTGAACCAACTTTTCGTAACTGGAATAGTTCAATGGCCATTAACAACCGTCTTAGTGCTTCTTCCAAAACTTAACCAGATCCTCTGAAAAAATAACGACACCGAAGCTCAGTCAAAGTATGAACCAGAGAAGGCTGAAAAACCTATACGCTAACTATATGAAGTACCTGTTGCCACTAAAAGCGCTTACGAAGTATTCCAAATCCCATCATTGTTTTGCTGCTCCCGGTTCTGAACGCCAGACTATGAATGCCGGTTCGAACGCCGAACGGTATCCGGCAGCCATGTTTATGACGCGTTAATGTCAACAAAGTGAAAAACGGACTTGCAAACAGGGAGGAATCAATGGGTTTTTCTGGAGCCCCGGCATATGCCAACACCTATATGGCCAAGTATGAAGACATGTTCTTGGTGACAGACAGAGATTGGACAGACAATATAATCTTAAATTGTTGTTATATCGACGACATCTTTCTAATATGGCAAAATTCTAGAGTAATGTTGGAACAGAAGATATCTCAACTGAATCTGTATGATGAGAATATCCAATTTACCCACAACATTGATGACAAAGCCATCCCATTCTTAGATGTATTGGTGAAATTGGAGGATAATGTAATCCACACTGAAGTACACCTTAAGGCTACAGATAAAAACACTGCTCTCATGTATAATAGTTTCCATTCCAGGAATCTCGTTGATAATTTGCCGTATTCATTAATGTTGCGAGCCAAAAGAATCTGTTCGCTTGAAGCAACTTTACAAACCAATCTCAACACCATTATTACTAAGTATGTATCCAAAAAATATCCTACAACTGTGTTGGAAACAGCAAAAGACAAAACACAAAAAATACCTAGGGAGTTCTTGTTGACAAAGCAAGCAAAACAGCAACACCAACGTCAGGTATTTGTTTCTAAATTCTCCACCAGTTCCAATGAAATTAAAAAGATTATCAATCGACATTGGGATTTGTTAAGTCATGAGACTGATTTCAAAGAACTGTTTGCAAATAGACCCATTTTTGCTTATAAAAGATCTAGGAATATCAAAGAACTATTGAAACCAAATCCAGTTTTGAGAACCATGATCTACAAAGGAATGAAAAAATGCCAAAATTGTGTTCACTGTAATAATGTGATGGTGACTGATACAGTGAAGCATCCCCATACATGAGAAACCATTCCTATCAGGATCAATGCTGATTGCAACACTGCGAACGTCATATACGCAATCAAATGTCCCTGCGGTCTGTTGTACGTAGGGAAAACAGAAAGAATGATCAAAACGCGTATATCTGAACAAAAACACCAACAGTAGTTTGGCAGTACACTGGGAAAACAACAGACATACAATAGCTCAAGTAAAATTCCAGATCCTTGAAGTGGTCACCCCCACACCCGGAAAGAGCTTGACTAAGAGTCTGTTACAGAGAGAAATATTTTGGATAAAGAGATTGCACACACAAGATCCCAAAGGGATCAACGATCGAGTAGATTTAATTTGTTTCCTGTGATTCTTGCATGAAACATGTACGCAGAAGGACTGTATCATTCTACAATTATATCACATGCTGTTTACACTTGTAGTTGTTTTTCTTTTCTTTTTACATCTGATTAGGTGAATTACATTCTAATTTGATTGTTTTTCTTCCACACTCTAGTACTTCACTTGCACGTTTACCCACTACATCATGGCGTCCCCGCATATTCCTCCCTGTTTGCAAGTCCGTTTTTCACTTTGTTGACATTAACGGGTCATAAACATGGCCGCCGGATACCGTTCGGCGTTCGAACCGGCATTCATAGCCTGGGGTTCAGAACCGGGAGCAGCACAACAATGATGGGATTTGGAATACTTCGTAAGCGCTTTTAGTGGCAACAGGTACTTCATATAGTTAGCGTATAGGTTTTTCAGCCTTCTCTGGTTCATTTTTTGACTGAGCTTCGGTGTCGTTATTTTTTCAGAGGATCTGGTTAAGTTTTGGAAGAAGCACTAAGAGCGGTTGTTAATGTGCATTGAACTATTCCAGTTACGAAAGGTTGGTTCAATCCAATGGTGTGGTTGTTCAGCCGTGAAATCTTTTTTTTTAAAACGTACCCTTCTTTATAGAAATAATCGATCATCAAAGCATTTTCTTCATTAGATGTCTTTTTCCTCTTTGATTACAAGAGGATATACTGTTCATGTCACGCATATTGAACGCACCGTTAAGGTTTGTGTATGCTTCATCCCCTCAGGTTTGGACACATTGCATCCTGACTGAATGGATTCTTGACTTGGGCTCCCGTTCCATTTAGTTGTTATTGTCGATCAACAGTGAGTGCGGTGTTTAATCCTTTTCGCATCTTTTCAAGATCCATATCAAACAGTCTGGTTATTGTCGGTATTTGTTATTTCTATTTTTAGTACATTGAAACGCCAAGCCTAACAACACCGGGACAAATTACCGGGACACATCACAGATTATACATCTCCCTGCAGTTCGTTATATTTCTCAATAAGTGAGTGCGGTATTTAATTCTTCACATATCTTTTCAATATCCACATCAAACTGTTGTTAGGTATTGTTGGTGTGTTTTTATTTCAGTATATCGTAACGCCAAGTCTAATAACACCGGGACACGTTAATTGGGACACATTATACACTGCACATCTCCCTCCAGTTCGTTAAATTACATAACAAGTGAGTCTAGGTTTAATACCTATTTGAAAAACTCTCAGACACATGTCTTTCACCTGTATATTGTTCTTTTATACATGTATGGCTCCTTTTTTTAAATGATAATACTGCAACACCGAGTTAATTGCTGTGGTAAACTTTCAACTATGCAGTTGAAGAATTTTCAATGGAGTGAAAGTACATTATGTTTATGTTTTTCAGGTATTGCCCCTGACGAAGGGCCGTGAGGCCCGAAATGCATTGGGCAAGGGCAACTTGCGAGATAAAATATATGTTTGATGTGATTTAAACAACAGAAATTTCGATGTGATGAACTCATTGTATTAATGCATTGAATATCACGTATTATAATGCTATGATGCTAGTAAAAATTTGCATTGAATGAATTTTCCAGAGCTTATGCGTTTTTATGTATTAAGCATATTTTGAACGTTAGTTAATTTATATAGGTTCATTTGTTAATATCCAATTTTAATTCTCTTGCTGCCACAGACGTTGAATACGTCTTTGACCTTAATTTAAAGACACAAGAATTCCTACAATACGAATACGAATGTTCAATGCCGACCGAAATTCTGCCTCTAGAACATTACGGATGTATAAGATATACAGACGGATCAGCACAGCCCGCAATTTGGGGCAAGCAAACCTATAGTGCTGCCTGCGCGATCGTTAAAGGTCGTTGGCGCGAAGGTAAATTCAGACCTATGGTCACTTAAACTCAATCATTTGGAGACTGTATAGCTCAGCGAGCTGAACTACAGGCTTTCAAGATGGTGCTTGAAAATACCGATCGCAAATTCCCCACACTAATAGTGTGCGATTCGTATTACTGCGTTCAATCTTACGATGAGTATCTACAGAACTGGGTTCAAAATGGTTTCAAAGACGCAAAAGGTGGCACAATCAAGCATAAAACGCCTTGGGAACAAGTAGTTCTTTTACAGAAAGAACTACAAAAGACTCACGTGATTCATACACTGAGTCATCAGCGTGATGGCGTTCACGTTGCAGGGAATTCATTGGCTGCTGAAGCCGCGAAGGCAGCTGTGCAAACGGCTTCCATAGCTACAATCATTCGCTCTAAAAGAGTAATAGACGGTGAAACGTTGCTAGCAGTAAAAGCCTCACTGACAGGCAGCAATGCAGCGTTACCTCTAAACTATCCGCTCGGTAATACATACATAATTGATGCAAACTTCGTTCCTTTTGCTGAATCCCTGGAGTGGGGGACAGAGTATTTCCAAACAGGAAACGGAGGGCTTATTTGGTTCAAGAAGCACATATGGGAGAGGGTCTGATACATCAAGGGATCCTGACATCTCTAATAGAGTTAGAAAAGATGTACTGGTGGCCAGGACTAGGAGTTGATGTGTACAATTTCGCAATTTATTGCCCTAACTGCAACAGAGATCGCAGCAGCGAAAGCCACCAGATACCTGACTACAGAGTAGCCAGCCCAGTTCAGATACCATTACTAGACAGCATTAGGCTATCTATCTGCAAACGTCAGAATGGACAAAATGCAGTCCCACATCTACTAGGACAAGATTTATTTGGATGTGGCCCCAGCGCTCGGCTGACGCCAAAACTGTTATAAAGGATTTGCGAGTCTTTATCAGCACATACGAAATTGGCACGCTACATTCTGACCAGGGTCCTGCGTTTAGCTCTCGAGCTTACAAGGAGGCCATGGCCAGCTTGGGCATTGCATTGGGGTATTCTAGTCCCTTCCATCCTGAGGGTAATGCGGTAGTGGAAAGAAAAAACTGTGACATAAAGCAATCCATAACAGCTAAGGTATTAGGTTCGGGTGATGGGTGGGTCAAACATCTAACAAGTGTCCAACGTAGTCATAATAATCTGCCAAGAAATTCTCTGGGTGGAGTCACTCCGTATGAATTAATGTTTGGTACTAGAATGATAATTGAAGACCTCGATAGTCAAACTTCAGTGGTGGAACAAAAACCCTTTGATGTCAAAGATCGTTTGCCTGTTTTACAGCACTTAAATGAAACAAGAAGAAGTCTGAGTAAATCTATACAGAAGCAAACGCCCACTGAAGTAAAACCACCTGTCCCAGCAAGGCCTGTCTGGATTCCAAAGATTGGGGATCTGGTCAGGGAGAAAATTCCGGTGAAGAAGGAATTTGGGCCTTCTTACAGAAAAGCAGTACCTGTCTTAGCCATCCAAGCAACAAGATCAGTAGTACTACCGCCCCTTGCTGGTAAAAGGGAGAACAGAGTTGTATCTATCGACCTGGTCAAACCACAATCATGTGGCCAATAATAAGTAGTAGGCCCAGTGGACTCCCGAGACGTAGCAGACAACCAAACCTTGCTACAATCCAAGAGGTTGAGACTGAAAGACTTATCACCTTTGATAAACCTGCAGTACGAAAAGAAGGACTATGTAACAAAACTATGGAACTTGTACCTCTGGAAACCCAAATAACAGTTCGTCAAGAAACACCTGTCTACAATGATGTACCATCTGAGTATACAAATATGACAAGGCAAGAGACAGCTCCAGTGATTTCAAGTAATCCTGATGCAACAATTGACAGAACTGATTCTGGCTACTTTATCAAATTCGATAATTTTTCTGAGGATCCCAGTGAACCTGAAGATGGGCCAGCAAACAAAACTCTCAAGGAAAAAGTAACATAACTCCTTCATCTACTAGAAAAACCATATCTGGTTTCACCATGGGTGAAATTTTGGATTGGATTGGGTGTACTTTTCCTCCTGCTCTGGCTCGTGCTAGTATTGAGCTTGGGAAGGATGATTGATGGTAAATACAGTACTATGGACACAGCAAGTAAGAAAATCAACTTGGTCCTGAAACCTTCCAAATCATCTCATTGTGAAAAAAGAGGACTATCAGCAGTGAACATCACAGCCGTTCCTATACCTGGTGGTATAGCATGGGACAGAACTGATTATGACATCTATGGTCCGGTTGAGCTTCTGAAGCTTCACACTTGTACACACAAGCAGAAATTTAAGGATTCTTTGAGTGGCTTTGTCGCACCCAGTGAATTTTCTGATGATTGGGGCTTTGAAACTATTAACAACATGATGAAAAATTTAGAAATATCAGCTAAATTTACAGAACATGACTACTTAGAAGGGTCATCAGATTATGAACAAATGTATTGTTTTAATCATTATGGTCATCATTTTTTGCAAATAAATCTGCAAGTCCTAGAAATGTGTTTTATTACAATCAATGGAAACATTGTCCAACACCGCCAAAAGGCAGTTCGAGAAAATTCCTTGAAAAATGTCCATACTTTACAGGGTTTAATGTTACAAATCCAGAAATGTTACACTTCCATCAGTAATGCCATCGAATGTCGACGCTTTGCTAGGTCCTGTAATAGCTCATGCATCGTGTTGCCCCCAACGGATGCCAATCCTGATGACGGCATTCATTGAGGTCTCACCGGCAAGTCTAACTGAGGGTGAGATACGAGAAACTACAGGCATACAGGTACCATCCACTATGGACATTGCTAATGCATCAAACGCAGACAGCGATGATCCCCACTTCTGCTCTTTTGATCAGCTAACTGAAGTGGTTCCACTTTCACCTACTACGGTGGACGGTTTCTTTGCGAGCCTTGACAATATGATGTTTTCTCCCGACTCTACAGACACTCCTGAGAATAATTTTTGATTATTTCACACAGTGTTCCCGGAACTCTGCAATTCGGTCTTCATTTTTCAAAACATTCCACTGATTTGAACTTTTTTAATACAGAACTTTGGCACAGAGTAATCTGCTTAAAGTAAAACTATTCTTGGAGAACAAGATTTTGTGTTTGAACTTCCTAAATGACAATATTTGGCTTCAACCTCGAGTACCAGGATAGTTAAACAATTATGCTATGGGATTGATCTCAGGTATCGATTAATGACTGTACTTTCGTTCATATGATATGAAGATATATGCTCATAGTTTGTATTTGATTTCATGATGCCTATGATTTTTACATGATGTATACGCCCTTCATGCGAACAAGCCTATTCACAAATACAGGTTGTATTTTGGGGTGGGATTGTAAACAATTTTGCTTTGCAATATGTTCAGTGCTTATGACTTATTTAACTTAACATTCGTGGAGTGGGTGTTATGTGGGAATCTAGGACCCTAGTGTAATTTTTCCCGATTCATGCCCATATATAGGTATAAACCATCCAGTCCTTATATAGGCATAAAGAATCATTGCCTTATTTAGTTATGGCCTGCGCAGCCCTAATACGGCATGGCTACTTCCACTAAGCTCCGAGAATCCACATTGATTTCGTGGTAAAACCAGCCTTCAGCAGTCAGGAACCTCCACCATGTTTGAATACTAATTTATCCAAAAATCCGGGAGTTTTCAAGGAACTAAGGCACTAGTGACGATATTATGTCCAATCTTACGTCAGACTCGGCACCTTCAGGGGTATAAATATATCTACATTTGCCCAGTCAAACACACGGTGGTTCCTGAGCAGATCGACTAACTACTTGCCTGACGCCCTGCTGCTGCAAGTGCAGAAGGAAGCCGACCCTCCAACTGACGCACTGAAAAGACGCTGCCTTTTTTCCTGCCAAGAAATCCAGCTCCAGTGTTTCCAGGCTACCCTTGCGGGTTGCTGGGAGATCGAGTCCCGAGAGAGAGATACCAGCCCTCTATCATTCTAAAACCAAGGTACGGAGCTGATTAGAACCTTAGAGAATTATTGAACAGATTCTTGGCAGAGAAATACTAAAATCTAAACTACTCCTCACATATTCTTCCCTCGTACTAGGCCTCAGGTTAAGTACACAGGGGTAGGCGTATGTTAGAAGCACCAGTTGAGTACTTTTAGCCATTATTTTATCATTGTATGTATATGACTTAGAAACCATATAATGCTTTTACAGTACTATTTTATAATATTAATCATATTATGTGCATTGTACTTCTTAACTAGCATTTCAATTGTAGCTGTGCATTTCCTATGCTTAAGAAATAAGACTGTTCAATAAATACTTTTATTGAAAACGCCCGTCTCTCTATTTCTAAGCAAATCTGGTGAAACGAAGCATAAACCTTTGACTGAGTGAAATAGCCATCTATTGTTTCCGCGACTCTAGAGATACGTTTCATTCTGAGGAAACAAAGGTGTCATGTTATATGGTTGTCAGAGACTAATCCCTTCTTGTTTATTCGAGAAAGTTTCGAGTGACCTCTGAGCTAGCTGGCACTCACAATTAAGTCTAATATATTCGGCAGAGACCTAGTCGACTTCAGTCCTACGTCTAAGCTGCAGGTTATATTATTCCAATGCGCAGAGCCTATTGGGAATATAGGAACTACACTACACTATTTTACCACTTTTCATACCACATTAAGGAAACTCACTGACAGGGAAGAGCTTCTAATTAACCTAGTGAATGATCCGGCAGAGAAAGCATAGCTTTTTTAAAAATTACTTTTCTTAAATATTTATTGAAAGTCCAACTTCACCAGTTTGTTGGATTTTTTTAAACAGCAAAAATAGTCATTCTGGTAGGTGGCCCCATGCCAAAGATAGCAGAATTATTGATTTATCTGAAATTTAGTCTACCGTGCGACATACAATCACATGCTTGTCAGCTCACAACTGAATTGAATCCACAGATGGAGTTCTGATTTTAAATGTGTGAGGGTGCCAGGGGCTAGTGTTTACCTCTTGAATATGGTATGGTTGAGGGGTACTTAATAAGGTATGTTGTGTCCATCATGCTGGAGATTAACTGCGTCAATACCTCTATCCGCATGATTTGGATGAATGTGTATGTAGTGTTTACACGTTGGCATTTTATTCATTTATGTTAGTTTTTTTTGATTGTGCAACTTGACATGAAAATTTACTACAACACACACTTTATTCACTTTTGAGTATTTTGGTTTGTTGCTCCATAGATTATGTTTAGATCACTGCTGACCCTCGCCCATGCACTACTGTCTATTTTGATACTACCTATGTAAAATTCCTATAGGTATCTATCAGGGAGTTATCCCTGCCAGTTATTTCCTTTTGGACACCAATACAAAACTTATGTGGAGCCGCATTGCTCTATGCAGTAGAGGGATTTAACTTGTGCATTTTAAATGCCTATTGAATAGACTTATAAGGATTCTACTATACTAAGGAGAGAGGACTATGAACAAAACATGCAAGAGGTACATTCCACACATACAATGAGGATGAGAATGTCCAACAAATTGGTGAAATTCTATTATAAGTATTACACTCTCCGTGAATCAGTCCTTATCGTGACAAACATTTTTTTGGTAACAGATACGGTCTTTTCAATTAAGTCCCTGTGAGATAATAGACACCTAGCCTGAGGGTCTACTTTCCATTTATGTGATCCTCCGGGCTCATTTGAAATGTACAGGCAGATTACAGCGGTTCGTCTTGCCCACGTTATTGTGTGGGAAAAAGAGAAGTGCTGGCAAGATATCGGCATATTCCTAGGTGCCAATCCAAGGGTAAAATTACCCTTATTCTCCCTAATTGGATAAATCAGGAATTGACTCCACTTGATGTCCTTCATAGATGCTGCTTACGCATAGGTGGAGGAACACTGAGTTTACTGTATTGGATATGTTATTAACGCTACACCATGTTCGCTTAAGTACCATTCCTTTTGAAGTTATATACCAGGATACGACAATCTTTATTGGGGCTCTTCAATGATTCCCTCACTATCACCCTCCAACAGTGCCGCTCATCTCTACATAGCCCATCACATGTATTTGTTTTATGGCACCACTCATACCAGTGTAAGGTGTTGGAGCACTTTACATCACACATACAGAGACAATGAATCATATGTGTGTAAATCAGTGTATAGAAAACTCTACATAAGGCAAAAGGGATTACAAGATGTAGGATTCATATGTGATCAATACTGGTAGGCAGTGCTTGGTCTAGAGAAGCACAAACTCAAGATTCAGATTATAACACAATGGTTAGCATTGACCTTGATGATAAGAAGTTGTTTCTACCCAAACAAACCATTTTTGGAAGTATCAGGATTGTAAATAACTAGGTAAAAAACATAACTTCCTAACTTGTATCATGCAGTTTGTATGCAGCTATTTGAAGACAGTTCATAGCTCACTGTGCACCAGTAATAAAAGAATCTCTGTGCCAAAAGCAGTAACCCACTGAGCTCGACACATTAAATACTGTTCTTTGAAATGCATGATACACATTATTTATAGCAAGTATATTAGCTATCTGTGATACCTTAGATGAGTCAAAGCTGCCACCAGGCAAAACTCCTGTCTCTCTCCATTAATCACCAGAGTTATCTTGTCACTTTCAATGTTGCCCGAAAACTGCCAGCTATATAATGAACTTTGCAGTGCTTTTAAAACTACAGCCTGCGGACCCCCCTTGGGCAGGGCCATACTGGCTGTAGTGGGCACCGGGCGTTTTCCAGGTGGACCGTAGGAGTGGGGAATGGTTTTGGACTGCTGAGGGCCCTTTTTGATTCAGGGGGCCGGTTTTGCAGCAGTGCTCCAATATTGACCCCTTGTACCAAAAGCAGCAGCCGTGTTTCCCACCAGGACCCCTCACTTCCGCAGCCAGTCAGACTTAATTGCCCGGGCCAGTTTGCATTGCCAGTCCAGCCCTGCCCCTTTGAATGTGTCACAGATTCCTGGGGGTCCGCAGACCAGTGGTTGAAACTGCTGTTGTTACCCTTTTTTTGTGTTGCTAAGGTGTTGACAAGGTACTCTGATTTCTATGTTCGTGTTGGATCTTGTACAAATCCTGCTATTATGTTCGACAGTGACGTGGACAGGGGTTCAGCCTCACCACAACTATTATCATGAGCTTGTTGTGATTTAATGGGAAATGTAAATAAACAACAATTCAGGATGGGTTCCTCAGGATTTAAACAGGCAATAACGGCCTGCCTGCAAGTTCGAATACCTCTAGAATAGAATGCATTTTTCATTAAGTCTTGCCTTGCTTTCTTTAAATCCAGGCAAACACAGACCAGGTAAATTAGGTCATCTTTTGATGTACCACGAAGAAGACATGCGATTCCATCTTTCACTAGCGAAGTAGTTTCTCTGCAAGTAATGGAAACCAGGGTCAGAAATGTCAGTGTCATGTATACTGGATGTGAAGAACCAAAGTATGGTGCCGGTTCCGGCAACTTGTACTTATTGACAAGCATCCATGAGTGTGATCTATTTGTCAATTATAATTTGTCTTCTAGGGGAGATTTTTCACTTCATGCATTTGTTAAGAACTTTTTTTAAAGGTCACATTAGATATTGAATGATCCCCTAAGTCTCGTGCATGCATTGCAACAAACAAGCTTTCCCCAAAAAATTAAAGGGCTTGAGGGAGAGCTGACCAAAGTAATTTACTACCGGAGTCGTAGACTGCATGCTTTATAGCAACAGGCACACTTTCTGGCTATTGTGAGTCCAAATTCCAAACGAATCTGGAAAAGTTGACTGTATGCTTTGATGACTACTCCATCGAGAATGGCGAAATCTTGGCCTTGGAGGACCTCACTACCAATAGTGAGGGTTGGGAGGAGTTTTGCTGCCACGACTATTAGCCTTGGCTGAAGTTTTGGGCCTTTTAGAATACTATCAAAGGTGCAGATCTCTGTTATTAATGTGTTCCCCTACCTTATTTATTGTTGCTTCTCAGGGAAAAAGTGCCTTTTTCATCTGTCAATACCCCCATATATTTGTATACATCGACGTAGTCAAGATGCTGACCATTTAATGTACATGTTGGAAGGTACTTGGTGCATTTTGAGATGTCAAAACGTTGGTCTTATTTCTGTTTATTTCCAGTGCATTGTCACAAGTGCATTTCAATTGTGCATCTATCAGAGTTTGGAGACTGACTTTGTTGAGACTGCAAAGAAAAACATTGTCTGTGTACAACAGGTGGCTAAGACAAAATGTACCAACTAATTTGGCATGCGCGTCTAGATATATAAGAACTAGACAATTACGACGAGCCTTTTCTATTCAAGCAGCCTGACTCCGGAGTCACGCGGAGGCTATCCTCCAACCTATTGCAATTTAGAAAGGGTCTTAAAGACTGGCTCTTCCCTTTGTGACACTGACGCTGATCTGCGTGGCTTGAAATTATCCCAATACATGACAATTCTTCCCCCTCAGTAGTTACAGTTGCGCCAGGATACCCATTGGGTGACAGATGCGCTTTAGAAATGTGTTAAATAAATAAACATTCGCTTTTGCTCACTGTTTCCTGCTAGGAGCCTAGGCTGTTGAACAGTCTGCTATTTAATATTTTGTAGTCAATGGTATACAGACTAATAACATTATTGGGTGCAGTAGAGTGTCTTGGTAAGGTTATGCTACATTCCATGACTTGGGGGAGGTGATCACTCTCATTGGTCATTTCTATTTTAACTGATTTTGTCAGAGGAAATAGATCAAGTGACACCAGAGTGACTCAATATTTAATTGCAAATTAAGCTCGTAATGCGTGAAGTTCATCGTGCTATCACCAGCAGGTCTACCAGTTAACACCCTCATGCCTGTACATTCAAGTTCGTTTACTAAATATTCTCTCTGTTTGTGTCGCGACTTGTATTATTCAGTGTGTATTTTGGTGAGATTTACCAGTGTACATTTTGATCTGTCAGTAGAGCCTCCTCTTCAGGGCTGTAAAATAGATTCATGTTGGAGTCTCTAGTAAGGGGGATGCTCCGCGTTGGTATTTGTTCCATGTATTATTGTACAACTGTTATAATTGTCACGGTGAGAGCTATTTTTGGAACAGGATCCAGATAGATATAGACATTGATCAACAGTAAGGATGTCTTTCCTTAATCCAGTTCCTAAAGATCAGGACTTGCATCCCACCGTCTATTTCTGGCTGGACGTGTTCCTCCAGACCTAACAACAACGATTCGTACACCGGGAGGCTGCTTTTCGGTCCTCCATATTTTTGTGATTTAGTTGCTGGAATACAATAGTGCAAGTAACCTGTGATCGGTAGAAGGAGTCAATGCTGAGTTTTCCTGGGGAGCCTTGTTGTCATAATTCTTCCTCGTCATTAGTGGATTCCCTGCTGACAGTTTTGGTCCTGCAATATTCCATGAACAGATGTTTACACTTCCTAAATTCTTTTTGTATGAAGGGCTTGACAATGCGGTTTATGGTTTTAAGGGTTTTTGCGAGGCTGATGAAAGCCAGCCCCAGTAACCATGAACTTCTTTAAAATCTGCTGGAAGAGAGGACATACAAGGCCTGCTTTGTTTTTTTTCTGCTGTTATGGAAAGTATTTCCAATTGCTCCTTTGAGGACTGGATATATATACCTGAGGTTGACGTCCCCTTAATGTGTTTGTGGAGGAATTTTCCAATAGATTCGGATATCGGGGGTGAACATAACAGGAGATGGTAATTCTCCAAAAGTTAAAGTGATGTTTTTCTTTTAGTACCCTTGCTGCTAATTTAGGGAAGGCCCAGTCTACCAGCGTGATTTCTTTTAAATTGTTCTTGCATGGCGAAAGAAATTCTACTGAGGTTATGTCACTTGTGGTTTGATTTGTCAGCGAGGGCAATGCTCCAAGTAGTTTCAGAAGGTTTTCTCTGTTTAGTATGTTGTGTTGCCCTCTGGTGTCATATTCTGGGACCGGCTAGTTACCCAAACCAGAGCTGGACAGACCAGGCATTACGCCGTGATTAATAGATCGAACCTTACCCATCCTGACTACGTTAAGAGCCGGAACTCAAAAATCGTATTACAATTGCCCAGAAGAAGCCCCAGGCCTGCTGGCCAATTGAGGTAACGGGTTTTTAGGAACCCGTTGGTGCCAGGGGATAACACCCGAAGACCTCTGAGTTCTCCCTTGTTCCGGACCACAGAAACACGGAGTCTTCTAGTCACAGTCAGAGATCAAGTTTTATTGGCAGCTACCAAGTAACATGTGTCCTAGAAGCACGACAAACGCGGATCGTGTGTTCTCAGGAGACTGTTCGTTTTTACAGAGCCAGCCGTCTCCTTATATACAAAAATAATAGCTGCAAGCAAGAATTCCTGAGTTTATGATATGGCTATACACATATTTCTACAATAATACAAAAGAGCGAAGTCATGTAGGCAAGCCCCTATTTTAGACGTCGAGTTCGTGATAGATTACCCGGCCAGGCCCGGAACTCCCATCAGATATCAATGAAACACCAATAAAGAAAGGCACCTCCTAGTCATAAAACTGGCCATAAAACAGGGAACGTGGACAGGTGCATGTTTGTAGAAAGCATGGTCTGTATGTAGTGAATAGGTTGTGGAATGTTATGCATTGATGTTATCGTTTTGGGCCACTGGGCGAGGAGCTGCCCAAACAGGTTTGGCTAAAGGCAATGGAGTCAGTTGGGACAGGTCAGGGGGAAGTCAGGGAAGGTGGACGTGTCCTTTTAGATCAAGCTCGACCTTTAATTGACTTATCATGAGGGCAAGACGTAAGATGGATGTCGTTTACAAAATGGAGTCTAAAGGGTCGGGACGGAAACTACGATTTAGGGGTGTTAGCAATCTTCAATTATGATGCAAATGCATAGGAATGATGTCCTAAGCATTATCGGTTCGTCGACACCAAATTCGTCATGGTACGTTGATATTTTGTGACACGGGTATTGGACCTCGATATCGGGAAAACAACAGGGTCCAGATTTCCAGAACAACAGACCCTCCTTTTGCCCTTATGTAAGGCAATAACTCATGTTAATCTGAGTCTAAATCTGTATGAAGGAATTCGTGGAGATGATGCTGTAGCATCATTCTGTTGCTCAGTCCGTCCTTTAACACAGGCTTCCGTACACATGAAGTAGCACAGAGGCCACAGAGTGCAGGAGCGCACTGTACACACAGGCAGAACATAAACAGAAGCGCTAAGATCATCCTAATGAAGATCAGTGTTTTCCATCCCCAGGCAGTGATCAGGCCCCAGAACCACCCTAGCAAGGACCAATCTCCTTTTTCCACGTGAAGGGAACCAGATATTTCGTGTAGTTTAGAGATGGCCTGGTACACTGTCGGTGCGTTATCAGGGATGAAAATGCAACTGGATTGGATCACTCTACACACACCACCACGATCGGCGAGTATGATATCTAGGGCAACTCGGTTCTGAAGGGTCATAAGTCGATCCGACTGAAGCTCGGTTGTCAAATTGCCAAGCGCTCCGGCCGTTTCAATCACGGCGGATTCAACTATCCTTGCTAATTGACGAATATTCCTGCTGTTCACCATAGGCCCCCAAAATGGCAGAAAACCCTTTGCAAAGTTAGCGAATTCCTGACTTGCGGTGTCGTCTTTACTCACGACACCCCTAGCTGTCCTTGTCCGATGGTAATCTGCTCTGGCCGTGTAGGTGGGAGGCAGCAGAAATGAGATAAAACATGTACCCGAGAAGTCAGGGGGCAACCATGTGTAGGCTTGGTCGTGGCAGACGAAATACGTGCCTTTGGCTGCTAGGAGTATAGGGGAGGTTCGGGAAGCGAACACATATGTTTCCGTGCATATGCTCTTTCCTAATTGTGCTTTGGGATCCCTACCGATACCTTGTAAACATAAGTGACCTCGGTGGGGTACTATCCAAACTGGGCGGGATTTCTTCGCTGTCTGGCTCTTACTCAGGTAAACCCCATATTTAGTTACGTTCCAACGGGCGTACGGAGTGAGTTCATCTTTGGGAATCGTTAGATAGGTGTCGATATCCCTACTCATATTTCTTATCCCTGCTATTAGTGCCTTGTTACTGGAATCGCTCTCAGTGGAACGGGTCGGGTATGGTTCTAGGGCGAATAGGAACATGGTCTGGAAAGCCCACAGAGAACCATAATAACTGAATGGCAGGATAAAGTATGGGATACCCTTATCAGTTGTGTGTGGCATGAGTCCGCATATCCAACAGTTCGATGTGTTCAATACGGACTGGTGTTGGTGTAGGAGTTGAATGAATGAGTTGTTTACAAATTCGAGTCTTCTGGCAGACTCGTGTTCGGGTAGAGGGTGAAAGGAGTGCGGGGAGAGAGTGGGAGGAGGCGTTGGTCGAGTGTCATTCGAGAACAGGGAAACTTGAAATACGAATAGACCATAACCAGTCAAGAACATCACTGTGCTACACAGCATTAAAACACATATTATTAAAAATCTTCTTCTGGACAGTATTGTACACAATTGTTTTTCAAAGTTCGTAAGTTTGGCAGGTCTCTCTACCCTTGGAAACTCCATCCTCTACTTGCTGCCCGCGGTGGTAGGTTGATTCTGCCAGGGAGTGCGCTCCGTTCAGTCCAGGGTAACTCCCTCGGACCAACCAGAACCGTGGACCTAAAACTTCCCCAGTTGCACTCCCCAGACTTCAACCGCGACCCTAGCAGCGGAACCGGATGGCGGTTCGAAAATCAAAAATGAGCAAGTTTCCTGAGAGTGAGAGAGCTGAAAAATCAAAAATAGTTCTTAGGGGAAAAGTAATCACATTAGTTTGCTTTTTTTTTTTATTAGTCTCTTGGGCTAGATCTTAGGTTGTACCGTCGTTTCCCAGGTACGGTGTGGTCTTCAAACAATGTCTCAGGTTCGGTAGTGTCCAACTGCATAGACGGTGGCACAAGTCCTTGCAAAATATGATCACTCTCCTTTTCGGAACCAGTCTCTTTCAAACGTGCATCGCTGAAAGGGATGAAGCGAGGTACGGATTCTATCTCTGAGTCGGCAAGTCCTTCATTGACCCACTGGTCGTATGGAAGGGGCAGAGGGACCCATTTACAATGGGTCTCATGTACCCAGTTCTTTTTGCCTTCCACCCGAACGGCTGATCTCGTGGAAAGAAGTACCAGGTGCGGTCCGGTCCACCTCGGTTGTTCGTTGTTGGTGCGCTGGAAGTTCCGCACCAAAACCCACGTGCCGGGTACGATGGTGTGACCTGGATCGTCAGAGGCTGGCGGAGAGGAACTGTGAACCTGTTGGTGTAAAACACGCAATTTAGTTGTCAATTCGCACAAGTAGTCAAACAGTACGGGGTGTTCTATTTCACTGAGTTTCTTTGGTCTTGGCACGCCCCAGACGTTGGCTGGGCGGCCAAACACTATCTCGTGGGGGCTAAGTCCTAATCTGGAATGGACAGTCATTCTGGTCGACAGGAGTGCTAGAGGCAGGGCGTCAGGCCATTTAAGACCTGTACTGGCTTGGATCTTGGCTAATTTCAGCTTTAATGTGCCATTGTAGCACTCTACTAATCCAGCTGATTGGGGGTGATTTGCAGCGTGGAACTTCTGGTATATGCCTAGACACTCACACACTCTCTTCATCACGCGTCCTACAAATTCACTTCCATTATCACTCCAGACAATTCTAGGCATACCAAACCTCGGGAAGAACTCTTTGACAAGGGCTTTGGCAGTTGACAAGGCGGTATTGTCCTTAAGGGGGTACGCTTCCACCCACCTTGAAAAGGCGCAAACAACAACGAGCACATATTTCAGATTGTTGCACCTCTCCATGTGGATGAAATCGAGCTGCAAAACCTCGAACGGATACGTTGGAGGCGCAAAATGACCAGCTGGAGTTGGGGTTCCCCTACCGGGATTGTACTTTAAACATACCATACAGTTTCTGACCACATTCTCTGCATATTTTGGGATATTACTATTCTGCCATACTGGGGCCAATAGTTAACATATTCCTCTCGAACTGATGTGTGCAATTCCATGAGCCATTGTTACTACTGCAAGTACATATGCGTTAGGTAATAGCCATCGCTGGTGTTCCGACAATTGGACCCAACAACCATTCGTATCTAATCTACCTGTACTTTCTCTCCATTCATTCACCTCTTTCTCAGTCGCCTCGGCTTGTATAGATTTCACGCTTTCAATGGTGTCCTCACACATTCCCACATCAGTAATCCATCTAGCGGGACCTACAACATACATCCGACTCATCGTGTTCCTTGCAGTCTCTTTCGCAACCTCGTCTGCAAATGCATTCCCGCGGCCAACATCATCCTGAATCTTTTTGTGTGCACTGCATTTCATGATGGCAACTTGTAGTGGCAAGGTCAGTGACTCAAGGAGTTTATTAACTAGCTGACCATGTTGTATCTTTGCACCATGTGACGTAAGGAACCCACGTTCACGCCACAATCTCCCAAAACTGTGAGCCACACCAAAGGCGTATTGGCTGTCAGTGTACACATTCACTCGCTTTCCTTTCGCCAACACACATGCTCTAGTAAGCGCAATCAGCTCTGCAGCTTGTGCAGAATTGTGGGAAATGCGCGCGGTCTCTATAATGGTGTGTAATGTCGTTACGGCATATGCTGTAGTCGTATCACCATTCGGCAATTTGAAACATGAACCATCAACCCATAAAGTATCATTGCATTCGGGAAGGGGAGTGTCCTGTAAGTCTACTCTCCCTTTTGTCTCTTCTTCTGTCCTAAAGCAGCAGTCATGTTTATCAATCTCGTCTGTTTCTGTCGGGATGGGTAGTACCGTAGCGGGGTTGAGTGTATCACACCTCTTTATGTGGATGTGACTTGCTAACAGTGTAAGTTCGTAACTGGATAGTCGAGCGCTAGTAAGATGTTGTGTCCTTGTCCTGTTTAGCAAAATGTCTACTGCATGCGGAACCATAACGATCAGAGTATTATTCATGACTAATCCAGCAGACTGTCGAATGCAGACAGCTGCTGCGGCGGTAGCCCTCAGACAACTTGGTAGGGCTTTAGCCACAGGGTCTAGAGTTGCCAAAAAATACGCGCATGGGCGCTGTTTGTCCCCAAAGTGTTGTGTTAGGACTGATAATGCACAACCTTCCTTCTCATGGACGTATAATGTGAAAGGCTTACTGTAGTTGGGGTTTCCCAAAACAGGAGCCGAACACAATGCATCACGCAACTCGTGGAAACTCGTCTGACAATCTTCAGTCCAGGGCATGGGATTGGGTGTGTCTTTGCAGAGTAGTGCCAGCAAGGGTTTAGCTAGTAGTGAGAAATTCGGTATCCATTGTCTACAGTACGATGTAATGCCCAAGAAGGCTCGAACCTCTCTCTGTGTCCTTGGGGCACTCAGATCTGCAATTGCCTGTATTCTTTCAGGTGTCAGTCTCCTTCCCTCCTTCGACAAGATGTGACCTAAGTAGGTTACTTCTTGTCGGCAAAATTGTAGCTTGGAAAAAGAGACTTTGTGCTTCATGTCACATAAGTGACGCAATAATGACAATGTGGCATGTTTGCAAATTTCTTCAGTGTCTCCAGGGATCAGCAGATCGTCTACATACTGAATCAGAGTTGACCCATCTGGCAGAACAGTAGTGTCCAGTTGTGTTTTCAGGGCCTGGCTGAATATTGATGGGCTTTCGCAGTAGCCTTGAGGAGCGCACTTGAAGCGGAAGCTTCGTCCTCCTAAATTGAATCCAAAAATATCCCTACTCTCCTCAGCAATCGGGATGCTGAAGAAAGCGTTCTTCAGGTCAATCACCGAGAACCAAGCTGCTGAAGCTGGAACCATGGTCAATAATGCAGTAATGTCGGGGACAACTGGAAACTGTGGGATAACTACCTTATTCACTTCTCTGAGGTCAATCACGAACCTGTATACAGGCGGTTGTGAAGGATCAGTGCGTTTTAAGACGGGCAAAACTGGACTGTTACAAACATTTCCTGTTGTTTCCTCGATAACATCTTTATCGATCAGATCATAAATGATCGTCAACAACGCCTTTTTGCATTCGCTAGATATTTTGTATTGGGGAATACGTGGCAACCTAACGTTGGCTTTCAAAGTTATGACATACGGTGCTATCTCCAAACAACCGACATCATTAGAACCATTAGCCCAAAGTATATCAGGGAGTGATGACAATTCAGTTGGAATATTTTCCTTTGACAAATACATTGGAGAAATGACTTTCTTACCTAAAGTAAGTTGTACTCCCAAGGGGGAACAGTATAAAGTCGCATACAACCTCTATAGTAAATCCAAACCTAACAAATTTTCACCGCAACCTGTTGTCAAAATGAGGGGTGCGTCTAATTCGCATGGGCCAACAGAAAGTGATATAGGACTAGAGATCGGGTTTCTAACAGGGGCGCCAGAGAAACCTACTGAGACATTCATTTCGCCAGACAAAGGTGCGCCGGGAAGTTTCGAGTGCATAATAGAACTTTTTGTAGCACCAGTATCCAGCAGAAATGGCTCTGACACTCCTGAGGCAATTACCTCGACATAAGGTCCATTCTGATCTACTGGAACTGAAACGACTCCCTCTCTTTGTCCATGGCTGTCCTAGCAATCGTTACCCTCAGTATCGTGTTCGGTGTAATAGTCGTCAGCATAGTACTGAGCTGACCTAGACAATGCATTATTCTGTTGGTCAAAGCTGTTCATGGAATTCTGAGGCGGAAAAGAAACTGTGTTCTGGGAGAAATTTCCACGACCCCTACCTCTAGGGGCATGTTGAACACCTCTTCCCCTTACACCCGAAACGCCGTTTAACCGTCGCGCAAGAGCCGGACAATTACTTTTGAAGTGACCCTCTTCCTTGCAATACGCACATTGATTCGGGCCATACGGAAGACGTTGATGGGAAGACTCGTTTCCTTGCGTGTTTCTCGAATACTGCTGTTGTTGCTGATAATTGGGCTGACTAGCCACACGAGGCGGATAGGCCTGCTGGAGAAGAACTTTAGTTTTTAAATCTTTCGTCTTTTTGTCTGCCTTATCTAGCTCGTCTTTGCACCTATTTTCATAGTACTGGGCTGTGGCTAAAATCTGCGCGGACGTAGAGACAGCCCAAGCACTCTCGGAATCTTTTAGTTTATTACAGAGTTCAGGAAGTAAGTTATGTACGAATTTGTCTACAAACAATCTTTGACCACCCTCGGTAGCCATATCTTGACCACTATGATCGGTGAAAGTCTCCTCAAATCTCGTGAAAAAGTCAGACACATTCTCATCTTTCTTCTGCTTACACGCAGATAGCTTATCCCAGTTTACGCGTACTTCAGGCATTATTGTTTTCATGTACGCGATAATCCTACCGGGAAGTTCAGCTATTAACGGCTCAGGTTTAAAACCACCAATTTGTCTAGCATCTGTAGCGGTAATGTTTGCCCATGAGTCACCTAGTTCCTGGTCATGGTTCGTATGACGAATTTTACTCCATAAAGGATGTGGAACAACGTTCCCAAACAGCATGTCTATATCCGCTAAATTCATTATACATGAGCTTGCAGTTTGCGATAACTCCTTATAATACCCAGTCGGGTTTTTACAAGGATCAGGTAGTGTCTGCTTGAGTGCTAAAACTTCTGATCTTTTCCAGGGGACATGTACCCATACACGCTGGAAATGAGGCAGAATTGGTGGATTTGCATTCGCATCACCTTCCCTCCAAACCGGGGGAACCTCTCTCATGGGGTACTGTCTCGCTCTTTTCCTACTAGATGTACCACATTCAGATGATGACCCAGAATTACCACCCGTACTTCGATATGATAATAATATCTCAACTGCTTTTTCGACATCGGGACCTATGATCATACCTTCCCCAAATTTAAATCGTACATTACACAATTTTCGAGTGTTGCTTTCTTGACCATTATCTTCCAAATCCTCACACAGAAAAACACACATTTGTTCAAAAACGTATCTTTGCGTTGGTTCATCCCATTGACGGAAGACGTTCATGACAGACTCTACATCATATCTCGCTGTATCCATAGCCCAATTCCGTGCTAACTTATTCAATGATTCCCTCTCCTGATAATCAGGCATTTGGCTTCGTAATTGTCTTTGTCCCATATTAGGGGTCATTTTAGGCGACCGAAACAGTGGTGAAGGAATGTTAGTAACAATGCTGGCCATTTTATGCCAGACAGAAGGTGAAAGTGGAGGAATAACTGGTGGCAGAACAGAGTCACGCAAAGCAGAAACAGAAGCATTCGTAGAACGAGTATCAGAAGAAATAGAAGGTGCGCTAGGCGAAGTTGTAGGAGGAACAGGAGGACAAGTAGATGTGATCGGTGAGCCTTGAGGAGGCTGCACCAGAGAAATAGAAGCCAGCTGAAGAGCGGCTGGTGAGTGTTGTAAAGGAGCCGGCATAACAGCTACCAGAGGTGCAACTAAAGGTTGCGGAGGTGCTGTGGCATTTTGCGCATAGGGTGGTGGCGAACTTAGCAAATGCGCCATTAATGGATCTTTTTCGCGCTCCTTTACTGTCTCTTGCTGAAGAGATGGTAAAACAGGATAGCATTTATCTATTGCCATTTTACGTTGCCTGTGCAACTGCTCACTCATTTGATCTTCTTCGTTGTCTTTAAATTTTATCGCGGCTTGCATTACCGAAATACCTCTTTCTCTCTTATTTTTCTTTTCTAATTTCATTTCCTTTTGTTTGGCCTCTTTACGCCATAAACGGAAAGAGTCAAACATCGCCGGCCGGGATTTCTTCTTGAACAATTTGACCTCTAAATTATCTAAAATTTCTGAGTCAAAACTACCATATTGGGGCCATTTTAAAACACCATCCTTGCGGGTGTATTTTATCCATACTTCATTATATGTGATAGGACCTACGCCATGCTTCACATAGAGCTCATACGTTGGAGTTCCAATTGGAGGAACCGGACAAGAATCCTCTAATCGTGAGTCCTTACTACAACCAAGACAAAACAAGTTTCCAAGTCTGCTAAAACCAGGCATCTTCGCTCACTAGTCTAGCTTCAAACTTCAAAGGATTATCTGTTACGATATTTTCTCGTGAAAACACGAGTCCTTCGGCTTTGGGGCTTGCAAGTACCAAATCAAAGCGTATCTCAAGGATACCAAAAACTAAGGACAAACTAAGGACTGGGAGACGCTCCACTCATACTTAACTGAAGTATTTGAAGATCTGTGACGTCGCTAGAAGACTCGTCTATCGTTTCGCTCTACCAAGGATCACTGGGTCCAAAACAAGGCGATAGTCAGGGCAGCAGTCCTTCGTAGCCGTCGGGACACGGGGAACCTCGCAGCAAAGACCTTCGGAACCACGTCGACATACAGGGGTCGCTGAAGTGGCTGGCCGTCCTCCGGAATTTTCACACGAAGCTCCTCACGAACATCTGGCTTGGACCGTTGCCGCTTGATACCGCCCCGAGTTGGGCGCCAACTGAGGTAACGGGTTTTTAGGAACCCGTTGGTGCCAGGGGATAACACCCGAAGACCTCTGAGTTCTCCCTTGTTCCGGACCACAGAAACACGGAGTCTTCTAGTCACAGTCAGAGATCAAGTTTTATTGGCAGCTACCAAGTAACATGTGTCCTAGAAGCATGACAAACGCGGATCGTGTGTTCTCAGGAGATAGCTGCAAGCAAGAATTCCTGAGTTTATGATATGGCTATACACATATTTCTACAATAATACAAAAGAGCGAAGTCATGTAGGCAAGCCCCTATTTTAGACGTCCAGTTCGTGATAGATTACCCGGCCAGGCCCGGAACTCCCATCAGATATCGATGAAACACCAATAAAGAAAGGCACCTCCTAGTCATAAAACTGGCCATAAAACAGGGAACGTGGACAGGTGCATGTTTGTAGAAAGCATGGTCTGTATGTAGTGAATAGGTTGTGGAATGTTATGCATTGATGTTATCGTTTTGGGCCACTGGGCGAGGAGCTGCCCAAACAGGTTTGGCTAAAGGCAATGGAGTCAGTTGGGACAGGTCAGGGGGAAGTCAGGGAAGGTGGACGTGTCCTTTTAGATCAAGCTCGACCTTTAATTGACTTATCATGAGGGCAAGACGTAAGATGGATGTCGTTTACAAAATGGAGTCTAAAGGGTCGGGACGGAAACTACGATTTAGTTAGCAATCTTCAATTATGATGCAAATGCATAGGAATGATGTCCTAAGCATTATCGGTTCGTCGACACCAAATTCGTCATGGTACGTTGATATTTTGTGACACGGGTATTGGACCTCGATATCGGGAAAACAACAGGGTCCAGATTTTCAGAACCACACAATCAGGGGTGAAACACGTGTTGGCTGTTCACTTGATGTGTCAATAAATACGCTTTGCACAACTTAACGCGATTGATTGGAATTACTCCAAAGAAGTAACATTTAAATCTTCAAGCCCCAGCACAACTCTTCAATCATATTCTGGGTATAACAGGATTCTTGTTTCACCATGGTCTTTGGGTGTTGTTTACATTGAAACTTTGTGTGGAATAGTAGGGTCATGTGTAGGGCTCCCTGTTTTATGGTATTTATTTATTTGCCATTTCCGCCTGTATTTATCAATATTTATTTTTTGGGCATTTTTTTGTATTTATCCACATTTATTTTTGCTTCAAGCAAAAGACGACGCTACAGCTAGTATTTTTCCACATTTATTTAAATTGATAATGCCCACATGCGCTCACTTAAACTAGAGCGATTTGTTGTGGCTTTACAGTGCTTTAAATGGTCTAGTACAGAGTAATTTGAAAAGGAAAGTACCTGTGCTTCTCAGTTTTGCTATAAAAACACTTTAGGATAGAGTACAAGCACTTATCAGGAGCAAACATGTGCCAGCACTTCTGTATTTCCATCTAAAGCCAGCTAGAAAAGTTTGTGTTAAAAAAATAAAATAAAAATAGGTTGTGTTTAGTCAGCCCCAGTTTTAAAATGAAAACAAAAGTGTTCATGCAACATGGCAGGCCTGTTTACAGACCAACATTACTGATAGCCCTACAGGTCCCTACGTCCCTTGACATAATACTGCAGACAGGCTTACATTACTAACAGCTGTATTTCACTTAACACACCAAGCTTATGTACAAACGTTTTTTATACACACGTGCATTTCATTTAACATAACAAGCCTGGGTACAAGCTTAAGTCACTAACACAGGTGCCATAGCATGTCAGATCATAGTGCAGTTTTATGTTCCAAGCAATGCTGCATGCCAAACCTAGGGTTACCTATATAGCACTTCATTATTGCACCTCGAACTCTTGAAATAACTGGTGTTACTATTACACAAGGCAATGCAACTAGTTTTATCAAGTTTGGGAGGATGAAAGTCAGGGCAGCAAGTCTGGACTCGAATCTCTGACTTTAGGGTTGCACACAGATTTTCCGAGCGGAAGCATGACCTCACTGGTGAGTAGAAAAACAATTAGAACAGCAGGAAAACACGCAAATGTGGGGTATTGACATATGCACACAGTAAAGCCTTAACCCCTTCCATGCTGGGCTGATTCCACCGCTGTGCGGTAAACAAACGAACAGGGCGGGGCCGTGACGAACCCCAGCCGTCATCAGCACACGAGCACTGTGGAGCGTGACGGCTGGGGTTCGTCATCAGCATGGAAGGGGTTAAAAGGACAATCAGGAGGATGTAATAAAAATGAAATCAACTTGGCCCTTGCAGATGGTCTTGAAACAGCTGCCGAATGCTTGCTAAAAACAATTGGCATAAAACTCGGCTAAAATTGCTTGTAGATTAGGGAGAGAAGAACGCCTGACCTTACAAAGGAGTCTTAATTCTCCATGGGGTTTCTAAAAATACCACTACCTCTCTCTGCTTGACTCACTGATTTAGGAGCTAGACACATATTGACCTATGTTGGCTTCCTCTCCATGAAACTAGACATCCTGAACCTGCTCTGCTACCGCGGACATTGCCAGAGAGGGTGATATACGGGGACATGCATTTTTTAAGTGAAAAACAGAATGATGTATCTCTTAGAATAATCCCTGAATTAACAATTAGTGATGTATTATGAAATTTTATTTTTAATCCATAGTAAATGTCGAGAAGGACATGGAAGCTGTTAATGAAATCATTTGTGATCTTATAGTAAAACATGTATCTGCTCATTTAATGGTTAGGGGTTTGTTAAAAATAATGTTTTGATTAAACATTCGGTTAAAGAGTTTTCTCCAAGTTTCCCGGAGTAGTCAATCATGGATGACATCATGGGCATGCCGATTGTCACAGGGTAAAATATTAATTTTTCTCCTGCTGCTTCACTGTGAATTGAAGTGTTTACAACGTGCACTGTATGGGGCCTGGGACAGGAGGAGTCAGGGGCGTTGGGGAAGGCAGGGCCGGCTTTAGCACTGGTTGCGCCCTGTGCACCAATATTTGTTGGCACCCCCACAATGGCCACCTCTGCCACGGATTCCCTCACCGCCACCCTTTAACAGTGCCCCTCAAGTCTCCAGAACCACTTTCTCTGGGATTGATTTTGTTTATAGCACCACTCATACCAGTGAAATATGTTAGAGCACTTTACATCACACACACATTGCAAAGAGACTATCATAAGTGTAGGCAATATAGTTTATGAGTACTTATTCTGGAAAAGCACAAATTCAGAATTTTAAATGTAACACCATTGTTAGGGGTTCTCTTTAATAATAAGAATTGTTTTTTCTACCCAAATGAACCCTTTTGGCAAGATTAGGATAATTAAAGACTGGGTGAAAAAACATATAGCTCTATCATACACCTTGCCATTTACACACAGCTCTTTGAAGACTGTTAATAGCTCAGTGTTCTATATTAGGATTTTGACTTACCAACGACAAGTAACAAAAGGAGCTCTCTTACAGAAGCAGTAACTCAATGACCTATTTACATTACATGAACTTTGTTATCTGCATGGTACACATTCTTAGCAGCAGGCAGTAACCCTCTGTGCTACTTTTGTATGAGTCAAAACTTCCACTAGACAAAATGTCTCTTTCCAGGAAGACGAATGATCACCGGAGTTATCTTGACGTTTTAATTAATGCCTGAAAATTGCTGGATGCCAGGAACTCTGCAGCATGTTTTTTTTAAAATGATTATTTACTTGCAAAAAATGACGCCCCCACCTCAAGTCAGTGCCCGGTGCGGTGGCACCTATCGCACCGCCCTAGAGCCGGCCCTGGGGGGAGGCTACGGCATGGGGTGAAAGAACAATAAAGCCTCTTTAACAAGTAAATGGTCTTCAAAAGACCTGTGAAGTACTCGGGTGCGGCTGTGTGTGTGCCGCGGAAGGAATTTATAGCAGCAGGAAGGGGGTGTGGCGAGATGGCTCTTGAGTCGAGCACGGCAGCGCTGCAACATTTTCTAGTATTTTGCCATTTTTACATATAAATACAGACAAAGGAAAAATTGTTTTCCATCTGTATTTATATGTAAAAATCCATTTAAACGGAAAACCAGGAGCCCTAGTCATGTGCAAGAGTCTAATTTATTTTTTCCAGATACGCGGTGGTGGATTTTTGTTGTGTGTTTTGAACGATGGAGTTCTCTTCAGCACTCCAATTATCATTATTGTTGTGCTCATTTTGGCTATCTGTGTGCCAGTTTGACGTAATGACTTAGCAATGTTCTTTGATATCTATTTGCACAGGATTTTCTGGACTGAAAGGACAACGCTCTAGTAAATCAGGAAAGTTGTTTTCTTCCCCATCAATTCACGAGGAGACTTGTTGGTCATTTTGATGGCATTTGACTAAGAACTTGTTTACAATGTCAGTCTAGAGAGGGTATGGGCCACTGTTTGAACTTTCACTCATGGGGGTAACATGTGTGTTGTGTACTATAGGCAGATTTATTATTTGCTGGTCAGTTGTACCAAACGCTTCTGATTATATGCTGTGGGGATTTTCTCTCACAGAGGCATGATTCATTCCTTTGTTTCTTCTATTTCTTAGCCTTGTTTTGCGTTTTAGTATGAGGACGACCCTTTTGTAAGATTTTTCTTTTAGGTCATCCTCATGTTGGAGATCTTCTTGCATGATTGGTGTTTTTGGCTTTCCCCTTGTCTCTTTGCTGTGTTGTTGCCTGACACCTATTGATTTAGTATAAGTCATCTAATCTGCGGCTCCTTTATTTTACTTGAGGTTTTGTCCATTGATGAAGGTGTCCTGATGCCAGAGGCCGAGGATGTATCTTGGCTTTGCTTGGGATCATAGTCCTTCTTGTTGTTCAGCAGTTTGTTTGTTGGGCTAATGGCTTCAGAGACAGATGGTAGTATGCTTCTGTTTATGTCATCCAGCAACGTTGCCAAAGTTTTTGGCAATGTGCTTAACATATTAATTATTAGTCCACAAGTACATTTTACTTGTGAGAGATGATAAGCGGCCTGAGCACAAATGGTTAAATTGTTTAGGTCTGAGAGTTTTATATCAATGTATGATATGAAGACTAGTCAACTTGAGCTTCCAGTTTCTTCAACTAGTAATTCAGGACATCTACCGAAGCTTGGAGAGTGGTTAGTAAAATAGACCAAGTGTTCTTTGATACATAATCTTGACATTGGATGAGTGGACTGTATGGATCCTTGCTGTCATTTAGGACCTGTTTGCACCCTTATTTCAGCTGTGCCTTCCACATAGAGGTACTAGAGAAGGTTGTTGCATCGTGTATTTTGGCAGGGTCATATTCTTTTGTGATGGGAACCATGATGATTGTATTGGCTAGAATGGTGCCCATAGTTATTATTAAGAGCATTATATAGCTCACTAATGTTGGCTAGAAGATATGACACACTTTGATTTGCTGTCCGGTTGAAGACTCGAATGCCCTTGTTTGTTTTGAGGTACTTGCTGTCGCCATAGGATCTGATTTTGGTCTTCCAGATTTTTTGGGATGTGCTTGAAGTGAATTTGTGCAATGCACAGTAAGTTTCGGGAAATCTTTCCCATATTATTACTTGAATTGCTCAGTTTTATTTCCTGAATAGATGGGTCGCTGGTTAGCCACGGAAGGGGCAGTAATGAGCTGTGTTCAGGGAGACCTTCTTAACCAATGTGAGACAGCGCTGGGGGTGTGCCTACAATTCCATGCCTGGTATATGACTATATAGTTGGAGACGGCTGTTGTTGGAAATTATCATTGGTTTCACAAACTAAGACACTTTTATTATGCTTTGCATGCTCTTGATCTGAGAGTGGGATGATAGGTTCTGGAAGACCTGTAAAATCACTTTTACTAAAAAAAATGTAACCTGGGGGTGTCCTTAGCGCAATCATTGAGCTATTTACCGGTCGCAAACGGGCTGATGCGCAGAATCGCCCCATTTGCGACCGGTAAAAAGCTATTTCCGATGCATCAACCCAAAATGCATTCACAAAATAGGTAATCACAATATTTGCAATTACCTATTTTGTGAATGCAGTTAGGGAATCGCAATCACAACATATGTGCACAGATTAATTTCAGGGGTGCAACAGGGTGTCCTTTGGACACCCCTGCACCCTTGAAATTGCATTCTCAATTTGCGATTCGCTAATTGCTAATCGCAAATTGAGAATGTCTACACATTCATTCCTATGGGCCTCTAGGCCCATAGGAATGAATGGGGAGGTATTCCTTAATTGCGACTCGTAATTTGCGAGTCGCAATTAAGGAATATTAAGAAATTGCAATTTATTTAGCGATTTATTGATGCATTGCATTTTGCAATTCCTTTATTGCGATTCCTTATTTTTCGCAATGAAGGAATCGCAAAATGCAATATTGATGCATGAGCCTGTAAGCATTAGGGAATCGCAAATTAACATCAAATTCAAGTTGGTGGTAATTTGCAAATCCTTAGAAAAATGCATAAAAAATTGCATTTTTCTAAGTGCTATGTGGAGGATACACATGCCTTTAGGACATGTGTATGCGCCACATGTGCACACATACCATTTGTGGGGATGCATCAGGGTGGCTTTTTGACCCCCTAGCACTCTTGAATTTGCATTCGCAATTTGTGATTACCTAAATGGTAATCGCAATATGCGAATGCTCTTCCATTAATTCCTATGGGCCTCTAGGCCCATAGGAATGAATGGGAAGGTATTCCCTAATAGCGAATCACAATTTTCGATACGGTATTAGGGAATGTGTAGGAATCAGAATTTATTTTGCGATTCCTACATGCATAAGGAATTGCGAGTCCTTAATAGCGATTCCTCGATAATCGCAATTAAGGAATCGCTATTATTTTGCTTGATGCATGTGCCAAATAGGGCCAGATGATTCAAGGGTTTTACGGGTCACAAACGGGGCGATTCGCAAAATCGGCTCATATGCGAACTGTAAAAAACCTTTTGGGATGTATAAACCCAAAAGACATTCGCAAAATAGGTAATCACAATTTTTGCAATTTCCTATTTTGCGGATGCAGTTTGCGATTTCCTAAATGTAATGCAAGAAGCATTCTCAGAATGCGACTTTGCTTTAAGGAATCGCAAATTACCACCAACATAAAGTTGGTGGTAATTTGCAAATACTTAAAAAAATTTACAAAATTGCATTTTTCTAAGTGCCATGTGACGCATACACATGCCCTTAGGGTACGTGTGTGTGCGACAGGTGCACACTTACCTTTTTTGGGGGTGTATCAGGGGGGCCTTATGGCCCTCTGGCACCCTTGCAACTGCATACACAATTTGTGATTACCTATTTGATAATCCAATATTGCGAATGCCTTCCCATTCATTCCTATAAGCCTCGAGGCTCATAGGAATTAATGGGAATGCATTCCTTAATAGCAGATCAGAATTTGCAATTCACTGTTAGGGAATATGTGGGAATTGCAGTTTTTTAAAAAAAACCTGCATAAATCGCTAAAATTCACTATTTTAGAATCGCAAAATGAAATGGTGATACTTTTGTCAGTGTTTTTGGCGTACATAAATGCTATTGGGGAGATCAGACTGTAGGTATCCTAGGCTGTTTTCAACTTGCCATTTCTAGTAAGTAGAGAGATCCAACTATTGCTTCCGCTTTCTGCGGGCAGTTATCTGAGGGGGCTTTAGCCTTTATTTTCCCCGATCTCATTGTCTAGGGCTAACTTGCTACAAAGGCTGCAGTCTCTCTGAGTATTGTTGGGGAGTAGTCGGGTGTTGTGAAGGATCACAAAGACAGAGGGTGTGGTGTGCAGAATTACAAGCATTCCATGGAGATCTGAGCCCTAAAAATGGCCCCTCAGTTGTTCCAACCCTGCTCCTCCTCAATGCAAGTGAACTGAAGGCATCGGAAGTGGCTGATGAAGACTGAACTTGTTGAGCAGGAAGCAGCCATGCTTAAATGTCTTCGTACCTTTACGTCTTAATAGCTTGATGGTCTGATTGATCAGCCGAGCCTTACTTCCTCCAGCCTCCAGCCTTGGATAGTGAGTCACAGGGATTTTGCCCTTCCATGACAGCGACCAATCCTTTGTCATCACCCTTGGAGACTAGAGGGGCAGTCTAGATTGTATAGGCTGGCGAAGATCCTATAATATTATTAGATTCTGCGTTTGGCCACTTGTGGCCTGACTAGACTGAAATTGAGTATGGTAAAGTATGATATGCTCTGGATCCTGTTGACTTACAGAGAGAAGGGTGACTGTTTCAAGTTAGGCTGGCAAACAGTGCTGCGCGAGTTCACATCCATGTAATAACCGCACCAGACACCTGCCATGGCCCATGCAGGTAAGAGCGGTCGGGTGGTGGGGCACAGAGGGGGGATTTCAACGGATGATGACTAGTGAAAAGTATTTATTTATTTAATTCTCCCCCATCATCGTCTGTCTAAATTCCCCCCACCAGGCCCCACCGCCCAACCGCTCTTACCTGCAGGGGCCACAGTTGTTGCCACTTGTGTACCTGGCGGGACTCAACCCTGCCCTGCAGGACTAACTTTTCACAGCTTGCTGAGATCTCTTGTTCTGCCAGTGAACCACAGGCTATTCCCTTTTGTTGTTTTCGGTCGTCCCCTCCCTTCTAGACCTCTCTTAGTGATCACACTTTGACTATTGCTGAGCTGGTATTTCCTGTATGCCTCTCCCTAGGCCCCCCCACTGGTCACTAACAATCGGTGGTGGTGACCAGGATGAATTAGGGGGCAAGTAACAGGAGAAACTGTGAAGGGTCATTTTTTTGGAAAGATGGGGCCTCTCGCTTTTCTTTCCTTGCCTAACCACAGAGCTCTCGAAGTGCTTCAAGCATTGCTACCTGTAGATGAGGTTTGACACCGAATGATGGGAGGTTGCTGCCATCAGGAATACTGCAGGTATTGCATGCGGACAGGAGGATGGTCAAGAGGGTCAGGCAGATCGGGTAGCTGCAATCGGAGCTCTGATGGCGATGCTCAACCCTCCGATGCTGCACTTAGTGTACGTTGTGCAGTGTCAGGCAGATGCAGATATGTTAGAACTGCCTGCAGTTTTCGATCTGCTTACCATGGATAAGAAAATGAGAATTTCACCCATCACTATTCACTGACCTTCCTAGCATTCCTCTAATCTCCCCTCCCCCTTAGAGCACTGTTAGATGTTGCTGCTTGTTTTGCTTTAGGATACAAGTCATTTGCTCAAGTTACCTCAGTCCTAATATTATTAGGTCTCGCTAACCCAACAAGTGCGATGCCTGGACAATCTTTCTGCTTGCCTTGCCGGAATATTTTCCTGGATGTCGGGTTCACGGCTCAAACTTAACGGAGCAAAAACGGAGATCATGCTCCTGGGTCATCACTTTACATCTCTCCCTAAAACCGCATGGCCCCCATGTCTGGGTGAGCTGCCCATTCCAAAGGAGAAGATTAAAAGTTTAGGGGTATGGTTTGAGCCTGACCTTAATTTTAAGACACAGGCACAGAAAGTCGCAGGAATTTGCTTTGGCCTGCTGCGCTCAGTGCGGAAAGTTCTCCCTCTCCTGCCCCCTCAGTCCAGGACACTTCTGATCCAGGGGTTAATACTATCCAGATTGGATTATAGTAACGCCCTGTTCTTGGCAGCCCCTAAAGCTACCATCAATATCCTTCAACGGGTGCAGAATGCTGCAGCCAGGTTGCTTGCGGGTGCCTCAAGAAAATCATCGGCTAGACCATTCTTGAGAGCACTTCACTGGCTGCCAATACGCGAAAGAGTCATCTTTAAATCGCTATGCATCACCCACAAGGCCCTTCAGGTCAAAGGACCTCTGGTCCTCAGGAGCCTGATTTGCCCTTATAAATCAGCGCGGGCACTCCGATCGGACCATGGAAATGTTGCCAAGGTTCCTAGAGTTAGGAAGGCACGAACAGGGGGGCGCCGCTTTTCAGCAAATGCCGCAAAAAATTGGAACTCTCTCCCCAGTCAGATTCGTACTGAACCTTGTCATTTTAAGTTTCGAAAAGCCCTTAAAACATTCCTTTTTCCCAAGGTCTCCTAACTATTGGTATTTTCTACAGTTTTTTCTCTGTTTCTTTTTGTTAGCGCTGGGACGCTCTCGGGCAGCCATGCGCTTTATAAATTAAATTTCATTTCATTCATTTCATTTCATTTCATTATACTGGTATCTGTTGTACCTGCTGCTCAGCCTGTGTGTCTGTGGAGTGGAATGTTGGTGTGAGAGCTGGTTATGGAATGTTGGATGAGAGAGAGTGTCAGTTGGAGGAAGGGCTGAGCAGCAGGGAGGCTGCTCCTGGTGGGGTTGAGCATAAGATCTTAACTTGGAATAAATCTACATAAAGAAACTACATGGAATGGAAGTAATTTTTTACAACATATTTTGGCGACGATTTATGGAAGAACCTGCCTCTGCTACCTTAATGGATTGTTTCTGGGAAGCATTAAACTACTCCAAGGTAAAGAACCTCTATAATCTAAAAGCTACAGATTTAAAAGCATACTGGCACTCCTGAGTCCCACCGGTGACCACACAACCCAAGAGTGCCAGCTCCTGTGGATTTCACCCTGCTGTCTTGGAAATATTGTAGAAGTGTCTATCCTGCTTCTTTGGAAGATCTCTTCCTGTACTGCTGCTTTGTCCTTTTTCCAGCCTGCTGTAACCTGCATTGGGAGAGTATCATCTCTGACTTGAATATTAGCCGCGAGCACTAGAGTGTACTGTTTCTTTTCGTGTCATCATTTCATCTGGTTTGGTGGAAATCGACAATTTCTGATGACTGCTTCCACCATGAATTCAAGACACTAGCTTTGAACATTCCTAAAAGTATCATTGTTTATGGAAAGAACGTACTTCTGCCAGGCGGAGAGCAGTTTGCGAGCAACAGAGGCGGGCGGAGAACAGCTTGTGAGTTGAGACACACAGGGGCAGGCGCAAGAGACGCCGGATCCGAGAGAGGCCGAGCCCGAGGAGACACCCGAGGACCTTTGCCAAGGTCGGCGGGTGAGCGGCAGCCGGGCACTTGAAATTTTGAACCGCACCACCGCGGAGGAAAGCAGAGCATTGGAGAATCCGGTCCTGGTTATGGGATCAACCGGCAGTCGAGCTGCGCCCCGGAGCTGCGTCCAGGAGAGCAAACATGCGAAAGAGCAAAGGAGGCGGAAGGAGGAGGGAGTCTTCCTACTGGACTTGGTCCTTGAGACTTGAGTCTTCCGTCCACCTACGTCCACCTTCGCGCGGTGTCACCTCAGTGTCTTTGGAGTCTTCGGAAGCGGCAGGGGGGTAGAGCGGTTGAGCGTTAGAGCTCCGGCAGGGTCCTGCTCCTGGTCCCCTTGTGACTTCCGGAACCACTATCAAAGGCTACGGCCCCTGCGTACAGTAGGCTCAAAAACCTCAAAGGTTAGTGGGACACGGGAGCACAGGACACGGGGTTACAGTTAACAGCTAACTAGGGCCAACAGATAATCAGGGCCAACGGACCCGGCAGAAGGGGAGAGATATACGCAGCCTCCTGCTGTCATGCTCCTTGCTGCCTTGCTGTCTCGCTGTCTTGCTGCAAATTTGGAGGGTGGAGGGTACAGGTGCAGGTGCAGGTGCATGGTTCCCTCGGTCTGTCTAGCACCCCCAGCGTTGCAGGAGCTGCAAGCACCATCCATCACAGCATATTGTCAGCAATTACTAACTTCAATTTTTATCAACCAAACTAAACAATTAAACAACAATTAAACAATGGAGGAGACACACAATACAAAATACAAAACAACAAAGGACTCAACAACAAAAAAAAAGCCAATAGATGAGCTAACAACTGAGCATACAAATTACATAACCAATATAACCAATCAAGCACGAATCACGCCACATCAGCAGACATTTAAGATTGTTATGAGGTCAGGGAAAGCTAGGTCAGCAACAGCCAGTGCCCTGGCAAGCCGGCGCGGGACCAACCAGCACAAAGCTCTAAGTACTACAGACAACCTGTTGCTGGCACAGGAAGAGCCTCCACTAGGAGACCCGATCTGCGAAGGGGCTGACCCAGGAACCAGCAGAATAGAAATAAAGAGTTACCAACCAAAAATCGACACTATATTTTCCTTTTTGAAAGACCCCGGCTCTTTCCTGAGTACCTCAAATAGTAATCATAAAGGCTTGCCGTCACCCATGGAGCCCGAGGGGTGTATTCAAAGCTTCATCACAGGAGGCGAAGAAAGCAAAAAAAGTGGAAAAGCTGAAAATTTGAGACAATATACAACGAGTCATGAGAAAAGCATGAGGGCTGAATGGGGGCAAGTGCAAGGAAATGGTATGGAGGGCTTGGATAACGGCACTTGGAGTTCTCTCACCCCCAAGGAAAGTCATGTACAAACCAAAGTGCCCGGCAACAGTGACAGCGGGGTGACTAACAATACTAACAACTGTACCAGTGATGAAAGGGGTTACCCGCTTGAGCAAAGGATAGTAATTCAGACAAACGTGCAGCCATCCACTACAGCATCAGGGGCCAAGCAAAGCGGGCAGGAGCCCATCATTAATAGCAATACAGACCTACCCAGTATCGATGTGCCAAACCTTTAAGATGGCCACCTACAGAGGCCCCTAATGTGTTGGATCAAGCAAGATCTAACCCAGGAGGCAACACCAGCACTCTGGCTGCGGTTACCACTGCAGACCAGGACATAGTCCAGGAGAATCAAACAGATCACGTCCAAGTGGGAGAAGTTAGGGAGACAGAAAAAGCGCTGAAAAGAGACCACACAGGGGAAGCAGAGCTGACAGAAGAAACTGAAACATCAGAGCTAAAGCAGGCGTACGACCAAAATAGAAGATAACTCCCAGTTAACAACAGAGGAGTGGGAAAGGCTAGAAGCTTCATGCTCCCCAGCTATCACTCAGGAGGATGACATCGAAACAGGCATCAAACGGGATCCTGACACGATTCCAATAACAGAAGAACTCCCAAAAAGTTCTGAATTACTGTCGTTGTCCTTGCTAAACACGTTACAGTTATCAATAAAGGCTATGCAGTACCAGTCGGAAAAAATTGACATGCAATTATCCCTCCTAAATTACTTAGCCATACATGTAGCCAAAATCAATAACAAGCTGGCAGACATGAATGGTATGATCAAGAGGATTCAACCTGAAACAAAAATAGAGCAGCCGAGCTGCGCCTGCTACTCAATCGTGGACAAACTCACAACAATTCCACAACTTCTGGAGGGCATCCTGTTAGATTTAAAAAAGACAACTGAAAATGTAAGAGGATCTAATTCAGAGATTGTGAACGAATCAATAAAATCAAATGCTAGACATTTGAGAGAACAGCAAGTCATTGTGAACCCGCAGAACATAGCAAACATGCCCAACAGTCAGAGTGAAGAGGGCGAGTCAATCAGCCCAAACAGTCCGGAAGAGAAAATAATTAAAAACGAAACCTATGCCGCAGTTACAGGGAAATCCTCAATGAGGCCCGCCGAAAAATAATGAAGGGAAGGCCATGCGCAAATGAACATACAGCCCGGCCACACGCAGGGGCAAGTTTTGGATAGCAACATACATTAAAGTCCCCATAGCGATAGTGGAAGCACGGAAAAACCCAGGGAACAAAATAAAAGAGGGAAAAAACAAAAAAGGGAAGGAAGAAAAAAGATTGCCAACATAAAAGAATTCTTCAAAAGGACAAACATGATTACAGAAGAAGAAGAAGCAGAAAAAGTCAGGCCAACTGCGATTATAAGCACATCACCGGTCAAGGAGACAGTACAAATCATACAAAGGCAGAACTCCAACCACTCAATCCAAAGGGTGGGACTGTCAGAAGATGGATGCAGGGGTGATCCCCCGAAACAGGGTCCCACATCAGCAGACAACTTGGAGGAACGAGAAGCGCATGGAGAAAAACCAACACCCGGTAAGAGATCCGACTGCACACAGGCTGATTTAGTTACAGAAGTCCTCAAACAATGGGATGACAGGCAGGAGGGAGCCGAAAGAGGCACACTCCTGTTTATTCCTCAATTCAAGTCAAGAGGCAGAGGGTACATCCTCAATCGAGGTAATATTTTACGCCTATTATCAACTATCAGCAACTTGACCGACATCAGCTCAAATGAATGACCTAGACGTGGTGGAATTTGCCCATCACAATCACATTTCAGGCCAAGAGGTCACCAAAACAACATGAGGGAGGAATGAAATAGTAATGAGAATAATGGAAATAGAAACACGCTTCCTAGCATGGGGGATACACCTAAAAAACTGGAAAAAATAGGGTATCCTGAACTGCTAAGCCAGGCACATAATGAGAGATACCGTCACAGCTCTCTAATCAAACAGATACCACTGAAAACAGAAAGTGTCCTGAAGGGGGCTCAAAGCTTCTCAGTCTCAAGGATGGACACTTACTCACAGACCAACAGGCAAGCGCAAGAGTCACTTGGACAAGATGACTGGATTGGGTAGCAATGACCATTAACATAAGGGCCTCGATGACATGACAAAACACTCAATCAAACACCGCAAGAAAACAACAATTCTGAATATGTTCCTGGAATATAAACGGCCTAGGGAACAAAACTGAGCATATTCAGCTTTTTTTTAATCTCCAAACATTTGATATAATTGCCCTCCAGGATACCTGGATAGATCAACCGCACCAAATTCAGGATTTAAATCATATCATGTACCAGCGACAAGAAATGCCAAAAATAGTCACCTAAAAGGTGGCCTAACAATATATGCAATAAACAAATGGAGAGAGTAAAGGGATTTTATCCACTGAAGTGATTCTGGCGATATCACTTATTATTGATGCCTTTAAACTAGCCAATCTGCCCCTTTACGTATGCTTCATTGATTTCACTTCAGCGTTTGACAACATTAACAGAAAGCTACTATGGGAGAAGCTGGCAAACTGGAAAATTCCATCAATCCTACAAACATCGCTGATGTTACTAAACACGGATAAGTGGGTACATGTAAAGCTGGGACCAGGAGACCGCCTGTCAAGGAAAATACAGACGACCAAGGGCCTCAAACAAGGGTGCGTTTTAGCTCTGACATTATTCAATATCTTTATGTCTGACCTTTCACAGAAGCTCGACGAAAGCAACTCTCATGCCCCAAGCTTAGGCGGTCTTACCCTCTCTAATCTGATGTACGCTGACGACATTGTGCTGATCAACCAAACGATGAATGGGCTACAATATCTAATCAGCACAACATACAATTACTCGACAGCGAATAGCCTAAGCATCAATGTCTCAAAAACAAAAATAATGAGGATAAACGCTAAGACATCATCACCAAGGCTCCGCTGGTACATGTGATGATTCACACTGGAAACAGTTGAGGAATACAAGTACCTGGGCGTAATCGTGTAGAGAAAAGGTTAATTTCAACAACAGAAGGAAGCAATAAAACGGAGAGGAACCAGCACAGCGATCGCACTAAGGAGCCTCAAAACGAAAGCAGTCGGCCGTAGCTTCACCCCACTGCTGCAAGTGATTCAGGCAAAATTAACACCAGCCATTACTTATGGGATCGAATGCCTCCGCGGGAGGAATGCACTGCTATTGAACAGCACAATGGCCAAGGCTATGAGAATGATTTTCAATCTGCCCAATTATACCTCGCAAGCCGAAATAAGGCTCGAATTCGGCCTGAGGAACCAAAAAGCAGAACAAATGGGTGCCTATGCCAAAAGATGGCACAAAATCCAGGGAGGAGAAGACTCAAGTCTGAATTACCATCTATGGAAAGAGATAGAACGCAAATTAATTGCGCAGCTGCAAAATATCTAAAGCACTCAATAGACTCCTTGGAATTACAAGAAGCCTGGGAAGAGCATTGGGTCCCATAACACCTTTATACAGCTAGTAAACAAATCAGTAAGAATAATCTCGCTAACAGAGGACAAAGCAAGTCTAGCCAACAGGGCTCAAGGCTGGACAGTCATCCAAAACTACACCAGTAGCTCCTGCCAAAGCTATCTGGGAGTCAGGTTCACTCGGCGCACAAAGGAGAAGCTTATACACCTACGGCTGGGAATACTTCCGTCACAAAACCATCTTCCCCCATGGAAACGGCCCCAAACGACAACGAACTGCAGGATATGTGGCAATTCAAAAGAGTACATCGTCCATTTAATATGCACCTGCAAAGGTCTGGACATAGAGCACAGATACCATCTAAAACAGTTCCTAAAGAAGTTAGGAATAAGAACATGCCGGCAGGCGGTCAAGGCATGCTTTGATGGCAAAAACACTCAACTAGTAAGCCATCTTGTCAAATTTCTGGAGAAAGCGGAAATGAAACAAGAACGACAGAATTACTCACTCAGCACGGACAAGGAACAACCACCCAAATGCAAGTTTGCACATAACAAAACAGCAGAAACAGTCTGCAACGAACCATAAGGCTCCCTCGAAAATCAAGCTTACAAGCGTCAATCTAACCCGACAGTGCTGCTTAAACCTGGCTCAAGGCCACGCGGGTACAAGACTTTCAACACAGTCACTTCAGGCCTCTTTCTCTATCTTTAATCTACGTACAGCGCGAAAGAAGCTTAACCTCTTCAGAAAGCACTTTTTAGCCACATCTAACTTGTTTTAATGCTCTTTTATAAAAAAGATTTAATAATTGTATTTATAAAAACGGCGGCATCAGATCATTTAGAATTTAATGAATTATATGCTACTGATTGCAATGGTTTTAATCAACTGAGCAATATGCCCCCAGATGCCTCAACAACCCATTTTGCGATTCCTTAATAGCGAAAAATACAGATTCGCTATTAAGGAATAGCAAAATGGAATGCATCAAGAAATCATTAAAAAAATTGCCATTTCTTAGAATTCCTTAATTGCGACTCGCAAATTGCGAGTCGCAATTAAGGAATACCTCCCCATTCATTCCTATGGGCCTAGAGGCCCATAGGAATGACTGGGAAGACAATCTCAATTTGCGAATCGCAATTAGCGAATCGCAAATTGAGATTGCGACTTCAAGGGTGCAGGGGTGTCCAAAGGACACCCTGTTGCACCCCTGAAATTGATCTGTGCACATATGTGAAACTTTGAAAAATGCACTTTAGTGCATTTTTCAAAATTTTTGCAAATTACCATGAAGTTTTACTTCATGGTAATTTGGGTGCCCTATTAGCGAATTCGCTATTTTTACAACTTTCATGCATTGCATTTAGGGAATCTCAATTTGAGATTCCTTAAATGCAAATAATCGCAATTTAGCGATTTCTCAATTTGCGATTTTCGCATTTGGGATAATGCATCCCAAATGCAAAAATACCGGTCGCAAAGGGGCAGATTCTGAGAATCTGCCCCTTAGCGAGCGGATTTTTGTTTGATGCATCTAGCTGTTACTTACTTAAATGTATCAACAAGGGTTTTTCTGTTCTGCTGAGCAACTACAAATCCAGCTGTGTGCCCTCATGTTACTTGATTGGCTTGTTCCCTGTCTTACGCATTTTACAAGCTGCATGCTCCTGAGCAGTTCACTGAGCAGTGCCTTGTTGTCAGCCTGACAGGAGTCAGATAATTTGCACCACTGGTGAATTAATGTGTCTGTTTGTGGTGGGAAAGTTGATGTTGGTTTTCCCTTCAGTAACTATGCATACTTTTCCATCAGTAACTATGTGCACTTTCCCATGATCTCGTATAGTTTCATTATTGTTGATGCCGCAGAGTTTTTGGCCGTTGCTGTGTGCAACATTTAAAAGGCTGCGACCTTCCCTTTGTACTCCCGCGCACCTGATATTTCCTGTGGTGTCCCGTGTCTTTCTTGTAGAGATTCATGCCACTTTTATGAGGTCCTTGCTTCCTTGGTTTATTGCTGCTTACGGACGGCAGACGCCCATCTGCTTCAACATGCCCTGAGCCATCTGGCGTAACGTGCAGTACGTGCCACCATCTTTGGTTTGGAGGCATTACTTTTGTCACTTACTGTTCTGCCTTTAAGAATTACGGTACGTTTCTGCCAACGACGTTATTTTTAATAAAGTTCTTAGGAGATTTCATCGGGCTTAAGGCACTCTCTCTTTCTTCATTCTACGTAATTGGAGAATCTGCTGATCAACGTGTGAAATATTAAACTTCAGGATCATATCGTCTTCACTATGGGACAGTACCATCCTTCTGGTGAGAGGTCGCTCACCAGTGTTTAGTGCTGATTGTACTTTGTTTTTGTTTTAAAAGTTTTTCCACTGTAACCATTCTGCATTACCTAGTTTAATGCCCATGAACTTTCTTTCATGATTGTCACACTTTTGGAGTGTGTATGCCTGTAGTACCTGTTAGGACTATTATTGTAGGCATTTTACAGTTTCCCTGTGTACATGTTGTTTTATAGGCAGTTTCTCTGAACCTGATTTATAATTCTGCTCATATCTTAAGCTCTGCACTTGTTTTTTTGTTTTTAATATGTTGCATGTGTGCTATGTGTTTTATCCCAGAGAGGTTTACCTTAAATTTCTTGATGTTGTGAAGGGTGTTCTGTGTTGTGCTCATGATTCATGTTAAATGTGCAATTTGCAGGTGTTCCGTGTGGAGCGTATTTTCTATACGTCACAACCCAAACTTCGGTTTGGGAGGAGTTTCTGATTGCTTTTCTTAAGATTCCATGTGGAGTTTTTTCTCTACACGTCACAACCCAGATTTCCGTTTGGGTTGAGTTTCTGCTTGGTGTCGGGTCTTCCAGGATATTTTTTGGGGTGAAAGGTTTATTTAAGCTTGTTGTTGTGTTGGTGCAGGGTGTTACACCCTTAAAGGGTCCGTGTGAAGCATACTTTTACACACATCACAACCCACATTTTTTGGTTTGGGTGGAGTTTCTGGTTGGTGTGATCATGTTCTGTGTGGAGTGTATTTTCCATACGTCACAACCCAATTTTTTGTTTGGGTGGAGTGTATGCTTGCTTTTCCTCAGGTTCTGTATGGAGCGCATTTACACACGTCACAACCCAGCTTTCAGTTTGGGTGGAGTTTATGGTTGGTGACCGATGTTACGTGACTGGTGTGACCTTTAAAAGTTCTGTGTAGTGTGTTTCTACACATCACACCCCCTTTTTTCATAGGGGAAGTACTGAATTCATTGTATCTGATTGATGTTTTCTGCCGCGCCTTTCCGTTGGGATCCTTCCTACCTCTTGTGTGCCTAGCCAGCCTTCTTATTTGTTTTTTTAGGTTTAGGTTGTGTTTTGCTGGCATGGCAGTGTATGTGTTGCTTTGACTTAATTTTAAGTGAGTGTGGATTTTGTTTTTGTTTTTTGTATGAGAAAGGGAGAAGTGGTGAGTGTTAGAATTGCTGGATTGCGTAATCTTTTACATCTTTCAAATATTTATCTTTTTGCTATTTGTATACATGTATTTCGCCACATACATGTATTGCATGTTGCCTCTCTCTTGCATGTAATTATTATTGCCATCTTATACATTCATCAATTTCACTGTGATTCTTTTGTTGATGATTTTTATTGGTATGAAGAATGGGAGATGTCTTATACCTGCTGCTCAGCCTCTGTGTCTGTGGAGTGGAATGTTGGTGTGAGAGCTGGTTATGGAATGTTGGGTGAGAGAGAGTGTCAGTTGGAGGAAGGGCTGAGAAGCAGGGAGGCTACTCCTGGTGGGGTTCTGCATAAGATCTTAACTTGGAATAAATCTACATAAAGAAACTACATAGAATGGACTTACTTATTCACAACAGTATCCCACTGAATCAAGAGCACAATTGAAAATGGTCTGCCTCACTTTCAATCTTTTTCTCACATCTACTCCTTTCTGTTTTATCGGGAAAATGAATGTCTCTTGTGGCCAGTGGTGGTCAAGACATACCCAACCCTTTTCTTTGAGACTTGCACATTTAAACACTAATGATGTATGCAACAATCCTTCTTCAGAAGCACTGCAAGAATCAGAACTTCCCTTCTACAATGGCACCCTTTGACTTGCAACTTTAAAAAAGGAGCTTAACATACATCTGTCCATACACATTGTGATTGTGACTGAATGATCTTGGGGTCTTAGATTTCTTTCCGGTCCTTGTTGCCAGCTTCTCAGTCCTCCTATATTGGTTGTGTTTGGTTCTTGCCCTGGAATAGTCTCAACTTTTGTTTTTATTTGTAACTTGGTCTGGGTGAAATTTAAATTATGCTGGCATAATTCTGTTTTTATGTGAAATTCCTGAAATCACACCATTATGCCAGTTTGCACATTTACATGCCATCCGGAGTAAACATTTACAGTGAGTGCACAGTTTCACAGTTAAACACAAACAACTGAATGCAAGTGATTTGTTTGTGGTGCTTTGTATGAATGCATCCTTGTGCAAAAAAGTTTTCCAGTGATACATTGTGCACTAGAATTTACTGCAAAATGACCAGTTTGCATTTTATGTATTACATGTGATTGTGCTGAAATTTTGCGTAACTACGTGAAAGCAAACTATGCGAATTTCGCACACCTCTATAATTGTAACTTATGTCTATTTTGTTCCGACCTTAGGTCACACCATTAAAAAAAAGACATTTTACTTCAGCTCTGTTGTGAAGCATTCTAATACTCTTGCTCATACTATGGATAACTCAAAATATTAATCATAAAAAAGAAAGAAAATACATCCCTTCATAGATTGAAAGAAAAACGATGAGTGCTTCTGTTCTCACATACTTTTCTAATTCTCAGTTTAAAGACTACAAATGTAATGCCTTCCAACTACATATTTTAAACGGAATAACAGTCCGTCTAAATTCTCCTGGCCTGCAAATGAATAACGTGTACACAAATAATTTATTTTCCAGATATGACATTCTTTAAATGGTAAAATTGGTGCTGTTTTTTTCTCTTTTAATTCAGCATAATTTTCTTTAGCCTGCTTGGCATAAGTATATGAGCTTGAGTACAAAATGGATGCAAGGATATATGTTGCACTAATTTATGGTGTCAAATGATGGTTCTGCCTTTGCCTAATTATAAATAGTTAGGTATCAGGTAACAATGCCTTTAATGGATTTATTTTAAACACAATCTGGCTTGATTTTATACAAATGAATTATGAAAGCCCAGATTAGTGGCCTCCAATATATGAATTATTGACATCAACTGCACCAATCACAGAAGAGTATATCAAAAAGACCAAAAGAAGTAGGAGTATACTTTTTCTATACAAATTTATGTGAATAAATAATGTAACAAAAGGGTTCACGTTTGCAAAAATCCATTTCTATCACCTATTTACAAATAATTATCATAAAAACATAGAGAAACATCCTTTACAACGCAACTTTTACCACGCAGTGCCTTTACGACGCAACTTTTACAACGCAAACCATTACAACGCATTGCGCTGGGGGGTGCTCCAGGATAGGGAATAGGTTTAATTTACTATCCAACACCTTCCCTACTATCCACGGGGACTGGAGTTGGAATAGTAAATTAAACTATTCACTATGCAGCGCCCCAAAGAACTATGGGCCAGATGTATCAAAGGGTTTTGCCCATTCTGTGTCTATGGGGAAATGTGTTGATACATATGGCCCAATGCGTTGTAAAGGCATGCGTTGTAAAAACAGCGTTGTAAAGGCATGCGTGGTAAAAGCATGCGTCGTAATGTCATACATCCTAAAAAAATACAATGATTAACTCCTATGTAACAATTTTAATGAAAATGGGTTACAAATGTCGACGTTTCAGTCTTATCTTGTGTAACATCTATAAGACCATCTTCAGGACAGAGAGTTCAGATGTAGACTGAAGACCCTCAAGATAATAACGGCTATGGACTTTTGAATACTTAGTCCAGATGAAAAGCTCAGCACAATTGTTGCCAAGGAACGATATGGGTTGCTTATGGCTGTCTTTGTAAAATTCACACTGTTTAATATTTAGCGAGTGGACACTTGCATTGTCGAATGTCCGTGAAGCCATCAACAATCGGCATTTTGACTCAAACAGAACTTGGGACTAAGGCATCATAGTGCTTTACATGAGCACCAGATTACATTGCACAAAGTCAGATTTTTTTGATTTTTAAACATCAGGAGATTAAGTGATTCGCTCAGAATCACAGAACGTTGCGGTGACAGCAAGACTCAAACCTGGTTCCTCAGTTCCATTGTAGCTGTTCAGACAGTTTGACCACATCTTCACTGTAGGAGAGTAGGGTCTGCTTCCTATGGTTACCTCCACTTTTTGCTGTGATTCTCTGGTTTTTCGACTTTAGTCTGGCTATGGTCCTGCTAATCAGGCCCATAGCCTAGCTGTTCTCTCTCTAAATTGATACCATGTACTTTAGGTACATACCAGATTGGTTATTGGGTCACCCTTGTGAGCCCCTGTATAGTGTACCATAGGTACCCAGGGCATAGGTGCACCCTAGGCCTACCAGGGGCTGCAGCATGTATTGTGCCACTCCTGGTTTGCCTTCCGAACTGACACCACAGGTCTGTTCACACAGCCTGGGTAAGGTGGTGTAATCACCCCTTACTTAGATATAGTATACCTGTATCTATATATATACATATAGACACATATTCACCTATAAGTCACTCCTATTGCAGGCCTTAACAATCCTGGAGGCAGAGTGCTTGGTTTTATGTGAGAGGGTGCCCTAGCATGAGCTGAGACCCTCTGCAGCTTTCGGAACCATCTCCTTATAGCTGTTCTATGATATAGCCACACCATATACTCTTAAGTGCATTATAATCCTCACAGTTAATGCTAACTTTGGTTTGGCTGTATCAAAACATTTCGTGTAAGGTGTCAAACACTTTGGAATACTACCCATCGCCAGTCCTGGTGGTGGGGGTAGCATTCCACCCTTCTATAGGGAGAAGACATGTAGTTACTAGTTTACCCGGTTAAAGTTAAACAGAGCCTCAGCATCACAAAATGGATGCTGCTGCCACAGACACGAGTATGACCTCCTGTTGCTGGACAAAACTCTGTCAGGGGAGGCCTGGGCAATAGGTTTCCTTTCAAGGGAGGTGCCAGCACCTCCCCAGACAGGCTTTTGTGTATTGGGGCAGGGAGGGCTGCATTCAGTGAATGCTTTCCAGACACTGCCTGGGGCACACAAGGTGCTCCATGCATTTCCCAGTTCAAACCGGTTGCTGGGGCACTCTGCCCCAGCTCTGGCACAAAACTGGACAAAGGGAAAGGGGTGTAACCACTGCCTTCCCAAGTCCACCCATAGGAGGGACCTTAAGAGTAGTCCAGCCCCTAAACTCAGTATAAGCATAGGAGCTGTGTACCTAGGATTTCATATCACCCTGGACGAAACTTTGATACAGAAATCCTGGACCTTTGAAATTCCATTCCGACTGGAAGATGGAAGACATCTCCCTTGTGGTCAAGGAGTGACCACCCTGTTCAAACAGGCACCAACAGCAACTTTGCCAGTCTGCATTTTTGAGGCTCCCGCTGGATCCCGAAGAATCTGCGACACAGGACATAGACTTCCAGACATCTCTGACCCCGAACTTCATTCCCAGCAAAGCTGAGACCCGTGGCGGACACGAGAGTCGTGGGACTGAAACTCCTGGACATCCTGCACTTTGCTAACTGCATTGACTCCTTAAGAATCTCGCAGTTGTGCATTGAAGTACGGAAAGCCCCAGTCCCGAGCACCATATGCACCGAAGCTCAGGCCTACACACGCAACGAGTGTCCCGTGGGGCCCGCTCTTGCATTTCAGCTTAATGTATCTTCCTGGTTCTTAGTCTGTTGGCTAGTGAGCCCCCCGAAGACTTTCTTTTACATCTAACATGTTTTTCTGGTTGCTCCAGGCTTGCTCAAACTTCCCTACAAAGGAGAAGTTCCTCAGACCTTGCTGGTCTGCACCAAAGCCATTCTCAACTTCCTGCATGAGTTGCGTTTGCTAAGGCTTGTTGGGTCCATTCCGGATACCGAAACTGCAATCAACTAGATCCTTTGTGGGACAGCTCGAATCCAGCTCCTGGTTGTCATCGACATCTCCTGCTCCTCATGGCTGAAGAGACAAACTTCAGATCTTCACCTGAAATCACCTGATATCTCTTGGCGCCTTCCTATCGCCGAAGGAGGGATGGAAGTTACCTCTCAAACCTCCCAAACAAGACATTGTGGACTATGTACTTGGTCTCTGCTCCCGGATGGCTGAGTACATGAAAAAGGCATCCAAAAAGCTTGAGGTTAGTCAGGAATTGCAAAAGGCCTGGCATGACCAAAAGGCTGTGCTGACTGTTTATCAGCCAGGACAGAAAGGGTGGGTGTTGACGCCTGTGGCCCCAGCAGCTCTCCAAGACAAATGGAGTGGACCCCAAACTATTGTTGAGCAAAAGGGAGAAGTCACCTACTTGGTTGACCTTGGAACTCCCAGGAGCCCCCACAGGGTGCTTCATGTCAACAAACTGAAGCCATATGTTGACAGGGCAGACATGGGCTTGCGCATAGCTACTGATGAAGGACAGGAGGAAGAGAGTGACCCTCTCCCAGACATGCTTTCTCAGAACCCTGATGATAGTTCAGTTGATGGTGTAGCCTTGGCAGGCAGCCTCACTGAACAACAGCAGAAGGACTGCAGCTAGGTTCTGCAGGCCTATAGACATATGCTTTCACTGACTCCAAGTCAGGCTACCTGGTGCACTCATGAAGTGGACACTGGGGACAGTCTGCCAGTTAAAAGTAAGATTTACAGGTAACCTGATCAGGTCAGGGACTGTATCAGGACAGAGGTCCAAAAGATGTTGGAATTGGGAGTCATTGAGCCCTCAAAGAGCCCTTGGGCCAGTCCAGTAGTCCTTGTGCCTAAACCTCACACCAAAGATGGTAAGAGAGAGACAAGGTTTTGCGTGGATTACAGAGGTCTCAATGCGGTCACTAGGACCAATGCCCATCCAATACCCAGGGCAGATGAGCTCATAGACAGATTGGCATCTGCCAAGTTTTTGAGCACATTTGACCTGACAGCTGGCTACTGGCAGATCAGACTAGCTGAGGCTGCAAAGCCAAAGACAAAAACAACAGTTGATGGACAGAATGCAGAACAGTGTCATGCATTCACCCCTGTACAGAGATCTGGGCCTAAATCCATTGTTTTTTTGCTCACCAAGCCACCCCAGTTCAGACATGCAAATCAGCCTTGACCCAGTGCCTCATGGGAACAGTCCAGACCGAACTGCCAAGCCATGTCTTCCCTGGACCAGAATCAAGCATCCTAGTACCTGTTTCTGGCTATCAGCCATCATCAGCCAGGATAGTTTGACTCCAGTGGCGTGGTGAGCACGGGACTCACGTCTGAGCATACCCGTCCCACTCGGGGTGACAAATGCAAAAACAACAGTTGATGGACAGAATGCAGAACAATGTCATTACCCCAGACAGCATTTCAACCCCTGTTGGACATTATCAATTTGTGGTAATGCCCTTTGGTCTGAAAAATGCATCTGCCACAGTTTAAAGGTTGGTGAACCAAGTCCTCTCAGGCCTGGATGACTACTGTGCAGCTTATCTAGATGATATTGCTTTCTTTAGATCCACCTGGGAAGATCACCCGATCCACCTGAAAATGTTTTGGAGGCCCTGCAAAAGGCAAGCCTAACTATCAAGGCTACCAAGTGCCAAATAGGACAGAGTCAGGTTGTATACCTGGGCCACCTTGTAGGAGGAGGCCAGGTTCAACCATTGCAGAGCAAAATCCAGACCATAATGGACTGGACTGCTCCAACCACCAAGAGTCGGGTCAGAGCTTTCTTGGGCCTGACTGGGTATTACAGGAAATTTGTCAAGGGGTATGGTTCCTTAGTGACACCCCTTAATGACTTAACTTCAAAGAAAATGCCTAAGAAAGTTCATTGGACAGTCAGCTGTCAAAAGGAATTTGATGACCTGAAGCAGGCCATGTGCGCTGCACCAATTCTGCAAAGTCCAGATTACTCCTAAGAATGCATTGTTCAAACAGATGCTTCTGAGTTGGGGGTAGGGGCTGTGCTTTCACAACTGAATAAAGATGGTCAAGACCAGCAAGTAGCTTTTATTAGCAGAAGGCTGACCCCAAGAGAGAAACGTTGGTCAGCTATTGAGAGGGAGGCCTTTGCTGTGGTTTGGGCATTGAAGAAGCTGAGGCCATACTTGTTTGGTACTCACTTCAAGGTTCAGACAGACCATAAGTCCCTCTTGTGGCTAAAACAGATGAAGGTTGAACATCCCAAATTGCTCAGGTGGTCAATTTTCCTACAGGGTATGGACTTTACAGTGGAACACAGACCTGGGAGTAACCATGCCAATGCAGATGGACTCTCCAGATATTTCCACTTAGAACATAAAGACTCAACTGGTCACGGTTAGTTTAATGTCCCTGCATTTGGGGGGGGGTTGTGTAGGAGAGTAGGGTATGTTTCCTATGGTTACCTCCAGTTTTTGCTGTGATTCTCAGTTTTTTTTTTTTACTTTAGTCTGGCTGTGGCCCTGCTAATCAGGCCCACAGCCTAGCTGTTCTCTCTCTAAATTGATACCATGTACTTTAGGTTCATACCAGATTGGTTATTGGGTCACCCTTGTGAGCCACTCTATAGTGTACCAATAGGTACCCAGGGCAAAGGTGCACCCTAGGCCTACCAGGGGCTGCAGTATGCATTGTGTCACCCCTGGTTTACCCTCCCAGCTGACACCACAGGTCTGTTGACACAGCCTGGGTAAGGTGGTGTAATCACCCCTTACTTAGATATAGTATACCTATATCTATATATACATATAGACACATATACACCTATAAGTCACTCCTATGGCAGGCCTTAACAATGCTGGAGGCAGAGTGCTTGGTTTTATGTGAGAGGTTGCCCTAGCATGAGCTGACCCCCTCTGCAGCTTTCATAACCATCTCCTTATAGCTGTTCTAGGATATAGCCATACCATATACTCTTAAGTGCATTATAATCCTCGTGGTTAATTCTAACTTTGGTTTGGCTTTGTCAACATGTCGTGTAAGGTGTCAAACACTTTGGAATACTACCCTCCCACCAGTCCTGGCAGTGGGGATAGCATTCCACCCTTCTAGAGGGAGAAGACATGTAGTTACTGGTTTACCCAGTTAAAGTTAAAGAGAGCCTCAGTATCACAAAATGGATGCTGCTGCCACAGACATGAGTCTGACCTCCTGTTGCTGGACAAAACTCCGGCAGGGGAGGACTGGACAATAGGTTTCCTGTCCAGGGAGGTGTAACAAAGAAGGGGTAACAGGATTCGATCAAGTGTTGATCCTTAGGCTCAATTTACCATTCCAAGAGAAAATATAAAGTAGAATGGAAGGTCCAACCTAAGTCAGAGCCCCAAGTAGCAATGATTGACAAAAGGGGACTCAGTTGTTCCTGAGAGAAGATTAACACGGTCAAGGAGGGAAGAAGATTGGTAGGAGGGTAGTGCTCAGTGGAGTGCTACCCTGGGCATCCCATTAGTTGGAATGAATGGCCTCACACACTCTTGCAAGTGTCATGCTTCATCATCGGCCGTTGCTCCTCGTTGGACAGGCGGTGCAATGTCCAACGGGCTCACCTCTAGGAGGGGCTCTTTATCGGAGATCTTTTTTCCAACAGCCTGTGGGTGAAGTGCAAGTGAGGGGCCAAGTAAGAAGTGAATAGTGTAGGTGGGTGAGTTCAAATATAGCAAGGGATACCGGAGAGCAATTTATTCTGGTGGTTCCCATACTATAAATAAAACCAGTGGGTGGCCTATGATCGCCAGAAGTTAGGTTCTGTATCACGATCTAGGACTACACAGCGTTCAGTGGGGTCAACATGTTTCTCGCTTCTGCAATTATGCTGCGATTCTTCAGGACCTTATATACATCTATCACAAGGAAAGACCTAAAAGTGTCAACCTATAAACATCAAATTTACTATTACTGTTGTACTACCTGATTGTAACCGCTCTTGCCTAGTGGAGACAAAAGGGAAGAGTTATCAAAATACAAGGACAACAGTTACCCATTCTTGACCGTGAGCACACTGTGATTACGTGAAGAGAAGTGACTCTGTGTCTGTGACATTCTGTGAGCAGTGACCAATAAGTATCCACTATATTCACTTTTATCACATGTCACCTCTTTCACAAAATCAAATTAATATAATAATAATAATAAAGGAAACTAAAAACAGGAAAGTTAAATTAAAAACATGATAGCAGCAGTCTTATTCAAGGTGTCTATTTTGTCTACCTCTAGGGACTCCTTAGATACTCACCCACAGGTCAAGGAGTACAGGTGTCAACAGTACCCGGTAGGTGTGACATCAAGGGAGAGAGCCAATAGGGGTTTAATGGCTATAGGGAAGACAAAGATACGTTTTTTCAAAATTGTCAGGGAACACCCAATGTCTGGGTGTTTCATTGGTGGACTGATTTATCTATGTACTGAAGATCTCACACCACCAGTATGCACCAATAGTGTTATAATACATTCATCTTGTGTAAGCTTCTATGCGGGTATGTAGGCACATATAGGTTATCATTGCCGTAGATCTGCCCCTGTAGAGTGATTGCCAAATTCATATTCATATTAATATTATATTAATATAGGGGTCTCAGAGATGAACAAACACCACCATAGTACAGCGTGGGTACTTAGCAGGCGCCACTTGCAGCGTGTTGAATATTGCGGTGTTGCCTAGTCTCAAATTGCATTAGATTCGATCTGGAAATCAAAAACACGGAGCCCTCGTGTTCAGTCGGATTGGCAACGCCCAATCCGGCTGCGGAAGCGCCCGGTTGTACACCAAGCGCCTAGTGTCCGGGTCGGTCTACTAAACCCGCTGCGCTCCCAGGGGGTCGCTACAACAAGCGCGCCATGTACTTACTTCTCAGAGCCTCGGTCAGAGCTCTTGCGCCTACCCATCGCTACCGGGATCCGGATAGTATCGGGTCCCCGGTATGCTGCTGTATTTGTTGCTCGTTTGGGGCGTCACCCTCGTGACTCATAGGTCACGTGTTAGGATGTGTGAACGTGGTCGCCATCTTGGAAGGGGGATTCCAAGTGCGCTCACACTGAGAAACTCGTGGTTACATTGAAGGGAGGTGTTAGATTCATAGTACTCTTTGGCGGTGGTTATTAGTAAGTGTAAATGTACAAAACCGAATGGGTCAGCCCTCTTATATTCAAGATATGATCAGGCACATCACATCTCTCGTGTAAACCGGCGTTAATATGGGCGCCATCTTAGAAGAGTGAAAGGGTGAACAGCGGACCCCTTCTTGTTTTGTTATTGCCCCAATGAAGCTCTATGTGTATAATTACAGTAGTCAGGCTAAATCATTGGGAAACACTACGTGGACATGGGCTGTATGCGTTCAGCTCCCTGTTGGTACCGCCACTCTAGATATGGGAAAAAATACTGCAGGATATTAAGTACCACAACTGGGACATAGACAGTCGATATGTTTACAGACTGCTCCACGGGATGTCTTCGTTGAGCCACCGTTTGTCTGATGATAACCTATGTATCCAACGCTGCTCTTTGTGGAAAAGGTCCTGTTTGGATCTGCTGTTAGGTGTTTCCAGGATGACCCACCAAATAGAGTCAGCAGTGTGGTTATGTTCCAGGAAGTGATGACACATCTTCGTGTTAGTCTTTTTGCATCGAATATTACTGCGATGCTCCGATATGCGAGTCTTGACCGATCTGGTGGTCATGCCCACATATTGTAATTCGCAAGGGCACCTAATGAGGTAGATACAATTTGAGGAATTACAATTGGTGTGATTGCGAATTTCCCAAGTGAATGTCTCGGTCAAGTTGATAGACTTGGTGACATTGGTTAAGGGGCAAACGCTGCAGGAGCCACATGGGTAGTGTCCCTTCACTGGAGGGAGTTGCCAGAGTGTGTTCTGTCTGCGAACTACACTTTGTTTTGGTCTGGTATGAACCAGGACATCTTTGATGTTACTGGACCTTTCGAAGGCAAACCTGGGGATCTCCAGAGTCAGCTCTCCTGTATTAAGGATTTGCCAGTGCTTCTTGACAATTCTCTTAATGTCATCAGAGATCGGTGTATAGGTCGTAACACACGTCAAGGGCATGGTCTCTTGTGAGGTTCTGATGTTGTCCTCCAGGAGTGCCTCTCTATTGTTGTTCTGTACCCGCTTCCGAGCTTTGTAAATCTCCCTGGTGGGGTAACCTCGTTCTTTCAAATTTCGTGAAAGAATACTGGATTCACTCCTGTAGTCAGTGCGGTTGGTGCAATTTCGCCTTACCCGCAAAAATTGCCCGAAGGGAAGGTTCAATCTCAAAGCTCTTGGATGGTGGCTGGTAAAAAGTAACAGACTGTTCCGGTCAGTAGGCTTCCGGTACATTGTGGTGTTGATCTTACCCCCTTCCAGTCTGATAGTGAGGTCCAGGAATGCAATCCTGGAGTCTGAGGCAGTGATTGTGAAATTCAAGAAGTTATTCAGGGTGTTCAACCACGCAAAAAACTCCAGGTATTGGTGTGTTGTCCCTGTCCAGAGTATGAGGATGTCATCAATGAACCTCCTCCATAGTATGATGTTAGACTGGTAGGGGTTCATTGGTCCATTAATGTATTGATCCTCAATGTCTGCCATATACAGGCATGCCACCGAAGGGGCGAAGGTACTGCCCATAGATGTACCCTGGGTCTGTTGGTAATATTGCCCTTTAAATTCGAAAAAGTTCTTAGTCAGGGCAAGTTCAGCACATTCCATGATGAAGGAAGGTGGTGTTGCTGATGTCCATACTTCCATGTTGAGCGTCCTCTCTATAACCCCGAGTGTGGCCCTCTGTGGGATATTAGTATAGAGGGCCTCCACATCAAGGGTTATGAGGAAGTCAATGTGGGTGCCCTCCTGCAGATTGTCAAGGAGGCATAAGACATCTTTGGTGTCCTGCACATAGGAAGGGATTCTCTTCACCAGTGGTTGCAGGAAATAATCACAAAATTGTGATAAAGGCTCCAAAATGGAACCAATCCCTGACACAATCGGGCGTCCAGGTACCGGTGTTGTGCCCTTATGAATTTTGGGAAGGGTGTAAAAGTACGGTACTCTTGGATCCTTCTTAACAAGGAATTCAGCCTCTTTCTTGGTAATCCATTCCTGGCACTCTGCAGATTCCACCAATCCTGTAATAGTGGTTGTTAGCCTTGCGGTGGGGTCAGCCGGGATAGGAGTATAGTAACGTCTATCCCCTAGTTGTCTTAGGCATTCTGTTTCATAGTCTTTAGTGTCCATTAAGACGGTGGCCCCACCCTTGTCAGCCTGTTTGATCGTGATTGTTTCGTCATTACCCAAAGAGTTGAGTATTTGTTTCTCCATGTTGGACAGATTCTGGAATTTCTTGCATGGTCTCAATGTCCCAATGTCCTTGAGCACAGCCTGCTCATATGTTAGGACTTCGTTGGGTATCATCCCGCTGTGTGGTGTAAAAGTAGATGGATTGTGAAGACCCGAGTCAGTGCGTGTCTCGACGGCTTTTCCATCAAAGAAAGCTCTCAATCTAACTTTCCTGAAGAATTTCTGAATCTCACAAGTCAGTTCAAAATTGTCTGTTTTAGGGGTGGGCACAAATCCCAATCCTTTCTGGAGGACCTTTTCTTCTGGTATCGTGAGTTGGCGTGATGAAAGGTTCACCACAAGGCTTACTTTCTCCCTGTCCTGCTCCTCGTTTCCACCCCCGTGGTTTGTGTGTCCTCCCACTGGACCCTTTTGTCCGGAGCGTTTCCTCGCCTGCGCCCGCGCCCTCTGCCCCAACCTCTGTCTAAAAAAGGCTGTTGGTTCACATTTTGCGGGGCAAACTGAGGGGGGTATGCGGGTCCCAAGGGGTTCATGGGGTGTTGGAACTGTGGAAAGTGCCACATCGGAGGACCTTGGTAGGGGGGCGGTTGATAAAAGGGTTGTCCCCTTCTCCCTCCTCTATTGCCTCTCCGGGGTCTGGGTTGCCATTCGTCTCCACTGGAGTTATCATCGGTGTTGGAGCCTCGCTTTGAAGACACAGCACTTGAGTCGGAGAGATACCCTGTCCCCGTGGGGACAAAGTCGTCCTTGAGATAAGGATAAACTTTCTCTTTGGAGAATCTGTCAATATCCTTTTGTAATTTTGCCACTTTTTGTTTCATCAAGAAATCCTTGTGTTCTGTGATTTCTTTGTTAAGCTCTGTCAACTTGGTCTTAAAACCAGTGTTCTGTCCAGAGTTTTTTAAGGCGCTTTCTGCTGCCTGGATTTTGGTCAGGAGCTCATCAGCCAACCGTTTGGCTGTGTTAACCAGAAGAATCAGTAAGTCATGCGTGCATTTCCAAGAAATGAGAGACCATTCTATTTTAAATTGGCCGTCCTCCCAGAAAATTCTGGGGAAGTTCTTGACAATGAGACCGTTGGGTGCTATTTTAGCCTTAAAGTATTCTGCCATTAATGCTCCATGTAGTGTGATTCGGACCCACTCTCTTTTCATGTCGGAGAGTGCTTTCCAATCAGTGGAGTTGCTCCCTGTTGCAATTTCTAGGTCCATGCCTAGCATAGATGGAAGCCTATGAATAGCTGCTGCATCATCATCACCAAAACTGAGTCCTTGTCCGTCCATCGTGGGACAGTACGGAGCTCTCTGGTGAAAGTGAAAGGAAAGATCAAGGGGGATATTACTCAGGGGTATATCAACCCAGTCCAAGATACATTGGTCAAGGACACAGAAAGAGGAGGGGGATAGAGGAACACTTACCCACCAAGTAGTATATATATATACCCCACGGTGATTAGCCATGCAAGATATGTAACAAAGAAGGGGTAACAGGATTCGATCAAGTGTTGATCCTTAGGCTCAATTTACCATTCCAAGAGAAAATATAAAGTAGAATGGAAGGTCCAACCTGAGTCAGAGCCCCAAGTAGCAATGATTGACAAAAGGGGACTCAGTTGTTCCTGAGAGAAGAGTAACACGGTCAAGGAGGGAAGAAGATTGGTAGGAGGGTAGTGCTCAGTGGAGTGCTACCCTGGGCATCCCATTAGTTGGAATGAATGGCCTCACACACTCTTGCAAGTGTCATGCTTCATCATCGGCCGTTGCTCCTCGTTGGACAGGCGGTGCAATGTCCAACGGGCTCACCTCTAGGAGGGGCTCTTTATCGGAGATCTTTTTTCCAACAGCCTGTTGGTGAAGTGCAAGTGAGGGGCCAAGTAAGAAGTGAATAGTGTAGGTGGGTGAGTTAAAATATAGCAAGGGATACCGGAGAGCAATTTATTCTGGTGGTTCCCATACTATAAATAAAACCAGTGGGTGGCCTATGATCGCCAGAAGTTAGGTTCTGTATCACGATCTAGGACTACACAGCGTTCAGTGGGGTCAACATGTTTCTCGCTTCTGCAATTATGCTGCGATTCTTCAGGACCTTATATACATCTATCACAAGGAAAGACCTAAAAGTGTCAACCTATAAACATCAAATTTACTATTACTGTTGTACTACCTGATTGTAACCGCTCTTGCCTAGTGGAGACAAAAGGGAAGAGTTATCAAAATACAAGGACAACAGTTACCCATTCTTGACCGTGAGCACACTGTGATTACGTGAAGAGAAGTGACTCTGTGTCTGTGACATTCTGTGAGCAGTGACCAATAAGTATCCACTATATTCACTTTTATCACATGTCACCTCTTTCACAAAATCAAATTAATATAATAATAATAATAAAGGAAACTAAAAACAGGAAAGTTAAATTAAAAACATGATAGCAGCAGTCTTATTCAAGGTGTCTATTTTGTCTACCTCTAGGGACTCCTTAGATACTCACCTACAGGTCAAGGAGTACAGGTGTCAACAGTACCCGGTAGGTGTGACATCAAGGGAGAGAGCCAATAGGGGTTTAATGGCTATAGGGAAGACAAAGATACGTTTTTTCAAAATTGTCAGGGAACACCCAATGTCTGGGTGTTTCATTGGTGGACTGATTTATCTATGTACTGAAGATCTCACACCACCAGTATGCACCAATAGTGTTATAATACATTCATCTTGTGTAAGCTTCTATGCGGGTATGTAGGCACATATAGGTTATCATTGCCGTAGATCTGCCCCTGTAGAGTGATTGCCAAATTCATATTCATATTAATATTATATTAATATAGGGGTCTCAGAGATGAACAAACACCACCATAGTACAGCGTGGGTACTTAGCAGGCGCCACTTGCAGCGTGTTGAATATTGCGGTGTTGCCTAGTCTCAAATTGCATTAGATTCGATCTGGAAATCAAAAACACGGAGCCCTCGTGTTCAGTCGGATTGGCAACGCCCAATCCGGCTGCGGAAGCGCCCGGTTGTACACCAAGCGCCTAGTGTCCGGGTCGGTCTACTAAACCCGCTGCGCTCCCAGGGGGTCGCTACAACAAGCGCGCCATGTACTTACTTCTCAGAGCCTCGGTCAGAGCTCTTGCGCCTACCCATCGCTACCGGGATCCGGATAGTATCGGGTCCCCGGTATGCTGCTGTATTTGTTGCTCGTTTGGGGCGTCACCCTCGTGACTCATAGGTCACGTGTTAGGATGTGTGAACGTGGTCGCCATCTTGGAAGGGGGATTCCAAGTGCGCTCACACTGAGAAACTCGTGGTTACATTGAAGGGAGGTGTTAGATTCATAGTACTCTTTGGCGGTGGTTATTAGTAAGTGTAAATGTACAAAACCGAATGGGTCAGCCCTCTTATATTCAAGATATGATCAGGCACATCACATCTCTCGTGTAAACCGGCGTTAATATGGGCGCCATCTTAGACAGAGGTTGGGGCAGAGGGCGCGGGCGCAGGCGAGGAAGCGCTCCGGACAAAAGGGTCCAGTGGGAGGACACACAAACCACGGGGGTGGAAACGAGGAGCAGGACAGGGAGAAAGTAAGCCTTGTGGTGAACCTTTCATCACGCCAACTCACGATACCAGAAGAAAAGGTCCTCCAGAAAGGATTGGGATTTGTGCCCACCCCTAAAACAGACAATTTTGAACTGACTTGTGAGATTCAGAAATTCTTCAGGAAAGTTAGATTGAGAGCTTTCTTTGATGGAAAAGCCGTCGAGACACGCACTGACTCGGGTCTTCACAATCCATCTACTTTTACACCACACAGCGGGATGATACCCAACGAAGTCCTAACATATGAGCAGGCTGTGCTCAAGGACATTGGGACATTGAGACCATGCAAGAAATTCCAGAATCTGTCCAACATGGAGAAACAAATACTCAACTCTTTGGGTAATGACGAAACAATCACGATCAAACAGGCTGACAAGGGTGGGGCCACCGTCTTAATGGACACTAAAGACTATGAAACAGAATGCCTAAGACAACTAGGGGATAGACGTTACTATACTCCTATCCCGGCTGACCCCACCGCAAGGCTAACAACCACTATTACAGGATTGGTGGAATCTGCAGAGTGCCAGGAATGGATTACCAAGAAAGAGGCTGAATTCCTTGTTAAGAAGGATCCAAGAGTACCGTACTTTTACACCCTTCCCAAAATTCATAAGGGCACAACACCGGTACCTGGACGCCCGATTGTGTCAGGGATTGGTTCCATTTTGGAGCCTTTATCACAATTTTGTGATTATTTCCTGCAACCACTGGTGAAGAGAATCCCTTCCTATGTGCAGGACACCAAAGATGTCTTATGCCTCCTTGACAATCTGCAGGAGGGCACCCACATTGACTTCCTCATAACCCTTGATGTGGAGGCCCTCTATACTAATATCCCACAGAGGGCCACACTCGGGGTTATAGAGAGGACGCTCAACATGGAAGTATGGACATCAGCAACACCACCTTCCTTCATCATGGAATGTGCTGAACTTGCCCTGACTAAGAACTTTTTCGAATTTAAAGGGCAATATTACCAACAGACCCAGGGTACATCTATGGGCAGTACCTTCGCCCCTTCGGTGGCATGCCTGTATATGGCAGACATTGAGGATCAATACATTAATGGACCAATGAACCCCTACCAGTCTAACATCATACTATGGAGGAGGTTCATTGATGACATCCTCATACTCTGGACAGGGACAACACACCAATACCTGGAGTTTTTTGCGTGGTTGAACACCCTGAATAACTTCTTGAATTTCACAATCACTGCCTCAGACTCCAGGATTGCATTCCTGGACCTCACTATCAGACTGGAAGGGGGTAAGATCAACACCACAATGTACCGGAAGCCTACTGACCGGAACAGTCTGTTACTTTTTACCAGCCACCATCCAAGAGCTTTGAGATTGAACCTTCCCTTCGGGCAATTTTTGCGGGTAAGGCAAAATTGCACCAACCGCACTGACTACAGGAGTGAATCCAGTATTCTTTCACGAAATTTGAAAGAACGAGGTTACCCCACCAGGGAGATTTACAAAGCTCGGAAGCGGGCACAGAACAACAATAGAGAGGCACTCCTGGAGGACAACATCAGAACCTCACAAGAGACCAGGCCCTTGACGTGTGTTACGACCTATACACCGATCTCTAATGACATTAAGAGAATTGTCAAGAAGCACTGGCAAATCCTTAATACAGGAGAGCTGACTCTGGAGATCCCCAGGTTTGCCTTCAAAAGGTCCAGTAACATCAAAGATGTCCTGGTTCATACCAGACCAAAACAAAGTGTAGTTCGCAGACAGAACACACTCTGGCAACTCCCTCCAGTGAAGGGACACTACCCATGTGGCTCCTGCAGCGTTTGCCCCTTTACCAATGTCACCAAGTCTATCAACTTGACCGAGACATTCACTTGGGAAATTCGCAATCACACCAATTGTAATTCCTCCAATTGTATCTACCTCATTAGGTGCCCTTGCGAATTACAATATGTGGGCATGACCACCAGATCGGTCAAGACTCGCATATCGGAGCATCGCAGTAATATTCGATGCAAAAAGACTAACACGAAGATGTGTCGTCACTTCCTGGAACATAACCACACTGCTGACTCTATTTGGTGGGTCATCCTGGAAACACCTAACAGCAGATCCAAACAGGACTTTTTCCACAAAGAGCAGCGTTGGATACATAGGTTATCATCAGACAAACGGGGGCTCAACGAAGACATCCCGTGGAGCAGTCTGTAAACATATCGACTGTCTATGTCCCAGTTGTGGTACTTAATATCCTGCAGTATTTTTTCCCATATCTAGAGTGGCGGTACCAACAGGGAGCTGAACGCATACAGCCCATGTCCACGTAGTGTTTCCCAATGATTTAGCCTGACTACTGTAATTATACACATAGAGCTTCATTGGGGCAATAACAAAACAAGAAGGGGTCCGCTGTTCACCCTTTCACTCTTCTAAGATGGCGCCCATATTAACTCCGGTTTACATGAGAGATGTGATGTGCCTGATCATATCTTGAATATAAGAGGGCTGACCCATTCGGTTTTGTACATTTACACTTACTAATAACCACCGCCAAAGAGTACTATGAATCTAACACCTCCCTTCAATGTAACCACGAGTTTCTCAGTGTGAGCGCACTTGGAATCCCCCTTCCAAGATGGCGACCACGTTCACACATCCTAACACGTGACCTATGAGTCACGAGGGTGACGCCCCAAACGAGCAACAAATACAGCAGCATACCGGGGACCCGATACTATCCGGATCCCGGTAGCGATGGGTAGGCGCAAGAGCTCTGACCGAGGCTCTGAGAAGTAAGTACATGGCGCGCTTGTTGTAGCGACCCCCTGGGAGCGCAGCGGGTTTAGTAGACCGACCCGGACACTAGGCGCTTGGTGTACAACCGGGCGCTTCCGCAGCCGGATTGGCCGTTGCCAATCCGACTGAACACGAGGGCTCCGTGTTTTTGATTTCCAGATCGAATCTAATGCAATTTGAGACTAGGCAACACCGCAATATTCAACACGCTGCAAGTGGCGCCTGCTAAGTACCCACGCTGTACTATGGTGGTGTTTGTTCATCTCTGAGACCCCTATATTAATATAATATTAATATGAATATGAATTTGGCAATCACTCTACAGGGGCAGATCTACGGCAATGATAACCTATATGTGCCTACATACCCGCATAGAAGCTTACACAAGATGAATGTATTATAACACTATTGGTGCATACTGGTGGTGTGAGATCTTCAGTACATAGATAAATCAGTCCACCAATGAAACACCCAGACATTGGGTGTTCCCTGACAATTTTGAAAAAACTTATCTTTGTCTTCCCTATAGCCATTAAACCCCTATTGGCTCTCTCCCTTGATGTCACACCTACCGGGTACTGTTGACACCTGTACTCCTTGACCTGTAGGTGAGTATCTAAGGAGTCCCTAGAGGTAGACAAAATAGACACCTTGAATAAGACTGCTGCTATCATGTTTTTAATTTAACTTACCTGTTTTTAGTTTCCTTTATTATTATTATTATATTAATTTGATTTTGTGAAAGAGGTGACATGTGATAAAAGTGAATATAGTGGATACTTATTGGTCACTGCTCACAGAATGTCACAGACACAGAGTCACTTCTCTTCACGTAATCACAGTGTGCTCACGGTCAAGAATGGGTAACTGTTGTCCTTGTATTTTGATAACTCTTCCCTTTTGTCTCCACTAGGCAAGAGCGGTTACAATCAGGTAGTACAACAGTAATAGTAAATTTGATGTTTACAGGTTGACACTTTTAGGTCTTTCCTTGTGATAGATGTATATAAGGTCCTGAAGAATCGCAGCATAATTGCAGAAGCGAGAAACATGTTGACCCCACTGAACGCTGTGTAGTCCTAGATCGTGATACAGAACCTAACTTCTGGCGATCATAGGCCACCCACTGGTTTTATTTATAGTATGGGAACCACCAGAATAAATTGCTCTCCGGTATCCCTTGCTATATTTTAACTCACCCACCTACACTATTCACTTCTTACTTGGCCCCTCACTTGCACTTCACCCACAGGCTGTTGGAAAAAAGATCTCCGATAAAGAGCCCCTCCTAGAGGTGAGCCCGTTGGACATTGCACCGCCTGTCCAACGAGGAGCAACGGCCGATGATGAAGCATGACACTTGCAAGAGTGTGTGAGGCCATTCATTCCAACTAATGGGATGCCCAGGGTAGCACTCCACTGAGCACTACCCTCCTACCAATCTCCTGTCCAGGGAGGTGCCAGCACCTCCCCAGACAGGCTTTTGTGTATTTGGGCATGGAGGGCTGCTTTTTAAAGTTCTTTTAATTACGTTCAGGGCCTACCACTCAAGAGGGCCCAGCTACATCCAGTCGATGTTTGAGCGTTATAAACCCTCACGGAATCTGAGATCCTCAAACGCCAATCTCCTTACCATCCCCACTTTTAGGTTAAAAACTAGGGGAGGAAAAGCACTGGCGGTCTTGGGCTCTAAGACTTGGAATAAATTACCCCTGCCTCTTCGCCAAACAACCTCAGAAGCAGTCTTCAGAAAATCGTTAAAAACCTGGATATATAGCCTACCTGACACGCTTTGCAAGAGTTTAATATGAAGCAACCAGATCTACCTGAGATATAGCTGACCTAGTGCCATTTTACCCCTGCCGGGTTTCTCGAAGCGCCAAGATGCTCCTTGGAGTGATAGTCGCGCTATATAAAAAGCCCCTTACATTACATTACATTTAGTGAATGCTTTCCAGACACTGCCTGGAGCACACAAGGTGCTCCATGCATTTCCCAGTTCAAACCGGTTGCTGGGGCACTCTACCCCAGCTCTGGCGTGAAACTGGACAAAGGTAAAGGGGTGTAACCACCCCCTTCCCCAGTTCACCCATAGGAAGGACCTTAAGGGTAGTCCAGCTCCTAAACTCAGTATAAATATAGGATCTCTGTCCCTAGGACTTCAGATTACCCTGGACGAAACTTTGATACAGATATCCTGGACCTTCAACATTCCATTTTGACTGGAAGATGGAAGACATCTCCCTTGTGGTCAAGGAGTGACCACTCTGTTCAAACAGGTCCCAACAGCAACTTTGCTGGTCTGCATTTTTGAGGCTCCCGCTGGATCCCAAAGAATCTGCAACACTGGACACAAACTTCTAGACATCTCTCACCCCGACCTTCAATCTCAGCAAAGCTGAGACCCGTGGCAGACACAAGAGACGTGTGGACTGGAACTCCTAGACATCCTGCATTTTGCTAATGCATCAACTCCCGAAGCATCTCGCAGGGGTGCATTGGGATGCAGGAAGCCCCACACCCGAGCACTATTTGCACCAAAGCTCAGGTCTCCACACTCTACGAGTGTCCCGTGGGGCCCGCTCTTGCTTTTCAGCTTGACGCGTCTTCCTGCTTCCTAGTCTGTTGGCTAGTGAGCCCCCCGAAGACTTTATTTTACATCGAACTTGCTTTTCTGGTTGCTCCAGGCTTGCTCCAGCTTCTCTACAAAGGAGAAGTTCCTCAGACTTTGCTGGTCTGCACCAAATCCATTCTTGACATCCTGCGTGGAATGCTTTGCCAAGGATTGTTGGGTCCAGTCCGGATACCAACACTGCAGTCAACTAGATCTTTTGTGGGACAGCTCGAATCCAGCTCCTGGTTGTTGTTGACGCCTCCTGGTCCTCGTGGCTGAAGAGACAAACTTCACATCTTCACCTGAAATCACCCGACATCTGGTGGCATCTTCCTATCGGCGCCCTGGTCATTAGCAAGTGACCCAGACTCTGTCCCTTCTGCTTTCAGGTTCTACAGATCTTCGATCCACGTGGACACTTTTCCTCTGGTCGCCTGCAGCACTTCTTTGCAGCTCTCCATTGAAAACGACGACAAAACCTGACACGAAAAGCCACCTATGCACCCGGCTTCCCTGGGTGAGGTAACATGAGTACTCCTATGCTCCTGTGGGTCTTGACTCTCGAAGTGTCCTAGTTTAAAAGGGTTCCATCGTAATCCATCCGGAAGTGTCCTTAAGTTGTATATTTGTAACTTCTACGTTTGCCATAGAAAGTCAAAGGTAACCCGCGCCTGTGTCTAGACACTGCACGCGTCTCCTGTGGGCCTCCTACTTCCTAACCTTTGGTTGTTTAGAGTAGCCCCAGCGGTTCCACAGGCCCCAGGTCTGCATGATAATTCTCTCGTGGTTCTTATACCAGTATTTTAGTATATGGTTTGTGAGGCCCCTAGGGCATAACGTATACTGTGCAACTTATTGTATATTAACTCAGTGACTTGTATTGTATTTTTACCTCTGACCTCATAAATAGGGCAGAGCGGTTGTGTTTAGAATAAATACATATATATTTGATATAGACCTTGTGTGGTGTCCTTTCATTTTGTACTCAAGGGATTATAATTGGTAAAACAACTTACTTAATACGCTCTCTGAAGTCTTAGCCTAATGACTGCTGGTCCATGCTACCACTAGGATAGCTTTGTATAAGGTTGACTTTACAACCACCATCAATAAGGGTCGATTAGACTGGTGCAAGGTGCCCACTAGAACTAGTGGACATCATATGCCAGGCTAACATCTCACATTCTCTCCTCCATATTCTTTTATCTGCATTTAGCCTCCCTATTATATATTGAAATGGTATTGACTTCATACCCTTCTTTGATTTGCCTTGCACATATTATTTCACATTTCCCAGGTTGCCATAGCCATCAATTAAGACAATCAGTCTTAATAGCCAGGCTGGATGGATACTGTAAGGAACTATCTTCAAGTGCAACCCCTCTGCTCCTACAAATATAAATAGCAGAAGGGCCGTCAAATGCAAACAATAAACATGTTTACACATCAGCATTCTTCGCCATGCCTGTCTGTAGACTAGTGCTTCTGGATTAGCTCATGGCCTTGCTGAGAATAAGACAGGTTTAAACACAGTGCTATGGATCACATTTTTCACCCCAAGCACTATTCAGAGAAGTTGTCGAAGAATTTCAGCATGGGGTACCATTTATTCTAGAAAGAAATTCATTCAGTGCTGCCAGTAATGGATATTAGTGAAAGCAATCCCACATTTCAGTGCCACAAATAGCTCCTGATTCCCCTTTGGCTCTAAATCTTCACAGAAGGAGGATCCTTTACCTATCTTTTGTTTTGTTTAATTTAAGTAAAAGTAAGATTTACCAGTTACAACAAACAGGTTTTTGGAGTCTAGCTTTCATGTACGCTCAGAACAAGGTTATAGAAGACCAAAATAAAAGAATGTCAGCAAGTTTCAGTCTATTACCATTGACCTGAAACCAGTTTCTCAGTGCAATTTCCAAATGCTTTCAAGAGATAAACAGAGTACTATCCAGCCTAGCCAGTAATTTGCGCCATTTGCATATAGAAGACAAGTAACTTGGGCACAATTATCAGAAGGACAGTCACAATTAGAAATTGTGAGGGCTTTGTCTATGTTACAGAGAAGGACATTAAAAATAATTAGCATTAAATATACTTGCCGGGCCGGACTCCTTTCCTCACTTCACCAACCTACTCAAAATCTCAAACTTCACATAGGAAATTTTAACCCTAGTTAGTAAAAAATGGTCCTAATCAGGCTCCAATAAATTACTGCCTTCACATTCCGATTTAGATCCAAGTGTCTTAGTAGTGCAACAGACGTGTGCTCCCATTTTCGGTTCCACCCGGCATACCTTGGTGAAGTTGAAACGGATGCTCGATTCTTTCTGTAGTGCTGACTCTAGAGTTTTTAAGTTCAAAAAGAAATTTATTAAGGTAAGTACTACATCAACACGGAAAATATATAGACAAGGAAAAATAAAATAATTATATTCAGTATATCATTTGTATAGACAATAACAAACAGAGTGCACTTAAAAACATTTCGACATGGCATGCATAAGTACGTGAACAAAATCATATGAGGGCAAAACCTATAACATGTATGATATATATAAATTCAGAGAACAAAATGGAGTATAAACAAAGTCATGTAATATCAAATGAAAGAATATCATGGGGGATTAGTTACTTCTTGTTGTTGAGGAATAGGAGGCAGAGACCGTCTTGCACTTGTATCAATGAAGAGTGTAACAGGTGACCATAAGTCCAAAGGTTTTGGTGCCATATGTAGCGGATATACAAAGGTCGTATCCAACCTATAATTGTAACAGACAGCGTACCACCATGCTTGGTAAGATAGTTTGGTGAAATCCTTCCTATTCTTGGTTATTTGCTGAAAGGCCACTGCTAACAACAGGTCTATTATCCTAATATTGGATTCAAAACTTTCTTCAAATGGGGGATACATTACCTAAAAAGATATGTGAAGAGGAGAAAGGATGGTGAGAATTAAAAATAGAATTAATTTGAGACCATACCTTCTCCCACAAATTTTGAATATATTGGCATGTAAAAAGAATGTGATATAAGTCAGCGTGAGGCAACGCGCAAAACCAACAAATATCTGGTAGATGAGAGTGTCGCGTGCTATGAGTGAGTGGAGATAATAACAGCCTGTTATATATGAAAAAGAGCGTCTGTGTGGTATTAGCGGCCCTGGAGGACTTACGAAGCTTAAGCCAGATTCTATCTCAAAAGCCTACCGGACAAGAAATCCCTAAATCACTTTCCCATAACATTTCTACTTTGGTTTTACCTCTTCGATGAGGTAAAGAGTGTAAAAATTCATATAATGTGGATGCCCTAGATTTGTTCATAAGGCCAAGCAGATTGCTGGCAAAAAACTGGCAGGAATTATCTCTATGTCAGTTGCTGCCCCAGTCACCATATAACAATGTGTACAGAAGTAGAGAAGAAGAAAAGGAGAGCAGTGATATCTAATAATCAATTAGAGAACTGATCAAACCAAATCCAGTACAAGTGTATATTGTGGATAACCATCAAACAAACCAAATGATCAGTCCTATCACTCGGTCGTCCACACTGTGACCTGGCAGGTCCTTAGATCATCTAGACCATATGCCACACAGTCTTAATAAGTACTGGATACGGTCCACAGTGTACCTCCAATTGTTAGTCAGATTGTGATGGTCAGTAGGAAGTGGTGAAAAACAGTGCAACATACAAAAAGTGGTGAGTCTTAAAATAGGGTGATATGTCTGAAACAGATACTTTAATAGAAACCAGGCACATCCCCTAGTTAAAAGATAGGAACAGTGCAAACAACAGTATGAAACAAATGACTGTCGCAATTGGGGCCAACATGTTTCTGCCTACCGGGCAACACGTCCCTTGGCTTTCGTCAGGGCCACTGCTCTGAAAGGTTGCTACTGTTATATGTGTTAGAAAACAAAAATATATATGACAAATCAGTGAACAAGAGTATAAGAGTAGGGACGATACAACCTGTACCTACAGTTAATTACTCATCCTCCTTGTCAGTAGGTGCTCAACGCACTCTAAAAAACATATATGTTACACTCATATTAGTAGCAGAGTTTATCCTACTCGTGCTCTCATCTTCTCTCGCATTCATGAAAAACTATTCAATAAACAATATGTAATAAAATAATAAATTTGCTCACCCAACATGACAGGGGACTGGACCTCACCTCACCTGGACCGTGCTCAGGTATACAAGGCCCCGCACTGTGGAACAGATAGATGCAGACAGGGAAAGGCATCAAAACTCAGTGTTTCATATAGAGTCTAGAATGTCTAATTTCATACCCTGTGGCAAAACGTCACATCTGTTCGCCTATAGACTTAAAGATGGAGTAACATCCCAGGCATACGACAACTACCCACAGGACAAATGTAAAATAATGACAATGTCATATTAATCATAAATACCTTATCATGGAAATAATATGTATTCCGCTATAAGGCAGTGCACAATAAACTAAATAATGGCTGCTAAGTGGTAAGAGTCATAGAGTCCCACAGAGGTGTAAAATAAATGACTGTCATACTATGAGATCTACTTATTAGACACTCCAAACGGTGTATTATCAAGAAATGGCAGGAAAAGAAAGTGTGGTCCTGTATAGTAATCTCTATTAGTGCAAGATTACCCGACTCGCAGACAAGCCACGGACAAAAGGTACTGAACTTACCTCTCCGTCGGTGCCACCAAACTCGCTGAGGCTTGGGGGAGGCACCGAAGTGGAGGAGGTATGATGTTACATAGTGTGGCACTACTTTTCTTTCGTTTCGAAATTGGTGGTACAAGTCTTTAAAATGTATCGAAAATCTGTGCAAGGTAAATTGTAAAGGGTATTTATGCAATATAACCCCGGCACTGCCGAGATCGCGGCAAAAAACGCACACAGGGATGTCTCCTCGCGTTGTAGGCTCTGCGTAACCCTCCACACTTCACTGTGAGCGTCGAGCGCCCATATCCATCCGCGGAACTACAAAATGACGTCAGAGCGGCCATTTTTGTAGTTCCAGTGGCGCGAGTATTCATGATGTCCAGACTAATGTTGTTAAAACTCCAGCAGTAATTGGAAGACTGTTGCCAATACTGGAACAACAAACGATTGTTCACTATTAAGCATGAATGTTGATATAATTACAAAAAGGGGGTTGGTAGTAGAAAGGTGGGAGAACAAGGAAGCACAAGAACTACAGGATGACCTCACAGCGGCCATTATAGTAGTTCATAACAGGTCGATGCTAGGTCTATGCTAGTTCAATAGCTCCCATGGGATTAAATGTAAAAAAGATCTATACTTGGTCAAGATCAGGACCAGTGGAAAGGCAAAAACAATACCAGGGCACTTAAAAAAGCCACGAGTGAGACTAACATAGTGTAAATCAGGTTGGAAAAAACACACAGAAATGTTGCGAAAGCCACAATAGTGACCCAATCGCTGAGTTAGTGTGTTCAAACATAGAAGAACAGATGGAACTACAGAGAATGCCACGGTATCTGGTCATTCATTCCCATGGTATCTGCGGAGAGTTTGAAAACACATCTTTGTTCTATCTGGAACAAGTATTTGGCAACATTCTTCACATGCGAGGGTATAAAGGGTTTTTCCAAAACCGTCCATGCAAAGTCAGACTCCCCGTGTTGTTTTTCGAGGAAGTGTCTTGTCAATTGTGTCATTGATTTTTTGCAGCGGAACGAGCTCTTATGCTCAAGCATACGCACTCGCACCTTGCGGGTAGTCATTCCCACATATTTGCAGGAGCAAGGGCGGGTCAGTAAATAAATGAGGTTCTCGCTGTTGCAATTAGTGAAGTGGTTTTGTCTCCTGGGCCTGTCCGTACCTATATCTATCTCAGTAGAGTGTGTTGTTTGTGGGCAGACAGAGCAGTTCCCACAAGGATGATGGCCAACTGCTGGAGGTAAATTCCACAAAGTGCCCAGGATTCTTTTAGGCCTTTCTTTAGGGCGCGTGTGTATCAGGCGGTCCCTAATGCTGTTTGATCTTTTGAAAGCAAAGAGGGGTAGTGCTATCTTATCATTGCCATGGTTGAGAATGCGCCAGTGCTTCCTGATAATTTTCTGTAGGCAATTGTTTTTAGTGTTAAATGTGCTCACAAGTGTAAGTCTTTCACTGGGAGGTTTGGGCATAGGTAGTTCTAAGAGCGCCTCGCGATTATTATTGCGCGCTCGCTTCAGAGACCGTTTAATTAGTGGCCTAGGATAATGCCTCTCAAAAAGTTGCAAGGACAGGTTATTGGCATGAGTCTTAAAATCCTCTGGTCTGGAGCAGTTCCTCCGAACCCGCAGGAACTGACCGTATGGTAAATTATCCCTAAGGGATTTGGGATGGTGGCTCTCGTACAACAGTAACGAGTTTCTGGCCATCGGTTTCCTATACAACTCGGTCTGTAGACCTCAGGTGTCACATAGATAGAGAGGTCGAGGAAAGATAGTCTCTCTTTGTGGGCCTCAAAAGTGAATCTGAGGAACTTATTTCTGCCATTCAGCCAAAGATGGAATTCCCTCACTGATTCCATCCTCCCTCGCCACACTACCAACACATCATCTATATAGCGTTTCCACCAGATGATCGATGATAGAAACGGGTTGGTGGGTGTGAGCACAAGCTGTTGCTCGAAGTGGTGCATGTACAAGTTCACCAAGCTTGGCGCGAAAACGCTGCCCATACTCGTTCCATAGGTCTGGAGGTATATGGTGTCCTCAAAACGAAAATAGTTTTCCTTCATGGCTAGAGTGGCCAGAGCCATGATAAAAGTGATGGGAGTGATAGTATCACCGATGTTCTCCCCCAGGATGGATGTTACCACTTCTAAAGTCTCATCCTGGGGGATGGAAGTATACAGTCACTCCACGTCGAAAGAGACCAATATGTCAGTTCCTGCGGGTTCAGACCAGAGGATTTTAAGACTCATGCCAATAACCTGTCCTTGCAACTTTTTGAGAGGCATTATCCTAGGCCACTAATTAAACGGTCTCTGAAGCGAGCGCGCAATAATAATCGCGAGGCGCTCTTAGAACTACCTATGCCCAAACCTCCCAGTGAAAGACTTACACTTGTGAGCACATTTAACACTAAAAGCAATTGCCTACAGAAAATTATCAGGAAGCACTGGTGCATTCTCAACCATGGCAATGATAAGATAGCACTACCCCTCTTTGCTTTCAAAAGATCAAACAGCATTAGGGACCGCCTAACACACACGCACCCTAAAGAAAGGCCTAAAAGAATCCTGGGCACTTTGTGGAATTTACCTCCAGCAGTTGGCCATCATCCTTGTGGGAACTGCTCTGTCTGCCCACAAACAACACACTCTACTGAGATAGATATAGGTACGGACAGGCCCTGGAGACAAAACCACTTCACTAATTGCAACAGCGAGAACCTCATTTATTTACTGACCTGCCCTTGCTCCTGCAAATATGTGGGAATGACTACCCGCAAGGTGCGAGTGCGTATGCTTGAGCATTAGAGCTCTTTCCGCTGCAAAAAATCAATGACACAATTGACAAGACACTTCCTCGAGAAACAACACGGGGAGTCTGACTTTGCATGGACGGTTTTGGAAAAACCCTTTATACCCTTGCATGTGAAGAATGTTGCCAAATACTTGTTCCAGAGAGAACAAAGATGGGTTTTCAAACTCTCCACAGATACCATGGGACTGAATGACCAGATACTGTGGCATTCTCTGTAGTTCCATCGGTTATTCTATGTATGAACACACTAACTCAGCGATTGGGTCACTATTGTGGCTTTCGCAACATTTCTGTGCGTTTTTTCCAACCTGATTTACACTATGTTAGTCTCACTCGTGGCTTTTTTAAGTGCCCTGGTATTGTTTTTGCCTTTCCACTGGTCCTGATCGTGACCAAGTATAGATCTTTTGTACATTTAATCCCATGGGAGCTATTGAACTAGCATAGACCTAGCATAGACCTGTTATGAACTACTATAATGGCCGCTGTGAGGTCATCCTGTAGTTCTTGTGCTTCCTTGTTCTCCCACCTTTCTACTACCAACCCCCTTTTTGTAATTATATCAACATTCATGCTTAATAGTGAACAATCATTTGTTGTTCCAGTATTGGCAACAGTCTTCCAATTACTGCTGGAGTTTTAACAACATTAGTCTGGACATCATGAATACTCGCGCCGCTGGAACTACAAAAATGGCCGCTCTGACGTCATTTTGTAGTTCCGCGGATGGATATGGGCGCTCGACGCTCACAGTGAAGTGTGGAGGGTTACGCAGAGCCTACAACGCGAGGAGACATCCCTGTGTGCGTTTTTTGCCGCGATCTCGGTAGTGCCGGGGTTATATGGCATAAATACCCTTTACAATTTACCTGCACAGATTTTCGATACATTTTAAAGACTTGTACCACCAATTTCGAAACAAAAGAAAAGTAGTGCCACACTATGTAACATCATACCTCCTCCACTTCGGTGCCTCCCCCAGGCCACAGGCGAGTTTGGTGGCACCGACGGAGAGGTAAGTTCAGTACCTTTTGTCTGTGGCTTGTCTGCGAGTTGGGTAATCTTGCACTAATAGAGATTACTATACAGGACCACACTTTCTTTTCCTGCCATTTCTTGATAATACACTGTTTGGAGTGTCTAATTAGTAGATCTCATAGTATGACAGTCATTTATTTTACACCTCTGTGGGACTCTATGACTCTTACCACTTAGCAGCCATTATTTAGTTTATTGTGCACTGCCTTATAGCGGAATACATATTATTTCCATGATAAGGTATTTATGATTAATATGACATTGTCATTATTTTACATTTGTCCTGTGGGTAGTTGTCGTATGCCTGGGATGTTACTCCATCTTTAAGTCTATAGGCGAACAGATGTGACGTTTTGCCACAGGGTATGAAATTAGACATTCTAGACTCTATATGAAACACTGAGTTTTGATGCCTTTCCCTGTCCGCATCTATCTGTTCCACAGTGCGGGGCCTCGTATACCTGAGCACGGTCCAGGTGAGGTGAGGTCCAGTCCCCTGTCATGTTGGGTGAGCAAATTTATTATTTTATTACATATTGTTTATTGAATAGTTTTTCATGAATGCGAGAGAAGATGAGAGCACGAGTAGGATAAACTCTGTTACTAATATGAGTGTAACATATATGTTTTTTAGATCGCATTGAGCACCTACTGACAAGGAGGATGAGTAATTAACTGTAGGTACAGGTTGTATCGTCCCTACTCTTATACTCTTGTTCACTGATTTGTCATATATATTTTTGTTTTCTAACACATATAACAGTAGCAACCTTTTAGAGCAGTGGCCCTGACGAAAGCCAAGGGACGTGTTGCCCGGTAGGCAGAAACATGTTGGCCCCAATTGCGACAGTCATTTGTTTCATACTGTCGTTTGCGCTGTTCCTATCTTTTAACTAGGGGATGTGCCTGGTTTCTATTAAAGTATCTGTTTCAGACATATCACCCTATTTTAAGACTCACCACTTTTTTTTATGTTGCACTGTTTTTCACTACTTCCTACTGACCATCACAATCTGACTAACAATTGGAGGTACACTGTGGACCGTATCCGGTACTTATTAAGACTGTGTGGCATATGGTCTAGATGATCTAAGGACCTGCCAGGTCACAGTGTGGACGACCAAGTGATAGGACTGATCATTTGGTTTGTTTGATGGTTATCCACAATATACACTTGTACTGGATTTGGTTTGATCAGTTCTCTAATTGATTATTAGATATCACTGCTCTCCTTTTCTTCTTCTCTACTTCTGTACACATTGTTAAATGGTGACTGGGGCACCAACTGACATAGGGATAATTCCTGCCAGTTTTTTGCCAGCAATCTGCTTGGACTCTAGACCTCCTAGGTTCTTGTGTGTTATTCAATTGTTGTTACTGGGGAAGTGAACCAGTAGCAGGTCTTTAAATTACTTCCCTCTGACCCCAGTCTCCCTGTATGTTTTTGCTAGATTTGTTCATGACAAGAGTTGGTAGCTTATCTGTATGAAAAGATTCATGCGGAGTAGTTGGCTGAGAGGGTATGAATTGTGTATGGGCATTTTGAACGGCAGCTAATAAGAGAGAGTATTTGGGTTTGAAAGATGGAGGTAGGACAAACAAGGTACTAATCTGTTCAAAAGACATAAGTTGATCTTGATCATAAAGTTTATGGACCCAAATGGGGCCTATACGTCTCCAGGATTTCCAAAAAAAAGGACTTAAAGCTGATCAAAATATTTTTTGTTGTGCCATATAGGGGAACTAAGGAATGAGGTTAGGAGAACAGGCGGGATTAGCTTAGAAGTATGTTCGATTATAGGGGTAGAGACAGACTGTGGTTTATGTGTAAAAGCAAGATACTCCTGAAATGAGAATGGTGAAATGAATGATTGTTCAAGTATAGCCCATTGAGGAAGACTATCAGAGGTGTCAGAAAACCACTTTGACGCTTGATGTAAAATGAAGGATTTGTGATAAGTAGGGAAGTCAGGAAAGTTTGCCCCACCCTCCGATTTTGGACGAATCAGTTTTGATACAGACATGCGCGACTTTTTGTTACTCCATAAAAAAGAAGATAACATGAAAGTGAGTTTCTTAAAATATTTTAGGGGGATGGATAATGGAATATTAAAATTGTATATAAAACTATGGGTGAAAGCATAATTTTAATGGTGTCTAAGTGACCCCACCAAGATAAATAAAGGGGGTGCCATTTTGTTGTTAAGGATGACAATCGTTGTATACAATTTTCTAAACATCGGGATATCGTCCCTGAAATGGTTGGAGTAAAATGTAAACCTATGTACTTAATATACTGAGGACTCCACGTAAAACCTGAGGTAAAAAAATCAGCACTAAGAGTTTACTTGGTAAGGGGGAAAATCTCACATTTATCTTGATTTATTTGTACCCAGAGACAGATGCAAAAGAATGAACTTCCTCTGAAAAAGCAGGGAGAGAAATCTGAGGATGTGACAAAAATAGAAGAACCTCGTCAGCATATGCTGCCATTTTAACAGTGGTATCCTTAAAAGTAAAATCATGAATATTGTAGTTTTGACGAATTCTTAATAAAAAAGGTTCCAGGGAAAGATTAAAAAGAAAAGGAGATAATGGATAACCTTGTCTCAAGTCCCTCCCAAGTTGAAAGCAGGAAGAAACGTCACCATTTGCCAATAAGCTGCTCTGGGATTAGAGTACAAAATAGATATTAAGGCAGTGATCTTTTGGCCAAACCCAAACCACTGAAGCACACGAAAGAGATAGGGCCATTCAACTCTGTCGAATGCTTTTTCTGCATCCAAGGCTATTGCCGCCAATGAATGGGGAATATAGGAAGCTTTAGATAAAATATCTAAGAATAAGAGGATATTGCCTGTGATGAGGCAATCTTTAACAAAACCGTATTGTTCTGCACCTAATAAATTAGGCATCTGGGATTCTAAAAGTATAGCTAAAGCTTTTGAGAACATTTTATAGTCTATATTGACCAAATAAATGGGTCAATAGTTTTTACAGTGTTGTGGATCCTTGCCTTCTTTAGGTATAAGACAGATGAGAGCGTCTGAGAACGAGCCTGAAGATTCACCAGACTGCAAAAAAGCAGATAGGAGGATGTGTAATTTAGGAAGGAGAAGATGTGCAAAGTGAGTAAAAAATTCCACAGTGAATCCATCCGGATCTGGGGCCTTATCCTTCTTGAGTGTTTTCAGGGCAGCAAGAAGTTCTTTCTTTGTTAGATCAGCCTCTAAGAGCGAAAGGTCTGAATTAGTAGTGGGGCCACATTATATGTGAGAAAGAAACTGGGATATAGTATGATCAGAGGACAAGGTTTCAGATGTGTAGAGTGATTTGTAGAATTGAAGAAATTCATTAAGGATGTCTTCGTCTTTAGATTTTTACTGATGATCTTGACCAAAAATGGAATCAATATTAAGCTTGTGTTGTTTGAATTTTAAATAATTAGCCAATAATTTCTCTGCTTTATTCTGACCACCATAGTATTTCCATTAGATTTTCACAAGTAATTTGAGGCATTGTTAGTGGTGTCCTGATTAAATTGAAATGTGGCTTTGATAAGATCAGATAGACATTCTTTGAATTTGGAGGAATAGTAGGAATGCTCCAATGCTTTAATCTTGGATAGCAATGCATTAGTGACGCTTCGTGCTTTTTGACGCTTTTTGGAAACAAACCTGATAATAAAGTCTCTGGCTGAGGCTTTAAAGGCGTCCCAGCCAACGTGAAAAGGTATGTCGCCCGTTTGAATAAAAAGGAAATATTTGTTTAAAAAAGAGGTGAAAGATAATGTAAATAAGGGATCTAAAAGCAAAGTGTTGTTAAAACGCCATTAACAGGAAAGTTTGGGTTTACGTAAAATATCAAGTTGAATGTTGATGGGAGTGTGATCTGATATTAAAATGGAACCAATGTCTGACGACACAAGTGACTGGGATAGATTATGAGATATAAAGAAATAGTCTAGTCATGATTGGGTATGGTGTACCAGGGAGTAAAAGGAATATTCTTTCGCAGTAGGATTACACAATCTCCAGGCATCTGTGAGTTTATACTGTTTGATGAGTTGTGTAAACAATTTATGGGATTTGTGAGGTACGAAGGACGATAACAATTTTGATCAATAAAAGGATCGAAAACTTCATTGCAGTCTCCTGCAAGGATAAAGTTATCGTCATAACATTGTGTGATGTGCAATGCCAAGGATTTCCAAAACAAGGGATCACCTGCTGTGGGTGCATATATGTTCAATAAAGAGAAAGAGACATTATCTACCAGAAATTTAACCGATACCCATTGACCTGCTTGATGAGCACAGTGTGATGCCTTAACTGGAAGGGATTTACGAAGGAAAATAAGGACACCATTACGTTTGCCATCACCTGGGGAGAAGAAAACGACACCCACCCAACATCTTTTCAATTTTTACGGATACTTCGGCTGAAAAATTGGATTCATGTATACATGCTATATCCGCTCCCAATTTAGCCAAGTGAGTTCAAACCCTCAGTCTCTTAATAGGTGAGTGCTGTCCCGTGACATTCCCTGATACAATTTTTAGAGGCATAGACTAATATCGTAACAGTATAATGCATGCATAATGAGGCAAAACTTTGAACGAAGAAGATCATATCGAACAACAAACCAACTGTATGTAAATAGAGATAAGAAACATAGCAAAGAGAAGAAAGAAGAAAAGACAATGTAACAATTAGAAGTTGATGAGGAAGTGAAAGGATAATGAAAGGTAAGAAACAATGTTATGTTAGATGGAGATGAAAACAAGAAAGGCGAAAAAGAAAGATGTGAAAGGAAGGAATCAATTTAGGAGAAAAAGAAAATAATGAAGACAAAAGACTTACAACCAATCCAAGACATATGAAGGGTGGAGGGGTGGAAGGCCACAGGGAACAATGAAGTGTTCGAGACTCATGAGGGAGGACGAGGAGGAGAGCACAACCAGCGGACTTCAAAAAACATAGGGGAAGGACAACTGGAACAACCTGTGAAAGGAAAGGAGAAAGATCAAGTATATGCTGAAAACGAGAGGAGCAAAAGTTATTACATTGCATAAACATTAATAACATGTAATGAAAACATAGCTAAGAGCAAAAATTTGCAAAATGAATAGAACACAGAGCAGAAACCAAAATGTCTATTTGAAGCGTGCTGAAGAGGCGATATACATTGGGTCAGCTTGATAAGAGTAAAGGAAATTTTTTAACTGTATTGGATCCTCATCGGTATTGGTCTTATTATTGATAGTCACTTTAAATAGACTGGGATGAAAGAAACCATAGCGTGCACCTATCGAGCATAATTGAGGTCGTAATGCTAAGAACTCCTTACAACGGGCGGCTGTTGATTTAGCATAATCCTGAACAAAAAATAAGGAATTTCCTGACCAATTGATCCTATGTAGTGCTCTAGCTGCAGACAAAACCTTTAATAAGTCAGTGTACTCAAGGAAATACATTATCACTCCCCTTGGCTTTTTTACTGAAAAAGAGGATGCCATATGCATTGTTGGACCCAATCGGTGAGCTCTTTGGATGTTCAAAACAGTGCTTTCTGGTAAATTGAGGAGTTTTGGAAGAAAGGATTTGAAGAAGGTAATTGGGTCTGATCCTTCAGATCCTTCAGGTAGTCCATAAATATGGAGATTATTTCTCCTATTCCTGTTTTCCAAATGTTCTACCTGTTTGTGCAGCAACAACACTTGAGAACTTAAGGATACCATTTTGGATGTGGAAGAAGATAAAGAATCAACATTCTGCTCCAAAGGGGTGACTCGTTCTTCCACACTTGATCATTTGTCAGTGAGTATCAGAAGCTGCAAACTGGTCTGCTCAACAAAGGGACGTAAAGCGCAAATTTCTTCTAACAATAGATCCTTTGTAACTGAAGAGGGTTGTTTAGGGGGAGAGGGAGGGTCTTTTTTCAGCCTTTTAGTGGACGCCTTGGTAGTATTAGAATTTAAAGTAGTCGCTGGTGACGATAACGTTTAGGCAAAGAGCTGTTGGAGTCATCCATGTCTAAGCACTGATATCGTGAAGTAGTCTGAAGTAAGAATTTTCGAGGTGAGGATCTGAGATAAAGCTTTAAGTTGTCTGTCCATAAATAAAGAGAGTTTCAAACCAAAATAGAGGAACAACAATAGCAGGTTTCTATTGTGCAAAAGATCCAAAGTCGTGCACTGCAATATAATAAAAATAGTGAAGCATGTATGCAAATATACAAAGCACAAACAAGTATAAAGGTTTCTGCGTTGTTACAGTCACGTTGCTGATGTTGGCCCAAGGAGGAGCGAGTGAGCAAGAGTAAAAGGGAGTAAATAGTAAACTAGGCATGCAGGTGTCCAAATGAAGTTGTAGAAGATTGGCACTTTGCTAAGAAACAGTGCCACCAAAAGTCTATATATTAATGCACTTTGGAGGGCAAAAACATTCAATAGTGAAGTAAATAGGTACTTATGAAAGGTAAAACATTGACTAATTGTAAAGTGTGAGTACAAACCAATCAAGACAAAAAAGGTGTGCAATACATTATGTCAAGTAAATAAATACATGGCCATGAAATTGTAAATGTTGGGTGAACATCCAAACATACATTACACAGGATAATGTTTGCAGTGTTTTCAGCTGTTCATCGTATGGGAATGCGAAGAAAAAAAGATATAAGCGCTCCAATAAAAGGAGATCCTATCAGCATTACATGTGAGCCAAAGCGCAAAATGGTAGGCAAAATCATCTTGGGACACAATAAATCCTGGTTTGAGAAACAAATGTCGTTGCAAGTCTTGAAATCCTTGTATGATTGAAGACTGTCAAAGTACTTGGTGAGCACACAAATGAGTTATGAGGCAAGCATTAAGTAAGGCACAATAGAAGCCTCTGTGAAAACAGCTATGACAGAGAGTGCCAAATGGGTAAATTCAGTAAATGTAATGGTGGATATATTGTAAACTGCTCCAAACCAAACAGGCCCGAAATGGTATAGCTGCCAATCATGCCAAATAGCAGGTAGGAAATATACCGCATTGGGGCGGGGCTCCATCAGCGGTAAAGGGTTTCATGAGGTAAGATGAACAAAAAGCTCAACAAAGCGAATGTTCGCTATGTAACTAGCAGCGAGGCAATATAGGGTGCGATTGCGCTTGAATGAGGAAATGTACCTTTGGGAAGTCATATAGGCAGTTTGTGAAAAGACATCATGCGTGGTGACTGAGGGGCCGCATTGGAAGCGCTTCCGTTGGCGGCAACGTAAAATGGTGGGCGCCACCTCCCCAGCACCACGCCACTGCTCAGCTGGAGAAAAAGGATAGCTGCAGCGCAGGAGGAGGCTCGAAGTTAAACCGGTAGGGGTTAGGACCGGTCCTTGCACCTCATGCTGTGTCCATAGGTCGGTGCAGGCATTAGGAGCGTCGCGCTGATCTGTACTCGCTCCCGTCAGCCCGGAGAGTCACGGAGCCACCTCTATCTTCACCTGCCCCAAGCCACGCCCCTACATGCACTAGAGTTATCTCAGGGGATTCCCCTAGTTGGTGCTGCACCCTCTGTGCCCACTTGGTATTACAGACACTGGTGAAGAGTAAAGTAAGTGGTCAGGAAACACTGACTGTGCACCACATTGAAGTTTGGCTGTTAGCGTGCCCCCTAATGGTTCCCTTTTAAAGTGTGATCCAATGGACTCCCACAGACATGCCCCCTGCAGGAGGGTAGAGATACAAACCTTTTAGTCACCTTGAGTTTGCTTTGCAATGTAGTGGATCTTATTTTAAAGTACAACACAATGGTCTAATGTAGTGTATCTTCATCCCAGCTGTCCCAAAATGAATACACACTCATTATAACTGAACTTGGTGCAAAATATGTACTTCTGACCTAGGCCAAGTGAAATAATGAAAAGACATGTAGCATTCCTCATCTTACAGTATTACAAATGAAGGATAATGCATTAATCCCTAGAGTGCTTCTTTTTTTCATTTTATACCTACTGTCTAGTACTCTCTCTTATTGTATGAATATTCATGTACATACTTATCCTTTCTACTTTGCAAGTGATTATGTATTGCCCTTTCCAAGCAAATGAACAGTGTGTCAAATACTACTAAAAAAACACGCCAAAATAGTTAGAAGGTGAAAATACGAAAATCCAGCACGCTGCAGGTTTTATCAGAAAATAAAGGGACATAATAACACTCCAAATACTGTACGTGTTTACAGTTATACCACGTCTCATACTGAAGAAGGAGACGTAGATACATGGCTAGTCATGGGGTTTAGCTAAGAGTATTGCGGCCATATCAAGATCAATCATGTGCACTGGCTCACTGCAGAGTCAAGCGCCTGTTTTTTTTTAAGAGAGAAACAAAGAGGTTTTGATGTGAGCGGAGCAGCTCACCATGATACGGCTCGAGGTGTGTTTACTGGACTTTTTTTTTGTGATGGCGCAGGTTCAGTTCCATACGGTTTGCTTCCTCAATCCCCTTCCCTAGCCTTGCTCGTGTGGTTGTGTCTCCTATACCTGTATGTTGTTCACCCCAAAACATAGGCTACCCGTTGTTTTGCTAATTTAGGAATTCTCAGGAGCTCAAGTAACAGTATTTCTAGGGCAAGGAATTAACGGGGGATTAATGTTTTTGTGGTATGGACCTTGTGGTATATCTGTGTATAAACACGCCTGACCGGCTTATTTCTGACCAAACAACATGATTATTCACTCATTAAACTAAATATTACAGATTGTTACAATTTATGAAAAATCTGAATGCCCCTCGTAGTTCTAAACGTTTCAAACAGCTCATTGCAACTGACACATGCATGGCCTCCTGCCTTATGGCGCATGACATCCGGCAGCTCACCAGTGAAGATTCCAGATGGTTTCTGCGGTATTCCAGTCGGGGATTTGCCTGCTTGAAGTACGTGAAATCTCTGGGTAGAATAACATTTACCAGCGGTGCTCCTGCTGAATTTATAATTCCGATAGCCCGAATTAACGGGCTTCTCGTAAAGAAGGACTAAAAGTGCGCGATTCCTTCCATGATTTTATGGTCAGAATCTACGGAACGTTCGCACGCAGAACCGTGGGCTACATTTTATTCTTTCGTTTTTCAACAAAAACAGGAGAAATATAGAAAAAGCCTTTCCACATTACAAACACTTTGTATGCCTCTCAATATCCTCTCAACCTTTGCCCTGTACCTCGAACACACTTCTTGTTCCACCACATTTTTAAAGCACGTTTATCAAAATAATTCTATTTCATGAGATGTGCAGAAGTGAGTTCCAATGCTCCTTTTGTATTTTATAGCAATTCTAATTTTAATTCGAGAGTTAATTTAGATTTCACGACCACCTGCCAGTCTCTGTCCTCCAATTTAGAAATACGGCTATCGCAGCCATTACTAACTGGCACCATCGTGGGTCATTTTCTTTCAGGAGGGACTGGAAATTCATCCGTCTCGCTGGCAGGGCTGACGCCAGCGAGGCACTCTGTCTAGTTAATAGATTATGTCACTGCGGTGCATCAGCTGCTTCTACACTGAAATGAAGACGGAGATGATTCCTTGCCAGCATGACCAGCCATTTGAAGCCTGGGGCAGGACGGGAAACGGCCTTTACAACGAAGCCGTTTCCCCGAGATCTTTAACCACGCATGCAGTACAACGCATGCGTGGTTACCACTAATGCCTTTACCACGCATACCTTTACTACGATGTTTGTAGTAAAGGCATATGTGGTAAAGGTAAAAAGAAAAAAAGGGGGGCTTGGGGGGGTCTCCCCCCCAAATAAAACAACTCACCATAAGTCACGTCGGCGTCAGCGTCGTTTGAGAGAAATCGGAAAAAAATGCCGTTTTCTCTTAACGACGTATGACGTCACCACGCAATTATTCGAGGAAAAGTTTATCCGTGGTAAACGAATTCCGTTGTAACGCATGCGTGTTAAAGGCATGCGTTGCAACGGAATTCGTTGTATCATCATATATTCGGCAGGACAACCTACGTCTGTCTAATTTCTCGCTTTGCACTTGACAATGTGCTTCCTGCAGGCATAGGTTTTCGATGTTTGGACGAATTTACTGCTGCAAAAATGATATAGATTAAAATATAAATCAGTATTATGTTCAGCAAGTAGGTGTGCTGTCAATAAAGTGTGCATTCACGGTGCGCTAGATAGGTTGCTTGGCAGCTACAGCACGTCTTGAGCTGCAAGTTAACTAAGTTAGAGGTTTGGTCACATGAAGCACAGTGCAGTCATTAGAGGGAGGATGTTTATCAGCCATCTGGAGTGGGAGCGTTCCCTGCAGGCTCGAAAAATAGTATGATTGAATCAAAACCTATTTATCGCCAGGGACCAGAAAAAAAACATATTACTGTAGAACCAGCATGAACTTCCTGTGTGTAATAGAAAGTGCATGTATAGGTTTATGTATGCATTAACTTTCAAACAATGTTATGCCGTTATGATGTTAGAGACCATCATAGCCATCATTGAGGACTTGGAGCAGAATGTCACATTACTGCTGCCACAACAGTGACTAACAAAAGGTGCACCTGGTGATCAAAGTAAGGTCTCGAGTTGTAAAGGTGGGACTAGAGCTAGGTGTGCATGGGTGCACTCTTCGGTAGTATCTGTCAATGCTCTGACCTCCAACTGTTGTTATTCTCACTTGAACTTCGCATAGCGCAAACGACTCACTCCGAAGGGGTATCTTGGCGTTCCACCGAATCATGATAATATGACCCATCAGAATAACAAATCCTTCAGCAGTTTTTAAACCTACCAAAATCTGATCAGGAGCGAATAGGAAAACGGAGCGTGTTCAAATGGTGAGAGGCAAAGTAGGAAAAAGACTGTCCGCCATATCTCAAAGTACGAATTCAGCAGGGACATAACAGCAGTTTGCCCTTTGAGCTAAGGTTTCTGCCATGGGAGTACCGAGTGACTTTTTCCTGTAGGTATGCTGGGCCCTTGCAAACCAAGGATTTGTGAGCGAGACAAAGAAATTTGAACAGGGACCATTTTCTTACCGGGAGCCAGTGAAAAGCTTTTAGCATTGGGACCGACGAGGAGCCAGGGGGTAGCTTACAGACCAGGCACGCAGCAGTGTTTTGGTCTACCAGCAGGTTGGACAGGAGTGATTCATTAGCCGCTACCAGTTAGACATTCCTGTATTAAAAGCGATTCAAAACACTGAGATTGAAGAGTGAACTATCTATAAAAATAAACTATCCGAACATAAAAAATGGATTCTAGCTGCTAAAACTTCCTATTACTCTGAGCAGATAAAATTAGCATGCAATGCAAATAAAACCTTTTTCAAGTCATCAAAAAATTAGTAGTATCAGTCACTCCCAATCCAGCAGTAATTAATCAAAAGTTTTGTGATGCCCTGACTAATTTCTTTCAAGAAAATTTAGCTAACATCTTCAACAAATTTGCCGCAGGCAGGACAGTCACACAACCTGAAGGACAAAACGTGTATGTGGCATCAGGTCAATCCAGATTCTCTACCTTCAAGGTTCCTTCTGAAGAGCAAATTATGAAACGAATTCCATTCATCAAATCTGGTGCTCCGCAAGACCCTTGCCTTGCAAAAATAAGGCACATGATTCAACCACAAGTGGCCCAACATCTGGGACAAATTTTAATATATTATTTGTGGTGGGTGTATTACCTGCACATTGGAAATCTGCCTCTTTCCTGCCTCTCCTAAAAAAGGACAATCTTAATGCTCTGGATTTGAATAACTATCACCCTATTTCCGGACTTCCCTTTGTCGCCAAGCTGGTTGAAAAAGTACTGAATAAACACCTGTCAGAGTACATTGAAGACAATTGTCTACTGGATGATGCTCAATATGGGTTCAGATATCCATGAAATGCTTAATAAGGGGGAGGCTGCAGCTCTGATTTTGCTTGATCTCTCTGCTGCGTTTGATATGGTCAACAATGAGAACCTGGTTGATCGTATGCAGAGTCTGGGGGATAAAGGATTCAGCACTAGGTCTCCTCCAATCCTTTCTAGTCAATAAACAACAAAGCTTGGTTTTGGGCGAATTTATATCCAGGCCTTTTTCCTGCCCTGTGGAGTTCCTCAAGGCTTGGCACTGAGCCTCACATTGTTCAATCTTTGTGTTATACCACTGGCATCACTTATCAAACAATCTGCCTTCTCTTTATCATCATACACAGATGACACTCATATTGTGGTGTCACTAGCAAAACTCAGGTTCTGCATTTAGAACTTGCATGAGCAATGTAAGCAATCGGATGGGCAACAATTGTCTTAAACTGAACAATGCTAAAACTGAGGTCATCACCTTTGGCAATAACCCTTGATTCTGGATGCTGGAATCGTTTCCACCTGAGTTAGGCCCTCTTCCTGAACCAGACGGCACCGGGAGGGACAAAAGGTCCAGCAATAGCTACCCTTGACGAAAGGGTGACACTAGGGTGCTGTCCTAGCTCCCCTGCCATTTCAAGTTTCTAATTATAAGGAACTTGGTTCCCCACGAAAATCCATCTGACACAATTCATTCGGAGTATTTACTGAGAAGGGTACTTACCCTCTACCCCTGGACCAAGGAGGTAGGGTTAGAACCCAAGAGAGCTTTTTTGTGAGTCCCGACGAAAGCTGGAGTATTTTTTATCTTTACTGACTAAAACATGTCGACATTATAGCAGGATGGAGGGGTAGAAGACCCATAATAGCCTTCCATAGCTCACCTGCTTGACCTTTTTTAATTTGGGCAAGGAATCCATAATTAAATTGGCATTGAGGATATCCCGTGCCTAGTTTTAACTACTATTTCTGCACCTTTATTCACTTGTGATTTCTTGTTGGGTATATGTTTTTGCGTTGTATTGTCTTCCCCTCCCTTTTGCTCTACCTCCAGCGTTGGCTTGCATGGAGGTGTGTTAGCAACCCGATGATGAAGCATGACACAGTATACTGTGTGTGAGGGCAGTTTTAAAACTTTTGGTGGTCTCCCTGACTCCGGGCCACTGCGATTCTGTAAATGGAGTCCCTCTTCTTTTTTGTTTATCACTTTCCGTCTATGCCTGCATGTGTTTTTTGTTCTGGTTATGCCACCTTGCTGGTTGCTATGGTTTCAACATGTGGTCGATGGCCATTTTGTACATCCACCCTTTTTTCCAGTTTGTAAAGAGAGTTTGATAGAAGATGGCTATGCCTTTTTGTATTTGTTCATTTTTGTTAACTTTTCCCTGCTATTAGTATAATATTGTACTTTAGGATCATTGTAGTATGTATATATTTCTTCACAGTTGTATATTGTATGATTTTTGCATTTTTCACCTGCACCCTCATGGCTCCCATTGGGTTTTTCTTTTTTTAAATAAGTTTTATTAAATGTAAATCTTTCCCCCCCAACCCAAGCAAACAATTTGTAATATACATTTCATATAAAGCAGCAGAATAATGCTATATTACTAAACAATTAATCAATGCATCAAAAGCTCTACTGTTATTTTGCAATAAGTTTTGCTCATGTTAAATAAACAAGACTCAGTAAACACACTACTATTGATAAACCATCAATCCCCCAAGGTAGGTGCATTCTCAACAGGAATAAATCCCGCTCCACCCTATTTCCCCTCTAATATTAGCTATCCGGCTGGTTAGAGATCCAGTTTGTAATAGCGCCCAAATCTGCCTTTTTTCCCTAGCATTTTCACCTTTCCACGCATATAATGACTGTTCCAAATTATAAATTGCCGGAATCCATGCTCACCATTGATGAAAAGAGGGAAGGGTGGGGTCCAACAGACTGAAGCTAAGCACAAGCTACATGCTGTCATAGGCACAAAAGTAAATAATTGAGCATGGCTAGGTACCACTTCATTATGTAGACTTAACAAGATGAGTTGGGAGTTACAACTATTTTTACATTCAAGTTGTACCTCAAAAAACCATTAACCTCCTTCTTCAGTCCTTCTAAAGATGGACAAACTATGAACATATGAGTCAGATCAGCCCCATATACCTACCATACCGCACCATCTGTCAATTTTCCCAGGGTTATAATATATGTCAAAACAAGTTTTAAAATGCTGAACTTGAAGATTAGTCGAAAAAAATTATATACTGAGTAAGATCAAGATTATCCCAAAAAGAGTGTTCTCTGACTGCAGTTTCTCCTGCTACCGTCCTGCATCCTTTTCTAGATCATCCTGCATCAGACTATTCATGGCATCATATTATATAATTGCCCTATCAATGCACTGACTTCCGAGAACCATGTTTCAAAATTCCAAGCTAGAGAGCCCAGATGAGTCTCCACTTTTTTCACCTGAAGAATCCCAGGTTTGTAAATATTTTAAAAATTAATTTTAAGCAAGGCTAAACTCTGTCTTGTGAACCTAAAAAGTAACTCTACGTTTCTCAACCAAAATGTCTCCTCATCCTAAAAGTACCAAGCTCTTTCCACCAACTCATGTAAAGATTCCAAAAGATATCCAGAATGATGGGAATTTTTTTGCAATGAGTTAGAGAATTTAAACAACCAATCTCTGTTTTTTTCAACACTGCGGACCAGATTTTATATACACATTGGAGGGCCTTAAATCAAACTCTTTTAAAATATCCAAATACAATCTGCCCATGGAAGACACTCTCATGCCTGTTCTTCTACTTACAACTCAAAGGAGAGGGAGAGTCATTAGGTACCACCCCAACACCTTATTTAATTTGAAACAAATAATCTTCTGTTGGAGTGTAGCTGTCCAGTAATATAATTTAACGTTCAGAATGGCCCATCCCCCTCGATCTCTCGGAAGAGTAAAAAATGTCATCGCTCTTCTGGACCTAGAATATTCCCATAAGAATCCTAAGACCATGCGTAAATTGCTTTAAACCAATGATTCACTACATCTAGAGGAATGTTCCTAAAAAATAAAACAATTTGGGTAAAAAAAATCTAATAATTTTAACAATATTACTTCTACCTAATATTGATAAACGTGATGTATTCATCCTTTCAAAATCCACTTTCCTAATTAAAGGATCAAGATTAATCTCCACAAGTTTCTCCACATCTGCAGTTATATTGACTCCAAGATGCACCGCACTGTCTACCACATACCTATACCTAAACTGTTTATTGCCATTGACAGCTACCTGAGTCTCATCTTCATTTAATAAATATCCAGAAAAGCTACAGAAAATGCAGATCTCATTTTTGATCTCACCTAACGAAGCACCTGGATTGAGAGTGACAACTGCCACATCATCAGCATATGCCAATATTTTCAATATTTTAGTATCTCATCCCTCATAACTTACTGGTGAGATGAATCTGCAAAAAAGCATCAAGTAAATATATTTGTAAATTAGTAGAAAACACCTTATGAAACTCAGTTGAGATCATAACAGGTCTAACTGCTTCCCCTGAGGGTAAATTTGCAATAGCTGTTATAATTTCAGAGCACAAAAGGGGTTTATCTATATAATCACGATCCTCCTCATCCAATTTCTTGCAAGAACAGAGTCTAAATACCGGAACATATCCCCCGCTACCGACCACACATCTTCTGTTTACATCTGCTGATATAAGCTTTGAAAGGCAGCCCCTCAACCCTCCAGGTCAGATACCACACCCTAAGAGGGTCCCGAACTTCCATTACCAGGCCCTATGGCACTTTATGTCTGTAACAAAATGCTAGTAGATGCCCCACCCATTCATTATACGCATGAAAGTTTTGTTTTCAGGCTTTTTGTTTATCCGCAGCATTTTATGCAGAAATATTCACAATTGCTGCTTTAGAGACAGCTACCTTGTGTTGCGTGCCCTCTATATCATCTTCATTTGTTACTTCAGCAATTACGTTTGCTTCAGCTAATGACTGATGGAGCAGATTTAATCTGGAGTCAGGCATTGTTTATTTTTGTGCTTCAGACAGACTGCATTTAAATTGCCTCGCACATTTTGGTGCAAGTTAAAAACATGGCACATGAAAAATATGAAAGTGAGGCCTAGTCAGTTTGAAATGCTTGTGCTCAATTAACATGTGTTTTTTTGCCGTGTAGAGAAAAGTGGCTTTTTAGCTTTTGAAGATTAATAGAATGTGTTTCTCTCTTCCCAGCTCATCCTTGTAATCTAAATTCACTATTCCTGTCTTAAAAGACTTTGGCTTGTTGCATATTTTGATAAACATGTTTAGTTTAAAACACCTCTTTTTTATAATGTGTGTGAATTAACAAATGCACCAAACACTACACATGGGGCTAAATGCTTTTTTGCATGAAACGCAATCTAAAACATTAAAGCATGTTGTGCTTTAAAAATTTACACTAAAGCATAATAATGCTATGTTTCACATTGAAAAACCAAAGGTGATGATGGAAGGAGCGTTGACAATACAAACACTCACCCCCAATCAACTGATCTGGGTTTAATCCATCACCGTTCTTCAGCTCACTCCGCCACCCCAGTTCAGACATGGCCATATGCAAATCAGTCTGACCCTGTGCCTCATGGGAACAGTCCAGCCCGAACTGCCAAGCCATGTCTTCCCTGGACTGGAATCAAGCTTCCCAGGACCGGTTTCTGGCATTACAGCCGTCTTCAGCCGGGCTTGCTTGACTCCAGTGCAATGTTCCCTCTAATTTTTTTCCTCTGTGTGCGGCACTGGAGGGTCTCTGTGCGCTGCAACCATGGCCATGTGCGCCAGGAACCAGACCACGTGCGTGTGCAGCGCCAAATGTCACTCCAAACGTTGGCTTAAAAAGTGAAAAGATGGTGCATTTTCACACAAACAGCTCCACGTTAAGCTTTTGCATATTGGACATTGATTGGTTACACAGGTAAGTACACTTAAGGTTTAAAAAAGCACAAGACTCCAAAAGGTGGTAGCATCATAAGATTTTACTAAATATTTTTAACTGGAGCACTGTTCATTAGGTGGGGAAATGTTGAGAGCCTATACAATATCAAATATACACATTAACCGTGTGTGCTTTAAAAATTTACACTAAAGCATAATAATGCTATGTTTCACATTGAAAAACCAAAGGTGATGATGGAAGGAGCGTTGACAATACAAACACTCACCCCCAATCAACTGATCTGGGTTTAATCCATCACCGTTCTTCAGCTCACTCCGCCACCCCAGTTCAGACATGGCCATATGCAAATCAGTCTGACCCTGTGCCTCATGGGAACAGTCCAGCCCGAACTGCCAAGCCATGTCTTCCCTGGACTGGAATCAAGCTTCCCAGGACCGGTTTCTGGCATTACAGCCGTCTTCAGCCGGGCTTGCTTGACTCCAGTGCAATGTTCCCTCTAATTTTTTTCCTCTGTGTGCGGCACTGGAGGGTCTCTGTGCGCTGCAACCATGGCCATGTGCGCCAGGAACCAGACCACGTGCGTGTGCAGCGCCAAATGTCACTCCAAACGTTGGCTTAAAAAGTGAAAAGATGGTGCATTTTCACACAAACAGCTCCACGTTAAGCTTTTGCATATTGGACATTGATTGGTTACACAGGTAAGTACACTTAAGGTTTAAAAAAGCACAAGACTCCAAAAGGTGGTAGCATCATAAGATTTTACTAAATATTTTTAACTGGAGCACTGTTCATTAGGTGGGGAAATGTTGAGAGCCTATACAATATCAAATATACACAATAAGTTACAAAATTACATAACATTTACAATGTGATGTGAAAGCTACTAAGTAATGTTGGGCTATCCCACCAGGGATAGTTTGTAAAACTCAGACATCCACGCAAACATGGACTGTGGGAGAAGGACGTTCAGACAAGTCAAGTGGCATCACTAGATGGGTGACAGGGTTGCTTCTCACGGCCATCCTTGCCATTTTTCCAGTGCTGATAAACTTTATCAAGGTCAACTTTCCCATTCAGGAGGTAGGCCTTTGTTCTCATCAGCATATCCAAATGCTTCTGCTCTAGTCTATTCCTCAATTTACTCTTAATAGTATTCATGAGGCTGAATCCTCGTTCACAATCTGCACTAGATGCTTGAAATGTTGCGCAGACATCAACTAGCTGAGACACCACACTGTACTGACCAGCATTGCGTACAGTGAAATTCACCATGTCTTGAAATGTGGTCAATAAACCACCCTTTACATGTTCTGCCACCACATATTTATAGTCTCTGTATTGTCGAACAACATCTTCTGGTGTTTCACAATCACCCAGGACCAAGACATTTTTATACTTTTCAACAAGTCTTTGTATATTCTCATTCCCAAAATCAAAATGTGATTGTGTTGACATTGCCTGGATTTCAAAACTTGCCCATTCTTTCAGTTCATCCTCAGGGAACCTTTTTTGCATGTGATCACAAAGAAGGGAAACAAAAGACAGAATAGGCCCACTGTCAAATTCTTGCCTTTCCTTGTACAACACCATCATCTCTCTTACATTGCTGCTCCAAAAGACAGTGTCCCCCAAATACTGTTCCTTAATTTGGCCAATCTTTGCTCTTGCATACTGTACAGCTTCAACAGTAGTCAAAGAACTTTTTTGGAACAGTTTGCACAATGCAGCAAATTCACTCAGAATGTCATGAAGTACTGCAAGGGAAATGTGGTAGTTTGAGTCAGATAGCTTTTTGTAACAATATTTAGCAATTGGATCATTCTCTTCAACTTTCTCATGCTCAAAGTACTTAAGAACAGCCTCGTAATTCCGAATTAGTGCACCAACTGCAAAATGCCTCGAAAGCCACCGGACTTCATTCAATGGTCGAAAAGAGACCACTTCACAGTCAGTGACTAATGCCATTTCATCCAGCTTGGACTTCTTTGCAGGTGATCTGGAGAACACAATGTAGACAGTCCTCAATAATGTCTCCATCTCTTTAATCATTGGAACCCTCTTCCAGGCATCATCAACTCCCAAATCTTCTCGATGAGCAACACAATGCTGCTCAACTAGATGAGGAATGGATTGTTTAAGGCGAGTAGCAACACCAATATTTTTACCCAGCATCACAGACGCACCATCGGATGTGAACATGACCATTTTCATGAGGTCAAGTTCATTGGCAGTGTAGAATTCTTTCACGGCAGTAGTGATAGCCTCAGCATTACAACTAGTCAGCTTCACTATGCCCCCAAACTGTGTTTTGTGCTCTGTTGAGGTTACAGGTCGGTACTTGAAGTACAGAATGAGAATTTTTGTAACAGAAATATCTGTGCTCTCATCAATTATCAATGTGTGATACAAAGCGTTACGAAGTTCTGCCATACCTTCACTGTGTATCACGCTATTGATGGCCTCATGGAACTCAAAGGCATAGTTCTTGCTCCTCCAGCTCTCTGGTATCTTCACATACAAAGCTAGGTGGTCATGGATGTCTTGTACAGATTACCTGGATTTTTCTGTCCACTGCAGTGCCCTTTCAAACTTATATGTAGCACTGTCCGTAGAGCCTGCAATAGAAGTAAAGATTGTTACAGCACATTGTGAATTTGTAATACAGAAATATACCATGTGCACCATAGGGGGACTCTACCAAACAATTACCTGTTGTGCTTGTTCTCACGTATGCCCGTTCAAATGTGTGGGGTACAGCCCGAACTGCCAAGCCATATCTTCCCTGGACCGGAATCAAGCTTCCCAGGACCGGTTTCTGGCATTACAGCCGTCTTCAGCAGCCCACAACTTTTCCTCCTTCACACCAGCCAAACCTTCACTTGTTTCCCGTTTATAAAAAAGCATCAAACCCAACAAGAAGAAGCAATGGAAATGCCATATTTAACCAATCTGAAAATGTGGTGGCTATGCCGCAAGTCATGATCTCCTACTGTTGCACTGACTTCCTATGCTGTGAAAATGTGCCTCGCCTGGCGCAGTCACCTTGCTCAAATGGGTGTAATTTCTGATACATATATCCCATGTGATCAAGCTCCTTTGAGGAGTGAAACATGTCATGGAAAACACCTGTCTGAAAATGGCAGATTAAAACCTTGCACTGCTTGCACCTTGATTCTGAGTGCTGGCCCGTGACTTTTGAAGGGAGTTTAAAGAGGTCTACACCTGAGGACTCTCCGCCGAGCACTAGGCGGTCAGGAGTTTGTGATATATAGATATAGATATAGATATAGATATAGCAGGCCCTCGCGTTACAGACTCCCGGAGGTATGGTTGTGTGGGGACTCGAGGGGGCCTTTGTTTGAACTTACATCAGGACAGTGGCAGTGTCCTTTTTTCCCCGAGTGCCCTGCAGCTACATCATACTGCCACCCTATCCAGCTTCGCCCGGACCAGAAAAGATGGATTCTGGGACTTGTGGTCTACTGCTACACGGTGGACCAGCTCCGTAAGGGCGCACCTATCCACTTGGAGCATAGGTGTAAGGGTGTACCAATCAGCAGAGAGCAGGACTATTTTAAACGGGGAAGGGACACGCCTCCTGAAACACTCACCTGGCACTGAAGAAGGCAACCTCGCCGAAATGCATTTGCCTTGTGTTTGAATAAAGCTGCCTCCTTCCTGTTCCCCCGTTGTGGCTTCTACTCTTTTCTTGGAGGGAGTTTTTCTGCAATACTACAACGCGTTGCCTGTGACGCGTTCCAGAAACCCCCGCATTTTCAAGTGGCTCCATCATCACTGGCTTGGGCGGCTGCGGCTGCTCTTTGTTTGTTTCCGAGGTATCGGATCGTTGGAGCCCACCTGCCGACTGGGATGAAAATACGCGATGTGGAGGATATCGTTCCTCTCAGCGGGCCTGTTGCACTGTCATATGGCCCTCGCGTTACAGACTCCCGGAGGTATGGTTGTGCGGTGTTGGGGACTCGAGGGGGCCTTTGTTTGAACTTACATCAGGACAGTGGCAGTGTCCTTTTTTCCCCGAGTGCCCTGCAGCTACATCATACTGCCACCCTATCCAGCTTCGCCCGGACCAGAAAAGATGGATTCTGGGACTTGTGGTCTACTGCTACACGGTGGACCAGCTCCGTAAGGGCGCACCTATCCACTTGGAGCATAGGTGTAAGGGTGTACCAATCAGCAGAGAGCAGGACTATTTTAAACGGGGAAGGGACACGCCTCCTGAAACACTCACCTGGCACTGAAGAAGGCAACCTCGCCGAAATGCATTTGCCTTGTGTTTGAATAAAGCTGCCTCCTTCCTGTTCCCCCGTTGTGGCTTCTACTCTTTTCTTGGAGGGAGTTTTTCTGCAATACTACAACGCGTTGCCTGTGACGCGTTCCAGAAACCCCCGCATTTTCAAGTGGCTCCATCATCACTGGCTTGGGCGGCTGCGGCTGCTCTTTGTTTGTTTCCGAGGTATCGGATCGTTGGAGCCCACCTGCCGACTGGGATGAAAATACGCGATGTGGAGGATATCGTTCCTCTCAGCGGGCCTGTTGCACTGTCATATGGCCCTCGCGTTACAGACTCCCGGAGGTATGGTTGTGCGGTGTTGGGGACTCGAGGGGGCCTTTGTTTGAACTTACATCAGGACAGTGGCATTGTCCTTTTTTCCCCCGAGTGCCCTGCAGCTACATCATACTGCCACCCTATCCAGCTTCGCCCGGACCAGAAAAGATGGATTCTGGGACTTGTGGTCTACTGCTACACGGTGGACCAGCTCCGTAAGGGCGCACCTATCCACTTGGAGCATAGGTGTAAGGGTGTACCAATCAGCAGAGAGCAGGACTATTTTAAACGGGGAAGGGACACGCCTCCTGAAACACTCACCTGGCACTGAAGAAGGCAACCTCGCCGAAATGCATTTGCCTTGTGTTTGAATAAAGCTGCCTCCTTCCTGTTCCCCCGTTGTGGCTTCTACTCTTTTCTTGGAGGGAGTTTTTCTGCAATAGATATATATATATATATATAAATATATATATATATATATGCACACATATATATATATACATACATATATATACATATATACACATATATACACACACACATACATATATACACACACACACATACATATATACATAAACATATGCACATATACACACATATATACACACACATACATATATACATAAACATATGCACATATACATACACATACATACAGTTTCCCTCTTCTTCATTGCTTGATTTTGCGCACAAGAAAGTGTCACACATAGTTGTTGAAATGTCATTCATAATTACACTTAAATTATAAAAATGTCACACATAGCAATCTGAAACCTTGGCAGCTATGCAGAAGAAGTGGAGAAATGTCAATCATAATTACACTGAAATATTGAACATGTCACACATAGCAATCCGAAACCTTGGCAGCTATGGCTTTCTCTACCCAGACCAGCTGCCTATACCAATAGTCATCAGTTCGCAGTAGATGGCCTTGTTTACCTTGATTAGGAATGCCACTGTGTTTTATTGTAACCATGAGAAATACATCGATTTTGAAAAGTGACTGGAGTGAAATAAAAATATGAGTGCAGTAAAACAAAGTGAAGAACCTGTGGGATGACTACAATGAATGTATGTGTCTCTTCCTCCCGACATGAAGAAAGCTTGGCAAAACATTTTTTTCACAGTAAACTGTCGTTCTTCAGAGTAGGCACACGCAGGCCCTGCACCTCAGGTGGAGAAGCGGCAGAAAGGTAATGGTCAATAGGAGGAAAAGCCTGTTTGGTAGTTTAGGGCTCTCAGCTGGCATGGGGGACACCTTAGGTTTCAACCAAAACAGGCAGCAGCCCGTCTGCAATACAAATCCAAGAAGCCCTTGGGGGCAACAACTCTGCTTATGCAATGTAACACTGGGGGAAGATTCAGTTCTTTGATTTACAGAGACACCCTTCCTATCACTGTGACCAGGTAACGTGAATGCATTCTATGCCCAAGAGGTTAGTAACTGTGCCCACGTAGCAAGGAGTTACCAATGATTTTGGTCAGGCGTATTCAAAAGCAAGCCGAACCTAAACATTCAGCATTTGAAAAGGGCATTTCCAGCGGCATGCAGCGAAAGACTCTGCCAGACTCTGCCGTAGCGCCGTGAAGTGTAGTGCTTGTGGGACAGGAGCGAGTGGAGGTGGGCAGCTGGCCTGGGCTGGAAGTTTGCACTTAGTATTCTGCCGCGTCATTGATTGGTGCATTTGGGCATCACAGTTGTAGGGGAGGGTGAATGTATTTAGGAAAATGCGAAACAGATGATATCCGCCCGTTTTTTGTTGAATGTGCATGTCGAGCAAAAGTGGGCCACAGAAACTGATCGGGTTTGCTGCGCGGGAGAACCAGAGAAAAAGATGCATTTTGTGGTGCGCGTGCATGCGCTTTGTGGGGTGCTCCATGGCAAAACCAGGTCTAGAGAGAACCGCATCGACTGCACACAAACCGCACAGCGTCCAGGGTGCGGGTGCTACTCACTGAACGTTGGTTCGCCCCACATGAACGGCCCGAATAGCAGAATTTTGGTCTATGAGGCTTTTCATTCTTCCATGCTAGGCAGGGGCGAATTGCGCAGTTTTTCAACTTGTGAATTCGCGTGATCCTGCCGGTTATTTCGGCGCTCAGCACCAAGTAGTCCTGCTCGTAATCGTGACCCTCATGTTTGCACTTCTGCAGCCTACACAAGCAGCACCGACAGCTTGAGCCGCTTCCGATAACACACACGCACACTCCACTTCCAAAACAATACAGGAAGTTTAGAAACACATGCTGTGTTTCTAAACTTGCTGGATTGTATTGTTAGTAACGCGAGGCTGCGGGGGGACATTGAGTGCTTTGTTTAAATATCCAAGTTAATGGCAGCTCATGAAGGGGCTGCGATTAACATGGATACTTAACTGCATTTGGACACAGTATCCCCCGCAGCCTCGCATTAAGAAATAACAGCGAGGAAACAGTGTGTGCCGCCTGAGGGGGTCAAAAGCACCAGCAACAAAAGAAATCAAAACAAAAGAAATCAAGGGGGCACATAGCACTTACCTCCGCTCCCGACACCGGAGTGATACCTTTCACGTCGTTCACTGCCGCCTCCGCAATGACGAAATGCCCGTTTTTTGCGCCGCACGCTTTTTAAAAGCGGCAGCGCGAATACTCTCGCGGGATGTGCGCGCGCCACAAATAGGAATGCGCGCTCAGGGGTTAGTAAGTGCGCGCGCGCGCGGGCGCGCGCCTTGTTGGGAACAGTGCTCCAGTGGCAAAGTGAGCAAGGGACTCACGTCTGAGCATACCCTGCCAACTTAGGGCGAACAAAGAAAAACCATGGAAGACATGGCTTGGCAGTTCGGGCTGGACTGTTCCCATGAGGCACAGGGTCAGACTGATTTGCATATGGCCATGTCTGAAATGGGGTGGCTGAGTGGGCTAAAGAATGGTGATGGATTAAACCCAGATCAGTTGACTAGGGGTGAGTGTTTGATTTGCGCTCCGTCCATCATCCCCTTTTGTATCGCTTTGTTCGCCCTAAGTGTGGCAGGGTATGCTCAGACGTGAGTCCCTTGCTCACTTGGCCACTTGATTCAAGATAGCCTGGCTGATGAGGATTATGAATCCGAAACCGGTCCCAGGATGCTTGTTTCCGGTCCATGGAAGACATGGCTTGGCAGTTCGGGCTGGACTGTTCCCATGAGGCACAGGGTCAGACTGATTTGCATATGGCCATGTCTGAACTGGGGTGGCTGAGTGGGCTAAAGAATGGTGATGGATTAAACCCAGATCAATTGACTGGGGGTGAGTGTTTGATTTGCTCAAACGCTCCGTCCATCATCCCCTTTTGTATCGCTTTGTTCGCCCTAAGTGTGGCAGGGTATGCTCAGACGTGAGTCCCTTGCTCACTTGGCCACTGGATTCAAGATAGCCTGGCTGATGAGGATTATGAATCCGAAACCGGTCCCAGGAAGCTTGTTTCCGGTCCATGGAAGACATGGCTTGGCAGTTCGGGCTGGTCTGTTCCCATGAGGCACAGGGTCAGACTGATTTGCATATGGCCATGTCTGAAATGGGGTGGCTGAGTGGGCTAAAGAATGGTGATGGATTAAACCCAGATCAGTTGACTGGGGGTGAGTGTTTGATTTTCTCAAACGCTCCGTCCATCATTACCTTTTGTATCGCTTTGTTCGCCCTAAGTGTGGCAGGGTATGCTCAGACGTGAGTACCTTGCTCACTTGGCCACTGGATTCAAGATAGCCTGGCTGATGAGGATTATGAATCCGAAACCGGTCCCCGGATGCTTGTTTCCGGTCCATGGAAGACATAGTTTGGCAGTTCGGGCTGGACTGTTCCCATGAGGCACAGGGTCAGACTGATTTGCATATGACCATGTCTGAAAAGGGGTGGCTGAGTGGGCTAAAGAATGGTGATGGATTAAACCCAGATTAGTTGACTGGGGGTGAGTGTTTGATTTGCTCAAACGCTCCGTCCATCATCACCTTTTGTATCGCTTTGTTCGCCCTAAGTGTGGCAGGTTATGCTCAGACGCGAGTCCCTTGCTCACTTGGCCACTGGATTCAAGATAGCCTGGCTGATGAGGATTATGAATCCGAAACCGGTCCCAGGATGCTTGTTTCCGGTCCATGGAAGACATGGCTTGGCAGTTCGGGCTGGACAGTTCCCATGAGGCACAGGGTCAGGCTGATTTGCATATGGCCATGTCTGAAATGGGGTGGCTAAGTGGGCTAAAGAATGGTGATGGATTAAACCCAGATCAGTTGACTGGGGGTGAGTGTTTGATTTGCTCAAACGCTCCGTCCATCATCCCTTTTTGTATCGTTTTGTTCGCCCTAAGTGTGGCAGGTTATGCTCAGACGTGAGTCCCTTGCTCACTTGGCCACTGGATTCAAGATAGCCTGGCTGATGAGGATTATGAATCCGAAACCGGTCCCAGGATGCTTGTTTCCGGTCCATGGAAGACATGGCTTGGCAGTTCGGGCTGGACTGTTCCCATGAGGCACAGGGTCAGACTGATTTGCATATGGCCATGTCTGAAATGGGGTGGCTGAGTGGGCTAAAGAATGGTGATGGATTAAACCCAAATCAGTTGACTGGGGGTGAGTGTTTGATTTGCTCAAACGCTCTGTCCATCATCCCCTTTTTTATCGCTATGTTTCACATTGCACATTGTTTTACATGTTGTACATAACCAAGCATAAAAGCTGCTTTAAACTAATAGCTTGGCTAGGTAAACATTTATAAGGGGTATTAGTTTGAGGGAGGGAAACATAATGGCTGATTTACATGAAATTAATACTCTCTTTTTGTTTGTTTTATTTTTTGGGCCTTCAATTAAATGGCTGCCTGTGAATCCAGCAAGGCTGTGACTTGCATTAAAAGAAGAGAGCATGCGCAGAATTGTGCCATCTTTCCTCATGACAAGGAGTCAAGGCTACTGTGAACTGTACATTATTGTGATTGTGCCAATGTACCAGAGTTAGTTAAAGTGTCCGTCCAGCCTACGATATGACAGGAAGGAAAATCAGACAGAAACATTTTTCCTAGTAAATGTTGCTATTCATATAAAATGTATTATTCATTTGCGCTTCTTTTGTTAAAATTGGTATGCTCTAGAATTTTTTAATGAGTCAGGATAGTGAGACCTCATGCCATTGTGGCGGACCAATCAACTACCAGCTTTTCAGATCATGAAACATTTTGGTGTAGTCTGCCAAGAATTAGAGTATAAATAATGACCTCTTTGGCAGCATGGCTGGCTTCTAGCTTATTTTGGCTTTGGCTTAGGCTCTGCTTCATTCATATGGGTTAGGTACGAGAAACGTCGCGGGAGGAGATCGCTGAGGGTAAAGATTGCGTCCGAGGAAAGGGGAGGGTTTCCCTTGCTCACGTTTTTTTCAGAGAGTCCTACCATGTCATATTTTGGCACCAGGCCACATTCGTTTAAGGTCTGCTGAAGGAGGGGTGCTTTCAAGGAGCAGCTCCCATCAGAGTGGCAGAGATGCAGAGAGCAGCAACAGATAGAAAGGCTTTTAGATTTAGATGCTAAAATTTTTAAAGTTAAATGCTTTGACTAATTTTTTAGGTCTGAAAAGATTTATTAGTCTTATGCATGTATTTCTCTTTATGGGAGATTTTGCAAACTATTTAATTATTGATTAGCTTTGCAATACTCTTTTTCTTAGAAACTCTTTAAGAGTTTTGACTGATATTTTGCGCCACATTTTCTTTTCTACATGTGATGCTTCTATGCAGACTGTAATATGTTTTGTATTAATGCTATTTTTCCTGTTTTCCAAATTCTGTAACCTGATTGATATTGTACTAATGAATAAAGGGTCAGAGAAGAAATTAACTTTTGACTAGAAAATAAAAACCTTTAAAATACTTAAAAACTCTCTTCATTGGCTTAAATAATAATTGCATTTTTGACTTGGCATGTTTATGTAAAGTCTCCTGATGATAATACATGGTCTCAAGAGCCCAACACCTTTTCAGCAGTAAATTAGAGGTAGCATGAGGGTTTTGCATTGAGAAATTACCAGAAAAAAGTACCGCTACATCAAGGCAACAAACTGTATAGCTCTAACAATTGCTGTTTTTCTTTTTTTTGCAGGGACCAACTGAAAACAAATTGTCTCCCTACAGACACCCACCTTAAAGGCATCCCGTATCACCCTGACGGAGGCAGTCCCAATATTATCACATATAAAAACAGGGATCCTTTCATTTATATGCTTAAAATACTCCACATCCAGTAAAAGATCTGTTTCAAAAGTTCAGCGCCCAGTGGGACAGGATGGCCATTAACTTCCATTCTCAGCAGTAGTGAATTGTGATCTTATATTACCCTTGGATATTTCCTGATTTGGCAGTCCTTAAGCAGACTATATAATATAAACAAATAATCTAATCATGTATGTACCCAATATGGTGGTGAAAAATATGTAAACCCTGGTTCAGGGGCACCTTGCTCTCCCCAGACATCTGCCAAACCATGCAGCAATATCAAATTAATCCGAGATCTAAAGTCTTTGGGCTTCCGTTCCTAAAAATGTTTAATGCTAGTACGCAAGAATCCCTTGGTTACATTTATATTAAAATTGCCAATTATAATAATTGGGAGGGGCCACAATGCCAGTTCATTATTTAACCAATCAAATACTGTAGGATCGTCAACTACTGACCCATATACTGAGCATAGGGATTTCCTGGTGTCGGACACAGGGAGAAAGATGGCATTTGCATATCACAGCACAGCGGCTGGTCCTTGTAGCTCCATCCGCCTAATGGTTTGGACAAACGTGAAGAGAATAGAATAGAGCACTGGAGGCATAGGTTAGTAGAATCGCAGCATTTGGGGGCCCTCTGAATGTCTGCAGGAGAAGCAAACCTGCATACAAAGCGCAGTAGCATGCCTTGTGGCAACTTGTGGATAGTGGCAACTGTGTTAAAATTAGCTTGCAGTGTCCTCTGTAATCTTGTCCGCAAGATAAGCTGGCGGATAAAGTGGAACTTGCCACTGAAAACTCTTTAAAAATCAAGTAGTGGGTTGATACTGTGGCACTGGCACACATATCGGCACACATATCGGCACAGGCACAACAGAACATTTCAGGGAAAATAGGCAAGGACCCAGCTGCCATTTAAGCAGAGAAACTGGGCCCTAGGGCGACTCACAAGAAACTGATGGTGCAAAAGGAGGTGCCGTCCTTCTCAGGTCTAGCCAGGCAGACTCAATCTTCAAATCCTGAGATTTTTGTGGCAGCTGCAGCAGGCATGAGGATGCCACATAAGGGAATAGAGTTAACTGCAAGTCTATCTGCAACACAAGATCTGGCTGAGGTATCAACAGCAAGATTCAGCAATCCCTCAGAAGTAGGTGCTCCCCTTCTCAAGTATGAAAAGGGCAAGCTTTGGGGAATAATCTTTTGGTAAAACCTGGGTGCAGCTTGGTGTAGGGGGCAGGCTCTGAAGGGAGCCTCAACGGTGCGTCAGATGAACCTGTCCATGTCAGCCTGGCAGATGGGAGACTTTTGGCAGTCTTGGAGGACACTGAGGCTAATATTAATGGTTTCCCCTCCATGTAATCTTGGCTCCCCAAAATTTGACAAGAATTTTTTTCTCTCACAGATGATTCTGTTTTCTCAGTTACAAACAATGGGGCAACAGATGAGGATTCTGCCTCAGGTGACTCAGGGCTCAGTCTACGCAGTATCTGGGTGAATCAGTTATGACTGCTAAACATGTGGGGCCACATAAAAACACAAAGAAAAGACCAGATCTGGGGAAAAGGGCATGAAATAGATGTTAGTATTGCTCACAAACTGAAGTGGAACTATTCAGCTACCCAACAGGTCTATGAAGAGAATACAGCTGGTCCAGGTATCCCTTTGTGAGCAGTGACAACAGGCAGTCTTTGAAACTCAGACAAACCCTCTATAGTCTTATCTATGCTGCTTTAAAACAGATGCTGGAGGAAGCTGGTAATGAGAATAGGTGGGCCCATTTGGCTACCAAAACATTGCAAGGGTCAATCTGCAAGGTTAATAGAACATGCCCTGAAATAGTGAATAGAATTGCTTCAGGTGAAGAATGAACACCTTCCTTCGAGTTATACATCAGGTCCTTAAAAAGCCATTAAAATACATGAGTCCCAGTTGGTTGATGTTATTTGAATTTCAAAACTCGTCAGTGTAGAAATAATTTGAGGTTTCTTGACCTACCTGAAAACGTTGATGTGAATGACATTAGGCCCTTTATGCTTGGACTGCTTAGTGGGGCATTTCCTGATCTTTGCCAGTGGGACTGGGAATCTGAAGTGCAACATGCCCTCCGATTTCCATTGAGGCTCAGTAAAAAACAGCAGGCCAAGGAAGCGGAGAAATCTACCGCTGTCTTAGGGGTATCACACAAGAACGTGTGATAACTACTGCAAGATTTAGGTAAAACAACTTTCAACACCACAGCCTATCGCGGGAAAATAACCCTGTGTCAATGTGAAATTCATAACAAGGTGGTAGTTTGCGATAGACAACAGATAACTCATCAAAGTCCGCATGAAAATCAACGCCACGCCGCAAAAATGCGATACGCAAACACAACAAAATATGCGATGAGGCAAATCGCGGGAAAAAAATCTGAGAAAAACAGCCACAGGCCTGCAAATCCTACATGTCTTGTGAGAAATGCACTATAAAAGAAAGAGAAAATGAACCAATTCTAACTGCGTAGCACCATGGATGCCCCTGGGCAGAGTGCAGAGGACAAGCCGAACCCCACAAGCCCCATGGAGGACCAGCATGGAACTCCGTGTTCAGGGATGGGCAAGGAGAAGAGCAAGACAGGGTTCAGTCTGCAGGAAGACCAGGTCATCGTCACGGAGGTCATAGGACACCATCAACAACTGTGTGGCACCTCCACTCCGGCACAGTCAACCCAAACGGAAATATGGCAGGCCATCGTCACCAACGTCAATGCAGTCGGAGTGTCGAGGAGGTCACTGGAGGGGGTCAAGAGGTGCTGGCATGAAGTGCACAGCCAAACCAAGGAGAAACTATCTGCCAACAGGAAGGCAGCAAGGGTGGCTGAGGGGGGGGAGTCCTGTGACACAGGAGGAGCTGGATGAGCTGGAAGAAATGGTGACCACAGTTAGCATTGTGGAGACAGTGGCAGAAATTGGGGGCCTGGACACAGCACAATACGACCTGACCCAACAGCAACGGAGTGAGTAATGACCAGGGGGGATGGGGGGAGATGGGCACAATGGCACACATGCACAATAATTTGTTGTAGCACACTGCACACCCACAATGATCATGGAACATGTCACTGATAGCCTTGGCACACTGCAGCACACATAGAAATGCCAAGTAGGTGCCTGTCCACAATGTGCACAAAGGGACACCCTCCAGATCACCAATATCACAACCGACCCATGCACATGTGCTGAATCCAGTAAAGCTGTGGCTCTGTGGCCCCCACTGACTATGCAAGTAACACTCCATGCCCGATAGCATGGCAGCAGCCCAAAAACATGGGATGGCCCACGAATCGCCATGGAGGTAGCCCAGTGCGGATCACATCCGTAAAGGAGCACGTCATACTCGGATATGTCTACGTGCACACACAACCCATGCCGTACAATACACCCAGCAGACGAACAATGCACCAGGCCACAGAATCTGTCCGAAAGCACACATGACCCAAATCAAAAACAAATCAGAGCTGCCGGGGCAACTCCCCCACAATGCAGCACACACACATATCAATCACAGAACATCAGCAATGACGGCAATTTGGTAAAAAGTGCAACACCAACACCATGGGCTATGGCTCACAACAGGTCCTGCACGTGCATAGTAACTGTCCACTCACATCTGGGATTGCCTGACAGTGTGTGAAGATAATGCATGGGTACTACCACACATCCGTCATGTAGTCAAAAAACACACTGACTGCCATCAAATAGCCAGCTCCACCAAAACTATGACAATGTACATTGGCATGCAGTTTGAATATAAACATCAGCAAAACCCCAACATACATGTGTTTCTCTGTTAACCTGCATCTCACCTTTCACATTGCAGAGGGACAAGCAACGCCTCCTGCAGGGCACACCACACCTCACATCAGTGATGACAAAGAGGACATCCTGCACATATGTCAAGACACCCTCCAAAGGATAATGGACAGCCTCCACATCCTATCCCCAGGCGCAGGGCAGACCAGCTACCCCAAAGTGAGCCCACCACCTGCACAGACCACACAGCAGGAAACACTCACCACCACAGCTGTCTCCCAGCATCCCCCAACCAATACATGGAGTTCCAACAATGTGTGTGGAGTTGCCAGGTGGAGTTAGCTGAACAGCTGCGGGTGGGTTTTGAACTTGTAGTAGACAAACTCGATGCCATACGTGGGTGTCTGAGTCCCATCTGGGACCATGTACAGTCCCTATCTGACACCCCCTGGACGCACCATGCTCTGCCACAGACCTTGGCTGACCTTGCTGTGGCCATAAATCTACTACAAGAACTGTCTGGTCAGACAACCAACGATTACAGCACAGAGTTGGCACAGATGCAGAGGCCAATGGAGACCATGGAGTAGATGCAGGCTGGAAGTATGTCTCCCATGTCTGGACACCAGCAAGTAGTATCTGGGAACTTCAATGCCCCGCAGTACTTCATCTTGCATTGCTGCCACTAAGCCGCTCCCAGACGACTGCAGTGGGAACACCGACACACACAGCTCTGACCCCTGATGTGTCCTAGGCATACAGTGATGCTGCCCCATCACCCTCGTAGCCTGTTGTGTCAGTGGCACACAGTGATGCAGCCATCACCCCGCCACACATACTGGACACATCGGACACAGAACCCGTATCAGGGGAGTAAAAAGGGGATGGGAATTACTGTGAGAGGAAGGAGGCAGTAGCATCCATCACCGCCATATGCTCTGTCCCTCCTGGTGATGACCTATGTATCATGCCCTGGAAAACACTTCCTACTGACCCCCGGAACTCTCAGCGACATTCACCCAGACCCCGACACTGACTCCTATTTCATCACTGCTGGCCAATTACACAGCAATCCTGCAGTGGACTGCACCCTCCCACTTCCTAATCACTTCTCAATCCCCAAAGATCTGTGGTTTGCCCACCACTGGGCTTCCATTTGATGTGGGCTTGGATGGCAATGTACAGCTCCAGCTCCAGCAATCACCTGAATGTGAATAAAACATTCTGAATCACACAGATGTGTCATTACTGTGTTCACTCACGCATGGAAGTATGGCTGGATGTAGGGACAATGATTGCACATGAAGCTACACCATGGTTTCTGACATCTATGCGCATGTGTATCCCTGAGACACATGGCAAATTGGATGACTGTGAAGGTGAGCACTAGTTGTGACCCCATTGCACATCAACAACAATCTCATGAATCCCCAACATAAGAACACGTCTATGTGTTGAATAGGGCTGTGTGTAGGAGTGACCAAATCGGTAGCAGGCCAGGAGTGGTGTCCTACATAACATGTGGCAACAGAACTTCACGAGGCATACCTACTCACACACATCTGTGTGGACGCATTCTCTTGTGATATGACATCACTCCACATGGTCAGAGTTTGGACACCATACTCACACCGCTGAAGTGACGTAAGTGCACATGTCGGCCAGCACCTATCCCAAAATAATGTCTGGCTCACAGAGGTTGAGCTTGCAAAAGGGACCCACCCCTATTGCACATGCTTCAGTCAGTTCCTCCCTGTGTAGGGACGATGCTCATTGTGGCACACGAGTGGACAATCAAACCAACACACCTCACTCTTAGACACCAGTGGTGTGGCATAGACTTTATTGGGATATGCGTGTCAGTGTGGACGAGGCAACAGCCACTACAGTCAGGGACATGCTTAAGACACTTGCACACAGCATGGGTACATGTCGAGGTTCAGGAAATGGTGGTGCAAAAATGTACAACAATCATCATGGATGGCAACGCTCCCATCCCACCTTGCCTTGCTGGATGAGTCATCTGTTGTTTGGCATCTGCCCATTGCCCCGTGTGACTAGGTAAGACTCACTGCCCATGGGATCTGCAGAGTGCTCTGCCACCGGAGTGCTCCATTTGTCTGCTCTGCTGACAGTGTTCAGATGTAAGGGCCAGACAGGTTCACATGTCGTGCTACATTGCCATGAGTGTGCTCTCCCACAGCAGTGTATCCGAATTGGCAACGTTGCCAAATGACGCTTGTTAGAACTGGCTATTTCTGGTAGGCTAAGGCTGACGCCAAAGCCAGGCAGAAACCACCATTCTAGTCAGGGCGAGGGAGTCACACGCCAAGATAACCCCTGCTCACCCCCTTGGTAGCTTGGCACGAGGAGTGAGGCTAAACTCGGAGGCAATGTGTAAAGCATTTGCGCCCGCACACAACAGCAACAACATCCTAGGCACACCACAAAAGGAACTCCACACAAGGTTATATTAAAATAACTTCTGTATTGTCAAAACACAACAGATAGAAATCACACATGTACCTTGTGCCAACTGGCACGGGCAATATTCACAAGGGATTATTTACAAGACAGGGCCACATGGGCCACTGTCAGAATCAACACTTTGTAGATCATAGAAAATAAGATATAAAATCACTGTAACACAAAATGACAGTTATAAATCACAACCAGTAACTACTGGTAAAGGTAGGTACACACTACGCAATACTAATAACCATAGGCCTAGATCACGCATGGACACCTAACCTCTCTAGTATAAACTATACTAGGCAAAACACAACCACCTAAGAATAAAATACATTTAGGGGTAGAAGCAAGAACACAATACACATGATGCATCAAAAACACATTCAGCGGTGTAGGGAAAAAGAAAACACATGATGCATAAAACATTCAGAGGTGTAAGGAAAGAAGACACATGATGCATAAAAACATTCAGAGGTGTAAAATCCAGGAAGGCACATGATGCACAAAAACATTCAGAGGTGCCAGGAAAGAAAACACAACTCAATAGCGCAAAGACACATGATGCCTAAAACATTCAGAGGTGCAAGGAAAAACCACACAATTGCGCAAAACCTACATAAGCCACTACCTGTGGCAGTCCCTAGGCCAACTGGCCTTGTTGGGGCTAGGACGCCCTGTGTCCAACAGTCAGGGGCCTAAACGTGGCAGCTGCCCACAAATTGCTGGGCAGCTGTGAATCAACAAAACTGTGCCAGGGCCCTCACTGGCCCTAGAACAAAAGCTGCGCCAAGCTGGAGCCACACAGGCTCTGTCAATACCTTTGCCCCCTAAGAGCCCTCTCTGGGCTCGCAAAATAACAATGTGGGCAGGGAGCCTCTGAGGGCTCTAAATCAATGGCTGAGGCACTAAATAGCCTCTCTGGGCTTTAAAACAAAAATGCCCGGGTGAGCCTCGTGGGCTCAAAACAAACTGTACCGGGAGCCTCTCCGGGCTCGTAACTCAACAAATAGGGCCAGTTCTTTGGAGTCCCTCCTGGGGGACTCAGAATCAAGGGAGGCCCCACGGGCCTGTCAGCACCCAGGCCTTCACACTGGAGGGGAGGGGCGGGCACCAGCAATGGGCCCCGACGCCACCCTCTCCTGCTCGATCACTCACCGGTTCGAGGAGTTCTGCTGCCTCTGTGATGCTGCGGCCGGACGCTGCTTTCCTTCTGGGAGCCCGCTCAGGCTGCAGACTCTTTTAGACATCTCCCGGGCCTCCGTGTGGGCTGCGGCACTCAGAGCAGCGCAGCCGGTCGGCCCCGGTCCTTCAATTGCGGCGGGGGCGGGTACCGGCAATGTGCCCCACGCCCCCTCCGCCTTGCGCTGCTAGTGGCTGGTGCCTGCGGGGCTCTCCCTCCGCCATGGGCGCCCCGCACCGGCAGGCACCAGCGGCCATCTCTCCTCTTCTCTTCCCGGGGCTCCCTCAGCACACGGGAGCCCCGCAACCGGCCAACCTTCCTCCACGCCGCACAGCTCACGGTCCACGAGGAGGCGGGGTAGGCTCCCAACCTCCTCTTTCCACCACTTTCTCCTCGAAGGCAGGTCCCGCCCCCGTCACGGGCAGGTCTGCCTGACTTTCGCTTTCCCGATCTCTGGCACACGGGCCACGGCGTTGAATGCGGGGAGACACGAGGGGTAGGCTCCCTCTTCAATTAATATAAAGCGGGCGGAACACCCGCTAGGGCAACCATAAGCAGGGTGGCACCTGCAATTTAAAATATAAAAAAATAAAAGCGCTACTAAGCGCTCGGGGGCAAAGTAAAAGCGCTCCAAGCGCTATAAGTAAAATACAGCGCTCTCCAGCGCTATAGGGGCACAGGCAGCACAAGAAGCGCTCCCCAAGCGCTAGAAGCATAAATAAAGTGCTTCCAATCGCTGTGGCATCAGGCAGACCCCCAAGAAGCGCTCCCAGCGCTAGGGCAACAAAGGTCCAGCAAAAAGTCCTTCAGGGGTCCAGGACAAGTCCTTCAGCAGTCCATCAGGTATCCAGGGGCTGGGCAGGGCCCAGGGATTCCCCTGGGCCCAAGCAGCAGCACGCCCCTGGCAGGATTCAAGTTAGTAAACAAGAACATTTTGGAAGGGGACACAGCCCCTTCTTATACAGAGAAAAGTCTTTGAAGTCTTTGTGCAAGTGGGCCCTGAACCCGGTTTAAACCAGTTCTTGGATGCTGCTGGAGCCCTTGGGCTTCCTGGCTTCCTTCTTTCTTTCAGTATCAGGGGCAGAGGTGACAGTTGCCCAGCGGGGAGGTGGAGCCAGCATTGTGGCAGGCAGGCACAGCCTCATTCACTCCCAGGTGCTATCTCCTCCCACTTCCCTGGCAGCAGATGCCACCTTTCATCCACGGGCTGACTCAGACAACCTCCTGGGGCTTCCCAGCCCCTGTCATCCTCAAACCAGACAGTCAATCCACAAGCATGCCCAGGCACTCCTGGGCCAGGCTCACCAGCCAATCACACGCCAGCCACAGACTACACAAATATGCCAACTTCTAAAAGTGGCACTTCTAGACTAGACACAATCTTGCCGCACACACCATTACGCAGCATTCAATCTCACGAGTTCGCACATATCAAACTCGACCCTGCACTCCCCACACATCAGGAACTACCATGGGCATACATATTCCCCATTCATTCCTATGGGAGGGCAGGTCACTCACCACACATACACAGAGAGCTCACGCACTTTACACTGTATCACAGTGAAAAAGTGCGCAAAGGCCTAAAACCATCAACACTAGGTTCCAGAAACAGGCTAGGAAAAAGCAAAAAGTTTAGGGGTGAACCTGCCAAAAGGGCAAGGTCCAACAACGCTGTGTTGCTCCGACCATGGACCTGCATCACCTTTCACAGGTGTGTGTACACATGCGTTGTGCCACGCACATGCAGCCAGGGTCCAGACAATGGCAGATGTGTCCTCTGTTGTGGTGGGATATGTGAGTAATCCCCACGATGCAACAAATTGTTGGGGCATGTGCTATGGGTAACATTTGGATGTGGCTGCAGTGACATAGTTACTCGTCGATGAATGCCCATGCTGCTTCATGTGCAATGTGTTCCAATAGTACTTTGGTGTGTTCAAGGAACACCAGGGTGAGCCAATCAATTAACTGGTCCAGGCAGGTGTGCTCAGCCTACTTCGTTTCACCAATCCGCAATACAGCCCAATAGGGGAGCACCGCTATGTGGTACTGCACATGAGGAATTGTGCAATCTCCCATGCACAACTGCCAATACATTCGCATTATGTCAAGACATTCCATACATGGCTGTCTCGGTTACACTCCTGTTCGTGTTCCTACAGGGGGCGCACACCAAAGTCATAGTCCAATTCATCTACGGTTGTGTTGGATAGGCAGACATCCATGGGACACCCGAATGTGCATCTTCGGCAGTGGAAACAGGGCTGGACGCAGGTGACATAGGCAATGAGGAAGCTGAGCCGGTAACTGATCCGCAGCACTGCCAGGGGCACTGCACCCAGTAAATGCAGCATACGTGCATGCCTTGGTGTGTCTCATGGAACCGGCACTATTCTGAACTGCAGCAGTTGTGTGGAGGATATGCCACAGCTCTGAGCAATGATTCGAATGTGTGTGCAACGCTGGGCTGAATGGGTTGCGGTTTCCATGAGTGTAAAGCGCATCCCAAGATGGGGTACCTCCGGCAGGGGCTTCTGGGTGTGGGGTGTGGATGAGTCGGGTAGTTTATTTGCGCTATGCGTGGTATGGGAGTCGTCCACATCTGTCATGGCATCTCTCTCAGGGTGTTCCAGGCGTGTTCTGGACCAAGGTCAGAGGTGCAAGTGTCGTCCCGCCTTCTGCATTGGAACAATGGAGCTTTCATCCCTGATGTTTATCTGACTTCTACTTGCGTTTTCGGAATGTGATGTGGCTTTGGCGCTGAGATTGGGACACCCCTTGAGCTCATGGTGTACGGATGGCGATGCACACACACATGTCTGCAAGGCCTCGCGCTGCTTGTGCAATTTCACTCCATCTCTCTCCCTCGCTCTCTCCTTTTCTTTCCTTTGTTGGGCGCATGGCACACCTTCTTCTCTTGGATTTAGCGATCCAGGCTGTGTCCTACGGATTGACCAGTGAGGACCCGCTAGTGGTTGCTTTGGCATTCATTTGTATAGTGTTTTGTGTTGGTGATTGCATTGCTGTATGACTGAATCTCTATTTTCTGGCCACGCATGTATGTTGATTTTGCTGCTTGTGCGATATCATGCAGAATATGTGTTTTAGGATTCGTGGTGTTGGTGTGCAGTTTCTTGGTTGGGGTTTGGGGTGGGCCATGGGGGGTGTTGTGGGCCTGGGTGTGGTGTTGGTGGGTGTTATGGCCCTCTTTGGTGTCCTTGCTGCATGTTCAGTTGCTCCATGGCATCTGTTTGTTTTCAGGTGTCGCTGTGGGCTGTACTCCCTTTTGAGGTGCAAGCTGTGGTCCGACTTTACTCGGAGGTCAGAGCAGGTGTTCAATTCCTGCTCCTAACGCACAGCATTGTGTGCTTTGTGTTTTTTCCCTGATCTGGCTGGTCGTTGTGAATGTTGAGGTGTCGTTTTGTCACGGGTTTTGGCACGGCAACACCTACTCTGCATTTCAATAGCTGTGCTGTGCTGGTGCAGTGGGATGTTAGCACCAGCTTGTGAATGGGGCAGGAAATTTATCATGACTTTGGCTGCGCTAAAGTGCCGTTAATTCGGTGATAGCTCCTTGTGAAGATGCCCCTTAGTGTATTTTGGTGACTTTTTTCATCGGCAAGCGATATTTGACAAAGCACGACCCGAGGCCAAGTGGTCATATGACGGTCATACCTTTTGTGTCCAGCCTGATACAGTGCACATGAGGAAGCACTTAAGACCACAGTTTAAGCCTTTTAAGGGTCTAGGATGTAAAGTGTTTCTGATGATCTAGCCCCCTCGTGGTTATCTTTAAAGGGAGAGTCAGACATTTACCTCTGCAATAAAGGCTAAAAATGTTCTAAACGAGCTTTCTGGTGGGGCAGTGCTGTGCCCAGGGCTCTGAACTAGAATCGTTTGGTTTATAATGATTCTTGTCATCTGGATATGACATGTTATTCCTTGACTGTATGAATTCAGTCTTCTGTTAGTGGGGCTGAAGGATTATTTTAAGGGCATTGCAGTATTTTGTGACTAATTCATTGGTATGCTCTTTCTACTACTAGTGTTAATGTTTCTTTTTCTGTATTATTTGGAGGTGGGAAGGGTGAGGAGTGGGAGTGTCAGTGGGCGGCATCACCAGGCTTATCTCTGATCTGTTTGCTCATTGGTGGGAGTAAAGGATAAAGGCACGTGGGTCCTTGGGGGGTAGGCTTGGCGTGAGCTTCTGGGGGCAGGGGTAGGGCAACTCAAGTGGATTTTTTTTATCCTTTTGCAGCATTTTTTTGGGAATGTCATATAATCATATAGTTGATGTGCCAGTGGTACATTTTCCCGCTAAGTATATTTTATGACCAAAATATAAATTGCTACTGTAAACATATATGGTTTAAATAATCAGTTGAAAAAGGCAGAGGGTCACCCTAGATAAGTGTTTCTACAGGCTGAAATAATATGCTTGCTTTTATTTTAAATGTTTAAAAATGTTTTTCCACCATTTATTCACCATCAACTTTTCATAGGCGCACATCGGCACAACAGCATTCTTTTTTAAGAATTATTGAATTTTCCCCTAGGCCCCCTGCATGCCATAGAGTAGACAAACAACAGCATTCATTTGCACACAAAGGAAACAGTTACATCTGTATGTTGTTATCCTGATTGGAAATTCTATATTATGTTCTGATAGTGTGGTTTGACATGTAAAGAGCAATGTTGTTAATTATTTAGGACAAAAATGATAACTCAAGTAACCACAATATATTACACTGTCTGTACTAATTTAAACTGCAGCAAACTATGTGTCACTAAATGTTCTTCTTACTTCTTTGCTTTTAGGTGCACAGGAGATATCACCCACAGTACTGCCAGACAGTCATGTGAGTACTCCAATCTATTCTGCTTCTGAAGCTATGTTCCAATGCCATTGATAGCTTCAAGGTGGCCCCAAGGAAAGGTGCTGCCACAAAAGTAGCCAGTGGGATGAGAAGGAGCAGATGTTTGCCCCTGGTGTCATGGGCAGATTTATTTTCTGAAAACGTATGCCTGCTGCACTGACTTCTGGGGAGCAGGCTGGGAGCACCACTCTAGCTTCAACTGCAGCACCCCAACCTAAGCCCAAGCCACGTCTTTCAGCAAGGAAGCCACTGCAATCATTTTGACCCCAACGATCAGTGACATTGACTGGATTTGTCTCTTTCACAAAGTAGTACCCAATCATTGAAAGAAAGTGGACAGCAGTCACAGCCTGCAATGGATTGTCGTGTATTTCTATAGGTTCTGAATCGATCCCCCTATTCCTGACCCTATTCTGGTTAAACTAACTATCAAGTTAACTAACAGTCAGCCCATGAGGCAAGAACAGCCCCCATGACGCAGATACCGTTATCTGACGCAGTCACACTACGGCACAGGAACGTGTTATCTGATTAGGTCATAACGCTTGAGATCTAATTAGACAAGCGACATTCCTCCAGCCCCTGATAAGGCATACGACGTTCTCATAACAAATCAAACCTATGACAACCTGGATAATCCGTGCGGCCATTGTTTTGATTTCACAGAGAACTTTTGCAAAAGAATGTGCTAACGAGCAAGTCGTATGACATCTTTATTGACGTACCTATGTCCATCCTTACGTCAATCTCGGCACCTTTAAGGTATAAATATTGCCGACCTTGCCCTATGCAAACACACGCGTGGTGACAAGACGGAGCAGCCACCCTTGCCGAAGCCGAGAGCAGAAGCAGACCCCGCTGGCAGCAGCCCCGCCTTCCTGACGCGCTGAGAGACGCGCTGCTATCTCAAGCCGAGAGACCCAGCACCGGCGTTTCTGGGCAGCCCTCGCAGGCAGCCTGGAATATCGAGAGCAGAGAAAGAGATACCATTCCTCATTCATCCTAACTTCCAGGTACAGAACTGAATAACCCCTCCTAGAGAATTCTTTAGTTATTCACTTGGCAAAAACAAACTTAACTTAAACTGTAACTTTCTATTCCCGCCCACGCATTAGACTTAGGTCAGGTACACGGGGTAGGCGTATTTAGAAACACCAGTTGAGTACGTTTAGTCAAATGTATATGTGTATGTAAATATATTTTAATCATTTAAAACATCATATGGCTCAGAAACCATATCAATGTTTTTACAGTATTATTTTATACTATTGCTTCTAATGTATGCACTTTACTTAACTATAAGTATTGCAATAATATCGATCCATTTCTCATGTATGAGAAAAGAGACTGATCAATAAATAACACCTTTTTATTGAACACGCCCGTCTCTTCCTTTTCTCTACATTCTGATGAGACTAAGAATGCACGTACTGACTGAGTAAAATAATTGCCTTGTGCTCACACGACTCTGGAGATTGACTCTTGATTAGGGGAGAGCAAAGTTGTCATGTTCTATGGTTGTCAGAAACTAAATCCCTTCTTGTCTAATCAGGGAAGTTAATCCTTCCTTGAACATTCGAGAAAGTTTCTAGCGAACTCTGAGCTTAGCTGGCAAACCCAAAAATTAAGTCTAGTATCGACAGTAGTAGACCTAGTTAACGTCTGGCCTAGGCCTTTACTGCTGTAGGTACTATTCCAATGCGCAGAGCCTATTGGGAAAATAGGAGCTACACTACATGGCGCCCAACGCGTTTGGAAAGGGCGATAAAACTAACGTAAGACATTTAGAGTAACTCAGTCGTGCTTTCTCACTCAGACCCCTTTTCCCAAATACTCCATAGACGTCTGGAGTGGGTGAAAGGTTATATCCTCCAAAACCTCGCAGGAGGGAACTCCTATGTATGGTTTTTGGTCAAGTCAACGTTGAAGGATAAACAGTGTTCCAAAATATTGTGCATCTAATCTCTGTTTCCATAAAGAAACCTGATCTGCAAATAAACATAATACCATCCTGTCAGTAAAATGGGAGACAGTGATGAAGAAAGAGAAGCAGTTAGATTAGCAGCTGAAATAGCAGCAGCTGATACTACAGCACTCGAAGCAGACCCGGATATAATACTCATCCAGGTCGCCAAAAGGAGATCTATAACCTTAAAACTTATAGAAAATGGACTGACACCTAGAGGTGGCACAGTCATATTCGTAATCGAGGCACACGAATATCGGCAGACAGAGGTATACTATACATGGATACATTTTCCAGCAGCTAATGCTGTAACAAAGTACTTCCACTATTACAAAGTAGAGGAACCTCCTAATGAGTACACTCCTTTCGAGGAGGTGGAAGTACCACTCAAATTCCAAGAGCATTTGCTCTTATTTGATGGCGCCCTAAAACATAACAATCACATTACAAGGCTCGGTCCTTTAGGAAGACCAGGAGCAACGTGGCCGGTCCTAGCCGGATACACACCACATCCAGACATCGATAGGATGCCTGCAGCTGAACTATTAACACAGCTGAAACAATTACTAAAAATTCATAGACAATTAGTTCAGTATGTAATGCGGACTTCAACAATTCAGCCAGCGATTAAACTACCACAGCTGACCCCTCACCAGGGGAACACAAATAAAATTACACCACAGAACATCCAATCCTGCCTAGGTAAAGTTCCAGCTAAACGGGAACAAATACCATTCTGGTTGGCACAGAAAATCACCCAAATAGAGGCGGTGTTTCCTGACACCACCCCATTAGAAAAACACAGGATTCTGACTATATGTCTCCCAATGGGAATCGCACCACACATTGAGGACTGTGACACTTGGGGTACAGTCTTTGCTTTCATCTATACAAAAACGCACGGTGTTCCATCCATTTCGGTAATACCAGATGTGCTAAAACAAATTCAAGATGAATACGGTCCAGAACCTGCTTTAACTCTTGGTATGAAATTACTGAAAGACTTCAAGCAGGTCTCGGCTATATTACTAGCCAACATAAAAGGTGAAGCAGCAAACGTGGCGATCCGCCAGAGGTTAAAAGAGACAGATATAGCAGACCAACCAGCTGAAATTGCCAGAATCATAGAAAAATCCTATGAAGAACTAGGCAGAGATAGTCTAGGTGGAATACCAGTAAAACCGCAACTGACTACTAGTCCAGAAAAAATATTTTTTAATAATAATTCACCAAAAAAGAACTGGGATGGAAACAAACAATCAAATCCCAAAGAAAAGAAATTCCAGTCCAGAGGAAGGTCTCCTAGGCGAAGAGAGAAATCTCCAAACCAAAGACAGAGGTCACCGCAGAGTGACCCCTCTGGGAATAGATATAACCTTAGAAATAGGGATAATATTAAAAAACCTGATAGATATCAAGACATTGATACGCGTCCCTCTCAATCTTTTCAGAATTCCTCGCAGAAATCGGAAAGAAGAGGACGATCAGAAGAGCACGCCAAGTCCAAAGACAAGGAACCTGCTCAACTGAAAAATAAATTACAATTTCCAAAAAAGAAGGTAGCCAGTATCAAGGTAGTTAACAATGCCGAGAATACTGAGGACACAACTGAAAAACGGAGAGTGGGCTCAGACAATGCTAGACAGCGCAGCAGAGGTGAGCATAGCTCGCAAAGTCCTTATGAATCATCTGGAGACAGTGGACACGAATGAATATCTTCAAGTGGAAACTGCAGATACCAGAGTTAGCAAGCCCCACAAGATATACGAGATAACATTACGTATAGAGGGAGATAAGACTAGGAAAATAAGGGGACTATTTTGGGATAACCTCTCCAAGGGCTATGACATCCTTCTAGCTGAAAAAGACTGGCCACCAGAGTTTGTCAGGGAGTGCCCTCATGGCGAAGAAGTAATTATGCCTGCCTTCTCGAATCAAATCCCGATTCATAAAAAATATACACTTGCTAGAAAGTGGGCAGTGGCCTTAGCACCTGCTTTATATAAAAATCATGTAGGATGGGATGAGGATTCTCCTCCTCACAAAATCCAGTTAAAATCACAACCAACTGCACAAAGGCAGTACCCAATTAAGCAAGAAGCTAAAAAACAAGTAAATGAAATACTAGATCAGCTAGAATACCAGGGGGTGATTGAAACTTGCACCTCACAAATGAACAATCCATTGTTTCCGGTCTCCAAACCAGACAATTCATATCGTCTAGTTTTGGATTACCGACACCTTAACACATGTTGCAAAACTTTTGCAGTGCAAAACTCACACAGTGCTGCACTAATGAATAACATAGTGCGCAAAAAATACAAAACAACCTTGGACATCTCCAATGGATTCTTTTGTCAAAATATAGCACCAGAGAGCAGATATTTAACTGCATTCTCAGTAAATGGCACTCAAAAACAATTCTGTCGGTTAGCCCAGGGGTACAAGAACAGCCCGGGGGTATTCTCAGCGAGAGTAACAGAATTACTACAACTATATGATGATGAAGCATTATCTTACGTCGATGACATTTACTTAACAGATGATGACTTGGAGACTCACTTGAAAAGAGTGAACACCATAATACTTGGGTTCGCTGCAGAGGGTTACAAATTCAACTTCAAAAAATCCAGAATTGCCCATCTGACAGTCCTATTCTTAGGATATGAGTTATCAAGTGAAGGCAAAAGCCTGGCAGACAATTTCCTAGAGAAATGTGCAGTAATCCAAGCTCCTAAAACACTAAAAAACTTACAGTCAATTCTAGGCTTCCTAAATTTCGGAAGAACATACATTGAAAATTACGCAGACAGGGTCAAACCCCTTTATGATCTAATTAAGCCAGACTTTAAAAGATCCAGTTGGACTCAAACACACACAGAAATTTTGAGATCCTTACAAACAGACATGCTAATTAAAACAAAATTAGAAACCCGTGATAATACACGCAACCTTGTGATCCGAGTCATCCCAGGAAGATGCGGATTCACATACCTAACCTCTAATGAGGGAGATAAGGTACCAATTGCATTCAAGTCATACATGTACACAGAAGCTGAACAGAAATTCAGTAATACAGAAAAAATCATTCGTGCAGTTCAAACCGCAATAGCTAGAGAAAAAGACATAGTTGACGGTAGACATATCACAGTCAGAACAGCAGAATCAGCCTTTGAGGCACTAACAACACCGTGTAATTTACCAACAACAACATTGAATCCGGAATGGATACAATGGGTGAATTCAATCACAACGGACAAAGTAGACTACTACTTTGATCCAGAACTAGAAGAATTAAAAAATCTAAAATATGAAAAGACGTATCCTCTGCCAATCGACATTCTGCCTCTACGACATTACGCCTGTGTAATCTACACAGACGGACATGCTCAACCGTCCGTTTGGGGAGAACAAGCATACAACCCCACATGTGAGATTACAAAAGAAGTGTGGCGCGGAGGTATATTAAAACCTCTATTAACAAAATCACACTCAGTAGAAACTAATTCAGAACAACAAACTGAAATAATCGCATTGAAAATGGCGCTAGATAATGCGGATCGCGAATTCCCGACACTTATAGTGTCAGATTCATATTACTGCGTCAAATCATATAACAGCGATTTGCAGACATGGATTCAGAACGGTTACAAAGATGACACAGATGCACCAATAAAGCAGAGACTGCTCTGGGAACAAGTAGCTCTTTTGAAAAAAGAACTACCAAAGACTCACGTGACTCACTCACTGAGTCATCAGCGTGATGGCGTTCACGTTGTAGGGAATTCATTGGCTGAAGCAGCCGCAGCGGCAGCCACTAAACCGGCTCCCGTAGATCAAAAAAAGCGTACATTAAAATACATTGACGGTGAAACATTGCTGGCGGTGAAAACGTCATCAAAAGGCGACTGCTCAGCGTTACCGATCAACTATCCACTCAATTATACATACATAATCGATGCAAACTCCGTCCCTTTTGCTCGAATCCCTGGAGTGGGGGATAGAGTGATTCCAAACATGGACAGGAGACACTTGTTAATCGCAGACGCACATATGGGCGAGGGTCTTGGACACCTCAAACTAAAAGATTCTCTGGAAGATTTACAATCACGGTACTGGTGGCCAGGCATGAGCCTACATCATACCATGTTTGTAAAAAACTGCCCAAACTGCAACAGAAATCGCAGTGGGGAGAGAAAAAATAAAATACGGTGGAATCTGACTGCAGATAACATCACCACTAAAAAGAATGGCTTGCGATTAACATATACAGGCTAGTTTCCACTTATAATGTAGATCCTCAGCACTCGGCTGACGTCCGGACTGTTATACAAAGATTTGCGAGTCTAAATGGCATATACGCTAAGAGCATGCTACGTTCGACCATTTCTTTCGCTCAGGCAATCCAGCCTGGGGGGGAAACATGGCCAAATGAGCACAGCCCAGCGGGAATCTTCTCACTTCCTTCCTGAGGGTATGGGATGGTGTAAAGAAAAAACCAAGGCAGAAAGTAATCTATAATAGAAAGGATATTAGGTTCGGGAGCTGGGTGGGTCAAACATCTAATAAGTGTCCAACGTAGTCTAAATAACTTGCCAAGAAATTCTCTGAGGGGATTCAGTCCGTACGAATTATTATTCGGAACTAGGATGTTGATCTCTGACCTTGATAGTCAGACTTCAGTGGTAATAGGAAAAACCTTTGATGTCAAAGACCGTTTGGCTATTTTGCAGGACTTAAACAAAACAAGAAAAGACCTGAGCAACATACAGTTGAAACAACAGCCAACAACCACTGAAGAATCACCACCTGTCCCAGCAAGACCTGTCTGGATTCCAAAAGTCGGGGATCTAGTCAGGGAGAAGATCGCGGTAAAGAAGGAATTTGGGCCTTCTTACAGAAAAGCAGTTCCTGTCTTGTCTGTCAACGGGACAAGATCAGTTGTACTACCGCCACTTGCTGGAAAAAAGGAGAACCGAGTTGTATCCATCGACCTGGTAAAACCACAACATGTGGCCGATAACAAACAGTAGGCCAAGTGGACTCCCAATAATTAGCAGAACACCAAGGTTTGCTACCAGTACAGAGGTCCTAACAAAGAGGCTCATCACATTCGAAACGCCTACAGAAGAACAACAAGGACTATGCAACAATGCAATAGAACTCAGACCTCTGAAAACCCAAATAAAGACATTCAGCAGAGACACACCAATCTATACTGAAGTACCAAGTGAAAATGCAAGAAACAAAAATCCTGAACCAATTGGAACAATTGACAGAACTGCATCTGGTTACTTCATCAACTTCGATGATTCCTCTGAAGGTTTCAGTGAATCAAAGACACAGCCATCATCCAAATCCTTTAAAGACAAAGCTAAGGAACTTTTGAAACAACTGAAAGAAACATATCTGATTTCTCCATGGATTGAATTTTGGGTGGGTTTTGGTACATTTATCCTCATACTTTGGCTCATCATGGTATTTACTTTGGGACGCTTCATTGAGGGAAAATATGCTAAAATGGACACAGCAAGTCAGAACATCAACTTGGTCCTCAAACCACAGACATCTTCACACGTCGAGAAAAGAGAACTTTCTTCAGAACTTTCTTCAGCCAATTTCACAGCAATTCCAATACCTGGTGGGGTAGCCTGGGACAACACTGACTATGAAATTTATGGTCCGGTCGAGATCCTGAAATATCCACACCAAATCAAGATCTCCTTGAGTGACTTTGCAAAACCAAACTCATTTGCTGATGATTGGGACTTTGAAAGTATTAACAACATGATGTCTGACTTAGTAATGTCTGCTAAATTTACAAAACATGATTATTTGCAAGGTTCTACAAATTATGATAGTATGTATTGCTATAACCATTATGGTAACCATTTTTTACATAAATCTGCACAACCTAGAAATGTTTTAAATTATAATCAATGGGAACATTGTGCAACACCTCCAAAAGGGAGTTCAAGAACCGTTTATGACAAATATTCATACTTTCAAGGTTTTAACACAAGTAATGCTGAAACATTTTATTACAAATTGTCAAACAAGACAGGGATGAAAACCATGATAACCAACACAAAATTGATATATTCAGATTCATTCTTTGAAAAAATGAATACTTTTGGATGTGATTATTGGGACAAAAATGTTGATTTGAAAAGTGTTTGGGGTACAAAAGAATGGCAAGTACAGGGTTTAGAAGCTTTGTTTAGAGCCTGCATGATCCCAGAACAAATGATATTTTTAAATGACACTGTTCAACAAACCACCTGTCTTGGCTTAGCCAAAATCAAAGATTTAAATAACCTGTCTATTCCAAAGCCAACAATGTTTAGCAATAACTCTGATACAGATGAAGAAATAGACATAAACCATATACTTAACCAAAACAGAACACATCCTGATTGGAAACAATGGTTGATCTGGCCCACAGATACAAATAACTGTCAAGATAGATTCCTGAATAAAACACAGGGGTTCAAAATGACCAGGCCAGACCCTAGATATCCTCAAAGACATCACCCAGGGATAATAACAACCTACAGTGTGGGCAAATTATGCCTTCAATGGCTACAGACTTCCACACTGCCTGAAATTAAGCAACACCTAACTTTACTTACTGATGGTGCTGACTTGCGTGATTTCATAATGGGACCACGCAAACAGCGTCAAAAGCGTTTCATAGCAGCCTCTGTATATGCAGCATACAATGAGGCCTGGAAGGTTACTCAAATTGAAACAGCAGAGAGAATACGTGAAATTGATCGTATTAATTTGGAAAAATCACTTTCTGTAGTGGACAATGGGTTAATGACTCTGTCCTCCAGAATATTTTCATTGGACAGCATTGTGTCTTCAGCAATCGATATATTATCGCAAGACTTACTGTTATTACAACATGGTCAGTCACAATTGCGTTCTATTGTACAGCTTGGCTGGACGTTACAAAATCTGCGTTCAGGCTATGTGCCTTGGCGTTTAATCAACACAACGTCACTATTCCAAATCTTTAACCTTACTGATAGACAAATCGGTATGGCGCAAAAGGGTGCTGATTATACAATCTTGAGCATTGAAAAACTAGAAAGATTACCAATGACAATGTCAGAACGACCTGTCAGTGAATGGATAATACACGGAATCATAAATATTCCAATCTCAACCTTCAGGTTTCAATACTGCCAAAAATATATACAGGCTGGCATGTACGAGAAATTGGGAAAGAGGTACCTTAAAACAACTTGGAACCTGCCCTATTCACATGCATGTGTCAGTAATAAAGGACAGAAAGTGTTTCTTAGTGGCAACAATTGTGCTATGTCACTAAGCGGCACGCTTCTGTGTAACGGTATTAGTTTGCATGGAGCCTGTGAAGGGAATTCATACAACCTTTCATGTCACCAGCAAGGCGCACCTGCAACTGAAATAGAACCATTCTTTGAAAGACTCTATAATGGGAGTTACATTCTAATTGTAGACCGCAGATGTTGTAGTCTTATGCCCGGGACTCCTTATCTAGTCACTACGACGGCCAAGGTCAAGTGCTGTGGACGCTCATTGTTCCCCAGCTCCTTTCCAGACAGGGAGGCAAGGGCATGGCCCAGTTTGAAAATTACTTCTATTCGAATAGACACTTTAAGCAGAATGAAAACAGTGCTTCTACAGACGCCTACAAGGCTCACGTCATCAAAAGAAACGTATGATCTACAAGTCGCAAGGACGACTGCAGAGATACATACATTATTATCAACTAATTCCCCCGTACATTTCGCGGAAATCCTGAGCGAAATCTTAAATATTTCTCATACCACTGGGGTCTCAAAGGTATTTAAGACAGTATTTTCGATGACATTAACACCATTCAAAGCCATACTGGGTATTTTTCCAGATTTCGTCCATTCGATTTTTGGCGGACTTCCCCTGATCCTGGGACTAATTGCAGGAATCCTATTCCTAGTCCTTATTTTTCGTTATGGCAACCCATGTCACAGATCAAACTCTCGCGACAATGGAAGATACAATCCTAGCCATTGGATACCAGGACCGGATATCAAAAATCCTGGGACTCTCCCGGCTTAGAGACCTAAACATGACTTGGTTTCTATCATTTCGACCAATGTGGCAAAGGTGTGTTTTACCTGTACTAAGGTGTCTGCTATGCGGAGAAGAATGCGTGTTAGACACCTGTCTGACGCTACAATCGGATGCGCCGGTGGATGCAGATACACTGTTGGTTCCTACCAAGGTTCACGCTTTGTGCTGCCCTCAAAGGCTGCCAATCCTGATGACGGCATTCCTGGAATATTCACCACTACGATTGAAGAGTAGTGAAGTTCAAGATGAAAGCAGCATCGAACAGGTACGACCTTCTGTCAGTGATGCAAATCAGAATGTCAATGGAGACAATCATGCGCACGAATGCATGGTTACCCCTATTTCCGACTTAGTGGAACTTTCCCATGAAGCTGTTGACAGTTTTTTCGAAAGCCTGAATGATATGATGTTCTCTCCGGAACAGAAATAGAGACTTTTGAGTAAACTCGCACACGGCGTTCCCTGAATTCGGCCTTCAACTTTAAAAATAAAGTCACATGAACAATTACAATCCAGTTCACGGACAGCGATTTTTTCAGCAAGCCCCTAAAATATTTTTCTATATATTTTTTTCCGGGACACTGATCTTCTGCTTAAAGTAAGAAACTATTCCTAGAGAACTAAGATTTCTATTTTTAGATACTTTATATAGACTTTAGCTGCCCGCTGGTATGTTCACAAATATATTTTATTATGTGATGAAATGGTCTCGAACTTCCTTTCTGTATAGCCATATTAAGAGCCATTTCATGTGTATTTCTCATATACCAATAAGCAATAATGCATAACAATGCGTGTTTACTTTTGCATTTAATTCATAGCTTAAGTGCATACAATATATATGACTGCAATTTTTCAGTATATTTGAAAATTTCAAAATGCATTTATGTATTTTGGGGTGGTAAGGTATACACTATACTCTATAGTATGTTGTACTATGTTATACTATGCATAGATTAGTAGATATGACCATAGTTAGCGTGGAGTGGGTGTCGTGTATTTCTATAGGTTCTGAATCGATCCCCCTATTCCTGACCCTATTCTGGTTAAACTAACTATCAAGTTAACTAACAGTCAGCCCATGAGGCAAGAACAGCCCCCATGACGCAGATACCGTTATCTGACGCAGTCACACTACGGCACAGGAACGTGTTATCTGATTAGGTCATAACGCTTGAGATCTAATTAGACAAGCGACATTCCTCCAGCCCCTGATAAGGCATACGACGTTCTCATAACAAATCAAACCTATGACAACCTGGATAATCCGTGCGGCCATTGTTTTGATTTCACAGAGAACTTTTGCAAAAGAATGTGCTAACGAGCAAGTCGTATGACATCTTTATTGACGTACCTATGTCCATCCTTACGTCAATCTCGGCACCTTTAAGGTATAAATATTGCCGACCTTGCCCTATGCAAACACACGCGTGGTGACAAGACGGAGCAGCCACCCTTGCCGAAGCCGAGAGCAGAAGCAGACCCCGCTGGCAGCAGCCCCGCCTTCCTGACGCGCTGAGAGACGCGCTGCTATCTCAAGCCGAGAGACCCAGCACCGGCGTTTCTGGGCAGCCCTCGCAGGCAGCCTGGAATATCGAGAGCAGAGAAAGAGATACCATTCCTCATTCATCCTAACTTCCAGGTACAGAACTGAATAACCCCTCCTAGAGAATTCTTTAGTTATTCACTTGGCAAAAACAAACTTAACTTAAACTGTAACTTTCTATTCCCGCCCACGCATTAGACTTAGGTCAGGTACACGGGGTAGGCGTATTTAGAAACACCAGTTGAGTACGTTTAGTCAAATGTATATGTGTATGTAAATATATTTTAATCATTTAAAACATCATATGGCTCAGAAACCATATCAATGTTTTTACAGTATTATTTTATACTATTGCTTCTAATGTATGCACTTTACTTAACTATAAGTATTGCAATAATATCGATCCATTTCTCATGTATGAGAAAAGAGACTGATCAATAAATAACACCTTTTTATTGAACACGCCCGTCTCTTCCTTTTCTCTACATTCTGATGAGACTAAGAATGCACGTACTGACTGAGTAAAATAATTGCCTTGTGCTCACACGACTCTGGAGATTGACTCTTGATTAGGGGAGAGCAAAGTTGTCATGTTCTATGGTTGTCAGAAACTAAATCCCTTCTTGTCTAATCAGGGAAGTTAATCCTTCCTTGAACATTCGAGAAAGTTTCTAGCGAACTCTGAGCTTAGCTGGCAAACCCAAAAATTAAGTCTAGTATCGACAGTAGTAGACCTAGTTAACGTCTGGCCTAGGCCTTTACTGCTGTAGGTACTATTCCAATGCACAGAGCCTATTGGGAAAATAGGAGCTACACTACAGGATCTGACTGAATTAGGAGCATTACAGGAGGTTGAGCTTCCTGCTGAGCAAGAACCTCCTCTTTTACAACCATTGGCTTCCAAATCTCCACCAAGAAAATTGAAGGGTAGTACACCATCTTCTCCAAACCCCCCTTCTGATAGTCTGGACACTGCTTGAACCCTGGCTGTGTCCGAGACATGCTATGAGAGGCTCAGGAAAATGAAAGTTTCTCAAAGCCTTACAATTATGAGATGGGGCTGTCTATGATGATGACAATGAGCCAGGCATTGTGGAAGCTGGCACTGAGGAGACCGATATTACCCCTCTGATTCAACCTGCTCCACGAGATGTGGCACCGGCACCTCTGTGTGTACCAACCCCATATTTGTAAACTCCACATGAACTACATATACCACTAGCTCTGTGGAAGATGCAATGCATTGAGCCAATCATAGACACACCCGCCTACCACCTGTTCTTTGGGAATTGGCAGTGGGTTGAGTGGCCTGATAAAAAGGTACTCCTCCTCCGTTTAAGACTTCTTTTCGGTTAGCAGGCAGGAGCACAACATTGTAATATTCTGAATTTGCACTGCTTGTGTTCGTCGAAGTAACCATGGTACACACTATGGTCCTGGAGACCAAGTGACCCATTTGAAAAACATTGCACACACCGCCGGGAGGCGCACTTTAATCAACTTTCTGCACATGATGGTGGTCAAGGAAATGTGGGAGGGGTATCGACTCTGGAGCCTCTGATCAGAGTGGGAGGTGTAGATGGTGATGCCTCCCATTGTACGTTTGTACAATGGGAGGCTGGCTAATATGTTAGCGCTGAACCTCCTCCCTTTTTCTTTTGTGGAAGGAGTGTGTTTTGTAGAGTTTGTGGTGGCCATCTGTCCGAAATGGAAGGTTCCCAGCAGGATCTACTGTGCCAGAGTGCCTGTTCCAGTGATCCATCATGATGTGCTGAAATTGGTTGGGAAAGTTTTGCAGCAGAGTACTGTTCAGACTATGCACCTAACGACAGACATGTGAACCAGTTGTCAAGCAACTGATTACACGTGTTTCACTGCACACTGGATCTCTTTTGTGCAGGTTAGGCAAAGCCTATGGTCTCAGCACTAAAGAAACATTTAGAAGCATTTGGCAGGATGCAACAGTAGCCAAGTTTGACATAGAGAAATCTCATCTAGCAGCAAACATCTTAGACACCTTTAACAGCAAGGTCCATGAATGGCTGTGACCCAGAGGTCTCAGAATCAGATTTTTTGTCACAGACAATGGCAGTAATATAGATAAAGCCATGGCAGCATGGCAGATGGTGGCTATTTCAGGGTCCTATTTTTGGTGCATTGCCTCAACATCACTGTATAGGACTTTTAAACAAAATAGAAAACCTAGTCAGAAAATTGCTGGCCACCTCCTGAAAAATCTGAACTAATTTCAGCTAGTCTTTTAAAGCCCAGAAACAGTTGAGGCTCATTCAGGGTACTAGTTGTGTATCAGTTAAAGCTCTCATACAGGAGGTGCAAATAAGTTGGAACTCACCCTTTTGTATGTTACATCGTCTGTTTGAGCAGTACAACCCATTCAATGAGTATGTCATGCAACTAGGAGGGAATGTAACTAAAAGCATGACCATTGAGATGGACAAATGGAAACTATTTAAATGCCTGACTGAGATGCTACTTCCTTTTGAGGTATTCACACAGGAAGTAAGCAAGGAGGACGGTATGATGGGCCAAGCTATCATGTTGTTTTATCTGCTTAAGGAGCAGTCAAAAGCATGTCTAGCAGGTTCACAGCTGTGGGTGATGAATACGAATATGTTTATAGCTTGGTTCAAAGCTTAATCCATCGCTTGACTGAGAATACAAGGTTGCAAATAAACATTGTGTCATCCAAAGTACATATTTGTGCCACAATACTTGATTAACATTTCAAAACAATACTGGCCACTTTCATTCTTTTTTCAGAAGGGAATGTTTCAGAACACAAGAAATCAATTGTTTTAAACGTTATTACAGTCTCAGAGATTCATAAAAGTACATCACAGCACAGGTTCCATAAGAAATAGATAAAATCATTAAAAAGAGTCAATTTCATAAAAATGTTACACTACACACGATACAGCAACTAATTTTCCTATTAATACAGAGTCATACATATCTAAAAATCTAAAAAGTTCAATGCATTAACTTTCCCCGCCTAATCCACTGAGAATAGAAAAAGCGAGAAATACCAAAAACTTTTAATCTGCGGGTATCTGTAGAAAATAGCCTCAAAATTTCCAGGTAATGACCCGGACCAACAGCTCTACATAAGAGTAGTATCCATATCTTTATCAGTAGGGCATAATAAGGACAAAAAAGAATAAATGAACAATAGATTCTGTGGAAGCTTTACACGCAGGGCATAAATCAACTTCTGGGGGATACATGGACCACCTAGAGCAGAAAAGGTTAGTAGGTAGGGTCTTATATCTAAACTGTAGAAAAAGCTTGCCTGCCAGTGGAGGAGTAATTTCCTCTACAGATGTTTCAAAACGTGGGAGACTTTTAAAGGATAGAAAATCTTTTGTTAGACCTGAGTAATGCTCTGTTAATTCCATTTGAAATATTTTTTCCCAGTACATTTTTTTCAACTTCTCTCTCGAAATGCTACTCATAGTTTCTGGGCTAGACCAGAAGCTTCCCATCCCCAGTCTCCCTAATAAATCATGCAAGCAGGAGAACCACCTTATTGATACAGCCTGAGGGAATCTTAAAAAGATCCTTCAGGGCATCACAATAGGGATCAACTCTTCGATCGTCCATAGCCTAAACCAAAATATTAACACATTTTATAATTTACTTTATGCTTTAGTTGTTTGTGAGCAATGTCAAAGTAACAGGGAATCTAAGGGGAACTAACAGGAAGGTCAACCAGTGATCTAAGAAACCGATTTTCAACTGTAGTTAAGGAAACTAGGGTACTAGAGCCCCAGAGCTCAGCACCATACAGTACCCCACCCACAATGTTAGTGTTGTAAATTTGGAGGGTGGGGGCAATTGTTAAGTAAGCCAGATTCCTGTAAGAAGAAGCATGAAACCTAGAGTCCCACTCACAGAACAGAGAAGTTCTGGAATATCACTTTCACTTCCAGACAGGGCAGTCCAGCCTCACTGCAGCCAACACTAGCAATAAGAACAGCCGTCGCAGAAACAATAGGATGACAAGAATTGTCCACAGCCCCTGCATTGACTTAGTATCAAATGGCAGGGCTTAAGTCCAGTGCAGAGGTGAACGCAAAACAGGTTGAGCAAGTGACAGTACCAATGCCCATTGGGAGGATATTCAAGGAGTATCGAGATGACACAAGAGAGGTATATGTAGCTCAAAACACACTGGTGTATTGGAATGCGAAGATGAATCAGTGGCCACCGCTCTGCAGGCTGACAATAAAGTATCTGGCCTGTCCAGAAGTCACTGTATCTGCTAAGCTTGTGTTCATTTGTGCTAGCGCAGTCGTCTAAGTGAGAAGGACCATTCTCTTGCCTAAAAATGTGGAGATTGAATAGGATCAAAATGAACTAATACTTTATACCACCGAATTACACTGTTCCACAAATACCACAGGAAGAGGATGAGGGATGAGGATGGTCAGACTCAGATCAGAGTATGATAGCTGACCAACTTTAGATGACCCACCTGAGTTTGAGGACAAACTCTACTTCCCCGAGTGAGCTGATCTTCATAGAACTATTACTGCTGAATTGCTTTGCCAAAACAAAATGGATAAATGTAGAGGAACATTTGTTTGTGTCTGATTGACTTATGCAGCCCCACTGTTTAGGGACGTGTATGGTTGGATTGGATTTGGACCAGTGTGCAATGAAGAAACACCCTACCCCCATTTTTGTGAAGGATACTGGAGACACAATGCTTTCCTCTGTCCAATGCCTCTCCTTTTTTTCATGACCTAGCAGGACTGACCCAGAACATTTCATTCACAAAGACTGGCCCAATGTGTGTTGCATGCATCAAAGAGGATTGCCAATTATGTACCACCACACTCGGATTGGAACATGTCAATATATTACACTAATAAATTACATATAGTGATTGTGAGTGATGATTCATGTGTTGGTAGACAGTGAGGAAGGGTGTTCAACTATAATTTGTAAGCTTGATTGTGATGATTTGCAATGTTTGTGGCATGATGAGTGAACAATTTTCCACTTTCACACTTAGCGAGATTTGTTTACCTTTTTTTCAGGTTTAAAAATGAATCTTCAAAGATCAGACTAGTCTGTTTCATTAACAAACACAAATCTACACAAAACAATAACTCAATGTTTCTCTTCTTGTTCATAAACAGCAGTGCACTACAGGTCAATCTCTCTCATTTGGGTTGGGAGTCAAACAGAGTTGATCAGATTGGTTACTCTGAGGCAGGAAGATGATGAAAGGAATGAGGGTGAGACTACCTCAAAAAACAACCAGAAGAAGGAAGTTATTAACTTCAGGGAAACCAACAAGATGATGACTCTGAGAGGCCTACTCAGCTCCTTGCACTAGTGAGAGATGTGTTAATTTGGAAAATGCAATGCTGTTGAGTGTGTGCACTGGCTGAAATCTGAACCTCCTCTTTTATGTGGTTGGGTTGGTGGGGGGCCTGTTGTCATAAGTAACTGGAGACAGACATGTGATATCACATCATCACATTATGCACATACTTGGCTAAATGTTATAACAGTTGTGAGATTGATCAGCCTGGGTACATGCAGCCACTTGTCAGTGATTGGTTGAATTTTGCTAACACTTCTCAGTTAATTTATCTCACATGAGCCATAAAATGAATGACTGCAGCAGACTGTGCTTTTTCTCTGCCTCTTGGAGTCTTCTTGGTACACTCCTCATGAAGCTTACCTTCTGTTCTGTCCTTCTTCTTGACTCTACAATATAATTTCTGTTTTACAATCCACAGACCTTCTCTTCTCCTGCACAAAAGCTGCAAGCTCCATAACACTCCAGCTTACCTTACGGTACTGCTCCAGCCAGGTGGCCAAGATTGACAGTTAATTCGAGAAGTATGCAGATTGACCGCCTAATTTGGCAATACAGTATAATTTTTCTTTTTAAAATCATTTTCTATAACTGTGTGGGTTCACTTCACTCTTCCATATTCTGTATTTTTCAAACCTGGATTACAGAAGATTTAGATCTATAATTATAATAACTTTGGTCTCTGGGGTGGAAGGAATGTTTGCAATGCATTCAACCTTTCTGTGTCATACTCATTCGTTAAATTCCTTCCACAACAGATTGATTATTAGCTGCTCATTGTCCCTCTGATGAATGTTATTATTGCGTATTGTTTGTCTTTGTCACACCCTTCACCAAATCCCCATTCCCAGCCACTTAACCCTCTTCCCCCAGGGTGTGTGATTTATTGAGGTGTGGTTAATTTACACCATAAATGTATCACACACTTGGCGGGGCGGATGTGGTGAAAGCGACAAAAACTTACGGCGGGATCTTCTGTTGCCTGATCAATAGCCCACACTGGCCCTATTTACCCACCCACGCATTAAATTGATCCATATTCTAGATATAGAATAAAATCATGTCATCATCATCATTCAAGACTTGTGTTGCGTACATTTTTAACTTTGTCCATGCCAGACTTTGAGTCCATTTTTCTGACTTGAGGATTTTGTAACTTTAGTTTTAATTTAATACTAGCTCCCCATTGCGAAGAAAAAGTTACTATTGCTATTTTTTATTATCCGGTATTCTTTGTTGTGTCATGGTGGTAGTAGTCTGGTGACGTCTCAATCTTTGTAAAGCTATGATATGAATATAACCCACTAACTCTTATGTTTTTTTTTCAGTTTAGTTGCTTGTGATGGATAATCCTTTTAATTCAATAGTTGGAGCTCAGCTAGGTGAGAGTGGAATGCCTTTCCTGTTAGCACACTAGTCTGCTCTACTACCGCCACCATTAAGAATAGGGGCAGCATCTCAGGTAACCCAGCTGTAAACTAAGGTTTTGGAAGATTAAGAGAGGTAGCAGCCATCGCTTCATCTATTCAGGTAAGAGAACTATGTAGTAAATTTAACTTGTTTAGTTAGTAAGCAAGTAACTAACGTCTACAGCAGATAAGTAATTGTTTATCAAGGTTGTTATTGTATGCAAAATAGGTCATGTTAGCATACCCCCTAATGTTCAAGATAGTTACAGTGAGTGGTAAGACATGCATATAAATCGGTTATCACTTTCATAAACGGATTGAAAAAACAGGCTGGGCAAAAAAGCTGCTGTACAAAGTAAAACACAAAAAATTACTTCTGGCATAAAGTATAATAAAATAACTTCACTTCAATAATTAACAACTCTCACCCTTCTTCCCATCCACAACCAATGTAAAACAAAGGAGAAAAATGCCCAAGAAAGTCCAAAAAACACCCTGTTCAACTCCCTTCTCTCCCTCTCCACCCATAACATAAATCCTGCTCACCAAAACAGTTTTTCCTAAAATTGGCACAGAAGAGGTCATTGTCAATCTGTGTCCAGAGTTGATCCTAGCTCTCCTCTAGCCTTGCAAAATGGCTCTCAAAATGGTCAATCCACTGCAGGAGGCAGTGCTGGACTATGCAGTCTGAGTGGGAGGAGGGCAGCAGTGGCGGTTAGGGCCCCTGAGAGCTGGCAGCAGTTCCAACAATGTACCAGATGGGACGATAGAGACTGCAGCTGCCTGGATGAACTGGGGCACGGGGCAGAGGCAGGCAGATGCTTCTGCCTCATCATCCTCAATTTTCATCGGCTGCTGCCACAGCCAAGCCACTATCTCCTGCCATGTCCGTGATGGTGGTGGATTAGCAGAAGTAGCTATATCAAGAAATAAAAAAAAAAAAGATATATTGCAAATAATGGTTTGTGCAAACACTAGTTTATAATTAGATTGTGTGTGGCACAACAGCAGTACATTCCTGGTCCCCTATGCTCATTGGAATTTGTTGTGATCAGGAGAGTCACATGGCCATTTATACCAACGCATGCCTCACATAAAAACCACTGTCTGACTGAAAAGAATTGGGGCAAAATAATAGCAGATCAAAAAAACAGAGTGATTTTATTGTTTACTGTTTAAGGCTTTCCTAGTAAAACACTAAACAGACACTTTGTGTGGAACAATAAAAAAACAACCTCTCATTAATGAGTAAGGCATTATGTACTATGGAGTACAAGATGTTGTGCTAAATTAATGGAGGCATGCTAGCCAGCACATATGGTACTTTGCTAATCTGCAGTCTGCGGCTGGGGCAGGTGTAATGGACAATTAACTTTATTTCCAATGGCCATGCACTTCTCCAAATGCCTTTTAAATTCCACCCTGACTCCAAAGAGGCAGACAAATAACAAATAAGATACTATGTAACAAGTCACATATAAAATGTGGGAATCCTGTCTGCCATAAATAGACTATAGGAAAAAACAATGCACTGTACTACAGGGAAAGGAACGGGGTATACAGATTGTCTTTGGCTTGTTTGTCACAGAGTATTCCATCCACCAAAATTGAATTCAGGCACTTAGTCCCACTTTACTCCCTGGTGTCTCCCTCCCCACAAATTATTTCCAACAAATTCTTTCGCTTGGCAGTAAGAAAAGGAAACTTGATTTACTCTACTAAAGGCTAAGTTAGAGGAATTAGACCAGGTCGGTAGAGCTTTTGCTATAGAACAGTGGGATGTCACTTCTCATCATCATGTGTCTACGTTTTGACTCATTTAGTCACTGCAGTTGGCAAAAGTCGAAAGGGAAACATTTAAACAGGCAGAAATCTGTTATGGGAAACCATGAAATATATTTATGAATAACTTCATACTTCACAAGGCCATAAAAATGTGGCACATACCAAGAATGAATTTCTAATTTTTTGGGGACGCTGGGAGGGGAGAATATAGGAAAGAAAAAAGGAGTGAAGTACTAACAGGAGACTCCGTAGGTGAAGGGAAATACATCTTATGTTCGGTTTGCAATGGATTGAAAACTTTGTAAATGCTGGGCTAACTGGCGAAGAAGAACAATGCACAAATTGAACCATACTGCACTTAGGTCATGGGTGATGTAATGTCATGGGCAGGGAGGTGGTGATGAATGATGATGGGTGAGGGAATTATACCAAAAATAGAAAAAAAAACACCTTGATCCATAGCTTTTATAATCATAAAACCAAAGAAGTGAAGTAGGTAAGCATGTCCTCTACAAAAGACCTCCCTTGTTTCTTCATCCAAGCAATTATTCATTCATTCATCCTTTCAGTCTTCTACATTCATCTATTGATAGCCACCATGATTTAAGCTTTTCTTTCTCTCATTCAGTCTTTCACCAAAACTTCCAATCCATACTATCCATCCATACATCCATCCATTTAGTATCCACCCTATCAACCATCCTTCCACCCATCCATCCATTAACCCACCCATGCATTCTTTCACCCACCCACATATCCTTTCACCCATATACCATTTCACCCATCCTTTCTTTTAACCTTCTGTTCTTTCCCATTTCAATAAACGCATCATTTTAGCATTCATTATGTGAGTGTTTGCTGAGTTTGCTGAGTTGCAGATAGAAGAGGCCATAAGAACTCAACCACTGTTGTAGCTGCTAAGGTGGGGGGTTCACAGTCACAAGTCATGACGTCCTTTTAGCTAGTGAGTATAATAGTAATTGTCAATAAGCAAGCAATGTGACATAACCATGCCTGTCCCTGCCTCCGGTATCCCCCACACCAACAACCTTCATAGAAGAACCAACCACAGCACAGGTGGTCTGAGCAGCTAGAAAACAAATATACATTTTTTTAAATGCCATATACGCTGCTCCTTATTTATTTTTTAATCAAATAAATACAACTGCAATACCTCAACACAGTTCAGTTAAGAGTATCACTTATCAAAAATATTTACCAGGCCATTTTGTTAGCAGACAATGTTAAAAAAGCCAGGTAGTCGAGCCAACAAAAAACATTTTATAATGGAGGGGCGGAGCTGTACGTGCACCTGGCTCACCAATGGAAACCCAGGCTCAGGTTTTTTTTTTTACGGAACACCCTTAATATAGAGTATAAATGCATTGACTATACTTATCTTCACTCCCCTTTTTTGTCATTCCAGAATACTGTACTTATTTTCAGTGGCACTAGATTAACACATATAGGCCACTCATTTTTCTTTTCACCCATGGCACCATTTTTTTCTAGTCCTAAAGAAGTGGTTGGGATCACCTCCAGAGACCAATAGGCAGCACGAAACATGTTGACCACTAAACATGTCCATTAGGGGCATGCTACAGTTCTCTAGCTACTGAGGGCCATTACCTCCCTCTAAGCAGCACAGCCTTCTGGTTTTTATACTGATGGCAGAGGGACAGTCATTTAGGACTTCCTGCCACACACCCACACAGCTTTATCCTGAAAAGATCTCTGGCAAGTGACCCTTCGGGGAACCCGTAGGGCATTGCAGGGCCGGCCTGATAAGGAGCACTGCCCAATGATGAAGCATGACATCCTTCGGGGTGTGTGAGGGCACCAAGATCAGGACACACTGTCCCCAACTACCACAGCATTAGACCGACCATAGTCTCTCTCTCTTAATCCCTTCTTTCATAGGAATAGGGAATCCTGCGGGATTTATATTCAGGAGCATGAGTCACTGGACCTTTAAATAGCTCCTTGTCTCTCTGCCCCCATTATTTAGAGGAGCAGAACTGTAGCCTAAGATGATGACTCTGAGTCATTGAAATGCAATGAAGGGGAGGAATAATGGTCAATGAAGGACATGTCATATGGTGCTTGTTCGCAAAAATGCAATGGGACCTCACAGTTTCAAGCCATGCTACACAGTCATGTAAATTACTGTTATACTGTATGTGCGAATTACAGAACATCATTGGGGAGGGTCCCTTGACCATGGCCACCCTCTTTATAACTCTTAGAGAGTGAGCTAAGAAATAGAAGCACTCTCAACAAACATGTGCGGTGAATATTTTTACAAGCTTACTTGGGCCTTCACAGTAGACAGTAGAGTACTAAAAATATGTTCTTAGTATTACAGTACCACAAGATATACAGGGGAGAGGGAATGCTTACTAACAAAGCAAAAGAAAACTATAGACTAGAACAAACTGGAAAAATTCAGCTACAAAAAACAAAACATGAAATATGGAAAGAAAAGCATGGTCTAGGGATTACAAGAATTAAATGAACAGTGGACAGGGGAGTTAGAAAAAAGACACAGCATAATATAAACAAACAAGGCAAAACTAAATGTAGTATAACAGTGGGTAGAGGTAAAAGTTAGGGAAATAATAATATTAAATAATAGGAATTACTGGGATGAGCAAAGCCCTCACAGTGGCACTGGTGGTCGGCACCTCCTTGCCCGCTCCCAGAACCGCCTCTAAACTGCCCCTGCTTATGTAAGAATTTTAGAGGATAAAAAAAGATAGATCAGTGGTTCAGGTGCAATTAATCATGATAAAAATATTATGACAAGCAAATGCAGTAACATTTTACTTTCCTAAATCAGATCGCCTAGAGTACTAGTATCGACTATCAAGTTGGCCATACTAATCCTAAAAATCCTATTCCAAATTTCCTTAACAAAAACTACATTTGGAAGTAAGGCAGTTTAGTGAATTATCGCTGATTCTAATCTCATTTTTCAACTCCCTGTCTAGACAAAATCAGTCTCCCTTTTTCGCAATGCATAGATGCATATTACACATCATTGTGAGATTGCTTAGGACTGTACGAGCTATATAATGAAAGTCACAGAGAACACTAACTCACTGATATCACTAATTTACTATGGTGGCAGAAGGACAGAGGAGTCTGCAATGGCATCTTAAATAATCAGCCACAGCAAGCATCAACAAGTATGATTAGGTTGCATTAATAATCTGGCTAACTCACACTGGATCAGAAAATATCTTTAACGTAAGCTTAAACCTCAGTGTTTAAGCAACATGCTATTTGGAAAACATTTTTAGCATTGTAGAGCAAATAGTTACACACTGACTCCCACAATTTCCATGCCTAGCAGGTTGAGCAGGTCTTGCTGATGGTCTATGATGTCCGTCCAATGGTGCGTCAGGATGCGCTGGATGTGGGTAGTGTGGCGCACACATGGCACACTGAAGCTCCCGCAATGGGTACCCACTTCAGGCCTGCGACTAACTACCATTTTGGAGGGGAGGTGGTGCAACACAGGGGACTGGCAACACCACTCTACCATGGTGCTAGGTGGAGGGGAGAAAAGAAACAGGAAACGAAGGAAGAAAGAAATGAGGAATTAATGGGGAAAATGTATAAAGTACATAAAAGTCCTGAAAAATCATGAAAAAAATTACAAACATACTGAAAATACAAAAACACAAAGGCACACTAATCCAATAAAACAATTAGGGTTAAATAAGTTTGATAGGGGAAGCATTGAAAAGATGAGGTAGGATTGCCAAAACAGGCCCAACACCATGAACAGAACAGAAAAGATGGATGCACCCATGTGACCCACGTGGTGCCATTTGCGCACAGTTTCCAGTGCGAGAATGCTCTTTGTTTAGCGCACAACATAAAACATTACACGATCAGGAACAGTGAGCAGATCCCTGTGGCTGAGTTTTTTGGGCACTCTGGGGAGTTAGGTTTAGTTCAACTCCACAAACTCTTTCTGTGCCTTCTTCTGACAGAGGTTCCATTCAGATGCATAGGTGTCTGATTTTCAACCCATCTCTGTCTGCCAGGCTCTCTGTGGCAGGTAAATGACAGATAAATCAGTGTTTTGTGAGTGGACAGGACACTAGCAATTGAAGTATATGTGTTAGCCCCTCCTATACCTCCCTGCCCAGGACGATCCATCAGAATGTATATGAGCATCATTTTCCTGTGTTTGTTGCTTCCTACAGGGAAAGAACAAAGTGTAGCTGTCACCCAATCCAGACATGTATTAGAGACAGGCTGTCAGGCACATAGGGCAGTAAGTGCAGAGAAATGTCTACTTTCTAAAAATGGCATTTCTAAAGCAGTAAAGTTAAAGCCAACGCACTAGCAATGAGGTTTTATCATTACCTTTTAGTGTATATGTTTGATATGAAACATAAAAAAGCTTCTTCTCTCTGATCAGGAATTGCAGCGTAATAGTACATTACATAAATCTTAATGTGGGCCTATAAAAGGAGTAGGTCTTACAGTGGTGAAACACAAAATAGACTGCTTGTCACTACCAGGACATGTAAAAAATAAAGGTACATGTTCTTCCTTTTACTTGCATGGAGCCCTGCCCTAAGGGCTACTTAAGGCCTACTACAGGAGTGACATATATGTAATAAAATGGGAGTTTATGGCCTGTCAAAATTTTTCAATGCCAAGTCTAAGTCACAGTAAACGGCACACACTGCCACTGCAGTGGCAGTCCTGAGACAGGCTTGAAACGCTATTTCTGTGGGTGGCAAAATCAGTGCGGCAGACCACTAGTGGCATTTGAGGCACAAGCCCTGGGTATATAGTATACCACTTTTACAAAGGAGCTTACCAAAACAACAAATAAGCCAATCAGGTATAAACCAATATCATCATGTTTTAGGGGAGAAGCACATGCACTTTATCACTGGTTAGAAGTGGTAAAGTACTCCGAGCCCTAAGGCCAATAAAAAAATCAGCAAAAATGGGAGACAATAAGTTTAAGAAAAGACCACTTTTGGATGACAGGTCTAACAAATAGGCACAAGCTTTCTACAGCAATGCAGGTGAGTTTGGGGATGGACAATTATAATTAGGTGAAACTGTACTTCCGATGGTGTCAGGGGAAGTTCTGATGTATTTTCATGTTTTTCTCCTAAAAGTGGTCCACTAGTTAATCACACAAAGTTTGTGAAGTAGGAATAGGGGATTTTCAAGTATGGGTCTGATTAAATTCATTTATCACCTGGAAGAATTCTTTGGCAGAATTGTTGGGTTGGCCAATTCTAATAATCATATGTAGTCTTCAATTTCCCTGATCTTTCTATAGCAAACTCCTAGGGCTAGTATGTATGATTTTTGTCTGAAGCGGATTCTTTGATAGACCATCTCCTTTCCATTCCTCTACAGGTCATTTTCTCAAATCTTAGTTTCTCACACTACCATGTTGCATGGTGTTCAATGGGATTGGAAGAGCCCTGTTTAAGAGAGGCAACTATATCTAGAGACTGTTAAGAATAATACTATTTGTATCATCGCTCATCTTTACCTTTGGAGCGTAAAAAAACGGATTCAAAGGAGAGGGAGTGTTACCCATTTCCCAGTACTTGCAGTTATTCTACCCTCCCTCCTTATGGCAATGGCACCTGACTGTGCTAAGGACTTGAAAGCTGATCAAATAGAGATCAGTCCATAGTAAGGGCTAAGGAGAGCAATTGTATAGGTGCTGGAAGTTTCTGAACACTGATTCCAAGGTGTGGCCAGCTATTTGTGTGAGGCCAGCGACCTTCTGGTGTAACCTTAGCATTCCAAGATCAGTGAACAGTTGAGTTACATCCATGTTGGAAGCATTTTCTGCAAGATAATTAAAATCGCCCACCAAGAGTAAATTGTCCATGACAAGTCAATGCAGCATTAGAAGTTCTACCAGCCTGTGGCTGAAGTCTTTCTGAAAACCGGGAAGACAATAGATGAAAGTGTCCTACCCCACACTGCCAGAGAGAACCTCCATTTTAAAAACAATCAGTCAACGTTTTCTAGGTATTTCACCTCATCCACTCTACTGTATGGCACTGTAGATATGAAAATGTGTCTCATTTTATTGAGGCTGTTTTTAAACATTTATTTCAATGATTGCCTAATAGAATTGTTATTGAGTGGGTTTTATCCAGGCCTCTATGTAAACCAGAGGAGGGAGTTTCAGTTCTTACTTGACCAAATCACTCAATCAAAAGTCTTTATTTCGATGATGAATCATAAAAGACAACAATGATAATACAAAATTTCAGCAAGTTAAAAATAAGCAATATAATCAGGGATATATAATCATTGGTTGCAAACTCCAATAAAGGTAAAAAACATCCCAGGGATTAGTAGCAGAGCAACTATCCGTCCCAACAGTTAAAAATATAATTTAAGTTTAATTGGGTATAAGGTATTGTATATTCAAACTTCCATTATGCACACTATACTAAAGTTAAGATCATTTAAAAAAAAAAGAAAAAAACTACAGTTGGAATATATATACAGAAGGAAGCTAAAATGATCATGTTGGACATGTTTTGGATAGACGGATTCTCCATGTCCACTGTAAAAACTTAGCCACTGCGATAACCACAGACTTGGTAGCATCAGTTTTAAGAATTCTTAGTGCCTCACAGCCAGTTTGGAGACTAAGCTGTAGGCAGATAGGTTTCAACCATATCCGTCTAGGAGCTTTGTACTCAGGGCAAATAAATAAAATATGCCCAGTGGTCTCCTTTTGAGTGGGACAGAAAGGACAGGTGGGAACAAGTCCTTCTCTCCATTTAGAAGTGAAGGAATTTGTTGGTAAAGTTCCCACCCTAAATTGATGGTATCTCTTTCTAGCCTCCGGGACAGTAATATAGTCCCAGTACCCCTCATGCGCAGGTGAGTGTTTAAGTTCCAGAAAATCCGCCGTCAGTGACGGACCAATGGCAGAACCAAATCTCTTCAATGTGACCAGGCTCCAATAAAGATCTCTTAGGGCCTTCCTGGGGGGGAAGATATTTGCTGTGGGATCCTCCCATAGGCTAGCCAAGCCCATGGCAGAATAGATAGACTTTACCTCACACAGCCATTGAATTTTATGAGCCTTATCGGCATTTCTTACATCCAGGAAAGCCCTTGCGTACTGGGAGAGTCCTGGGGTTACCCACAATCTCTTCCAGTACGCCACTGGTCTGTAGTGGGCCCTATCTTCCAGGCGCTGAGTGCCTAGATCGTAGAAGAGGGGAGTCAGCGGGGTCGATGCTGGAAGGCCCGTGACCCCACGTAAGAACTCAGGGGCCTATTATGATTGCTGTTTTTCCGAATCCTCCAGGCCGGCGGAAGCCATCGCCGGCCCGGAGGATGCAGAAAAACCGCTGCGGACTCACCAAAGACCCACCGCCACATTAGGGTGGCTGGTGGGTCCTGGTTTCCGTCCGCAGCTTTTCCGCCGCGGTTGGCTTACAACCGCGGCGGAAAAGCTCTAATATGGTGGCGGTGTCTCTCAGACACCGTCCGCCATATTAGGAAGGGCTTTAAAAAATGCTTTTCCGCGGTGGGTTTTCCGCCGTGGAAAAGCATGTGTAACTTCACTGTGGGGGCCCGTTGTGGGCCCCCTAGGTGAAGGGGGGGTGGGGGGTGCACATGGGGGGTACCTATGGTACCCCCCTACATTTGTATGCAGAAATCGACAGGCACCGCACGGTGCCTGCCGCTTTCTGCATACAAATGCAATGTGTGCATTTTTACCATTGCGGCGGGTGCAGCTTCAAGCCGCACCCGCCGCAATGGTAATAATAGAGGATGTGACCGCCAGGGTGGCGGTCACATCCTAATTGCACAGGAGGGAACTCCGCAGGCAATGCGGAGGTTCCCTCCTGCTCTATGGTGGCGGACGGACTCAGGTCCGTCCGCCATCATAATCGGCCCCTTATTTTGGGACCTAGTCAAGTGAGCTAAATTGCTGAATCCCCACAATTCCTCCCCATATAAAACTGATGTGGCTATTTTAGCGGCATAGATTTTCAGTGCGGGCGTTATTGGCCTTGTGTGGGAAAGGAATAATTCCTTAAGTAAAGCTCCTGTTAGCTGAGCATGCTTGGTAACCAAGTGTGTAACGTGTGGTTTCCAATCCAATTTGGGTGCGAGGGTAATGCCCAGGTACGAAAAACCTGAGTCTGTTCTAATCTGACCCCGTTCAATGCCACATTGCCTCTAACATATTTGGACTTGTGAAGTACCATAAACTTGGTCTTACTAGCGTTTACTACAAGTCCATGATCCTTGCAGAAGACCTCAAACACATCAATGGCTCGTTAAAGGCCCTGCTGCGTTTTGGAAATTAAAAGAGTGTCATCTGCAAATATCAACAGGGGGATCAGCTTATCGTCCAACTTTGGAGCATCGGTCCGACAGTGCATAAAGTAGCTGATCACCCTGTTGATGTTTAAGGAAAAAAAGGGTTGGGGCTAGTACGCACCCTTGACGTACTCCCCTCTCCATAGGAAATTTGTCTGTGACGTTACCCTGTTGGTTCCATCTGATTTGAGCAAAGTTGTCCTCATGTAATTTTTAAAGAAAGGACAAGATGCTTGGTGGCATGCCCTGATCTGCAAAAACTGCCCACATTTTTTCTCGAGGCACTAGGTCAAACGCCGATTTGAGGTCGACGAACGCCGCAAATAGCATACCTCCCCCCCCAAGGACTACCACCCGCCAGTAAATTAAAAGGAATCTAAGAACTTGGTCAATAGTACTTGTGTGGCTGCGGAATCCTGCCTGGAGGGGTGACAATACTTCATCCTCCTCAATCCAAGCTAGGATTCTCTGCAGGACAAGCCTTGCAACAACCTTCTGTATACAATCTAACAAGCTAATAGGCCTGTTATTACCTGGATCAGAGCGTTCTCCCTTTTTGTGGATCGGTATGATCACCGCACCTTTCCAGGTAGATGGTATAGACGAGCCATTGGCGATGCCATTTGCTAGGTTAAGGATATATGGTTCCCAAAGCCCTTTATCGTGCATAAAGAGGTCGGCTGGAACAGAATCCAGACCAGGTGCTCTACCCTTAGGGATGGAATTCAGTACCTCTCTCACCTCTATTCTCTCAAAGTGTATGGGAACTATGCCCAAGTTACAAAGCACGGGACCCTCAGTTACAACCATGGGCATTACTTGGGATGCAAACTGAGCGGCATAATGGGAGACCTAGAGGTCGGGCGAAACGAAGTTGCTAGGTTCACCCCTCTGAATCCCCCTACCCCACTTGACCATATCCCAGAAGGTACACATAGAGCATTCCCTACTAGCGGAATACAGCTCCCTCGAGTACTCCTCGTCCCAGGCACGTTTGGCATCATATTGTGTTTTTTTTATAAAGTACACGCGCAGTTTTAACCCTGGCTCTGTCTATAGTTTTTATTGCCACAGCCAGAGCTTTGTACGCGGACCTGCACGACTTCCCATACCACTGATCTTCCTTCTTAACAGGCCCATTGGACTAAAAAGGGCAATTTTTTGTAAAGAAAGCCCTAGCAGCCAGATTCATCAAGCTAAATTGCGCTCGAAAAGGGCCAGATTCTGAGAATCTGGCCCTTAGCGAGTGCAATTTTTGCATTTGGGATTCATCATCCCAAATGCAAAATTCGCTAATAAAGAATTCACACATTTGCGAGGAATTGCATTTAAGGAATCTCTATTTGGGATTCCTTAAATGCAATTCATGAACCATTTTAAAATTGCGAAGTCGCAATTTTGGGCTGCTATTTACCGCGAGGTCAAACCTCGTGGTAAATAGCGAAAACTTGTAAAAATGCATTTAAATGCATTTTTCTAAGTTGCATGTTACACACACACATGTCCTTTGGACATGTGTGTGCGCAACACCAATGTAGATTACATTTCAGGGGTGCTACAGGGTGTCCTTTGGACACCCTGGCACCCTTGAAATCGCAAATTTATTTGCGATTAGCAAATTGCTAATCGCAAATAAGGAATGACTCCCTATTCATTCCTTTGGGCCTGCAATTAGCTAATCGCAAATAAGGAATCAGTGGGAATCGCAAATTCAATTGCGATTCCTACATGAATCCCGTTTTGCGAGTCCTTAATAGCGATTCCTTAAAATTCGCTATTAAGGACTCGCAATTCCTTACCTCGATGAATCTGGCCGTAAGTTTATTAAAAAAAACGGGGTGGATCGGATTCAGATCTGCCACAACCCCCTCCTAGTTTATGCATTTTTGGAGATCATTTGTCACCTGGATAGTTAGTTCCCTCATTGCTCTTAACTTGGCCTCACTCGTTGAACAATTCGCCCATCTAATGCGCCTGACATCGTTTGTTAAGACGATGTCAACCCTATCGGAGGGATTTCCACCCTTGCGAATTTCCCTAAAATAAATGTAAGGCAGAGGGGATCATGATCGCTTTCAGCCCTTTCTAATACCACCATGTCCTTTAGATTGGGCCAGTTTTCTTTGTTGGTGAGTATATAATCAATACGGCTCTCACGTAGACCATTGTTAAAGGTAAAAGTCCTGTATTTGTCGGAAGCTGATCTGCCATTTATTGCTCTCAGCCCTAGACCAACACACAGAACCGTAAGCTGTAGAGCAGCCTCTGTCCATTTTTTGATTGGGGGAAGTGTCAACTGAGGGATTTTCCATATACTATCTTCTTCGGAGGTGAGGTCCACATCATTGCTATCCAGCGGTTCAAAACAACAATTAAAATCTCCCGCAACTATAGTGTTACCATTAGTGGAATAAAGCTCAAGGAGGGTTTCAAGTTCTTCAATAGTTTTGGACCGTTTCCCACCCTGCATTCCCCTTGAGTAAACGTTAAAAACAAAAAGATCGCTGCAGCCAGGGTAACGAATTTGAATTAGCAATATGTCTTTACTTTTGGAGTCTAGTTGAGTCACATTATATCTGCTGTCTTGTCTGACCCACGTTAAAAGTCCCCCTTTTGATCTTCCGTGTTGACTTGGGATTGCAAGAACACTAAAACTAAGGAATCCAGGTCTATACTCTGGGGCATTCAACCAGGTTTCCTGGAGGAGCGCTAAATCCCTCCCATCGAGAAATGACAGCCAATCTGTGGTTGATGCCTTACTCTTAAAGCCTGCCACATTCCATGAAACCAGTGTTGTTGGGGTTTGGTCAGTGGCTCTCTTAGAGAGTTCAAGGGAACCCCCTACCACAGGGTCCCCATAAACTCTAGCTCCCAATGGGCCTACATCTCTGGGGGGAATATTTGTGTCTAAAAGGCCAGTGGATGCAGCGCTGACTATCACTGCAGGATAAAAAGAACCCTGTAACCCAGGATCAGAGGACAAAGACACTCTGTGGCCATCGGCGGGACCGCCTGTTTCCTGGTCCAATGATCTCCCGTCGCAGAGTCAGTCATTAGCATCCAGTGAACTTAGAGCCTCGTATCTATTGCTTAATGCAACAGAACTAATAGGGGGAACTATCTGGGTACAATACTCTCCCTTTCTGTTAGCTCCAGTGTTATGTGGCGGATAAAAAAAAAACAAGTCACTTTGCTCATAATGTTCATTTTGGGGCTATTAGCCTCAAGACAAACCTTTTTGAAAATGCAAAGATTTAATGAAACGGTAAAGGAAATAATGGACTGATTGCAATAGAAAGATGATGATTTTTTTGTTGAGAATACAGGGTTTCTGCTAAAACAGGCTCTGCATTATTGAAATAAGTACATTCCTGCTGAAGAATTCATAGACGGCTAAGCTACCAGCACCCAGGTACAGTTAAAATTCTGCTCTGATTGCAATTCAACTTTCTGAATATATATCTGGGGGAAAGTACCCATACTCAAACAATGTAAGGATATTGCAAGTAATCTATGAATTCTATGACCCTATAGAGTTCCTTTCTGAGGTTTATGTAGAAAATGCGGGAGCCAGACATTATGCTCTCCCCTGCAGGGTATTGCTTCTTGATGGCCTTACTACTCCCCCAGACATGAGGAGCATGGGCAGGTACACCCTAACTGGCAGTGTGGGGTTACAATGGTGCTCCCTTTGTATCCTGGTCTTTGGGGGTCAATGAAGGGGTCCCGGCCACCTTGTCTTGCAGAAATGGCCGGGGGGATCCACAATTAGTCCCCGCAGGCCAATGGAGAGTTTAGGGAGGGGGCCCCACAGATGCCCCTCCCTGGAAAACTAGCAAAACCAATTTCAATAAAGGCAACGGTACCCCACATGGTCCTTTGGTGAAAAAGGTTAAAGGTTGCTAAAATGCCATAACTCGAGCCCCATTGGGCCAATTTGGACATACATAGTCTCAGTGCACTCCGGTTGGTGAGCTCTAGCTACCAGAAGCAGTATTAGCAGACCTCTTCTCCTCCAATGGTATGTAATCTACAGGGAGCATGTTCTCCTGGCTTCCTCGACCAGCCTTCCTCTTTGTCTTTACCTTTGTCTCTGGGCGCAGAAGTCCGGGCTTTACCCAACCTGGTTCTCAGTGGGTTTAAGGAGGCCAGCCTCACTGGCCCTTGGGCAGACCCATTGGTCCACGGATTATCTGGGCAAAGGTCCTAAGTCCTTTTTTGGGCATCAGGGAGTTCCTCCTTCCAGTTATCCATGGTAGCCCCAGGTTCCAGCTGTGAAGAGCAGAACAACACCAACTAAGAGGGAGTCTCCCCATTGTGCAAGAGTTTTTAAATGGGGGCGGCAGGTTATAGAAACCAGGCACTCCTGGCTAATCGTAAAGTGTCATGTCATAGATCTATTAGAAAAAAAGTCCCACAACTCAAGGAGAAATTAACCGATTATCTGGAAAATATAGTGAGAAAAAAGTGGGAAGCAAGCAAACTGTCAAACCATGAATATGGGGAAGGATGCGGAAAAATACTGGCGTGGAGAACTAAAACAGACCAGACAAGGAATACAATATCCTTTATTGAGAACAACCAAAGGATACTGAGTTCTGATGACTCCGTGATAAAAAAGGAGTTTGCATCGTTTTTTTCCAAACTATATAAAGAAGACATAAACCCAACCGATGACCTAATCAGAAAATATTTAGATACCGTCTCACAACCATCACTAACGAAGGAGGAGGAGAATGAATTAAATAACGAAATCAAAGTCGAAGAAGTAAGAGTGGTGATAAAGAATTTGAAAAGAGGTAAAGCTGCTGGCCCGGATGCTTTGCCAAACGAATTTTACTTAGCACTGAAGGATTCAGTGGTAGCCCCCTTAACAGATATAATAAATAAAGTATATATGGACCAGAAAAATATTCCTGATTCCTGGAATGACGCCACGATCAGTATCATCTTAAAAGCAGGAAAAAACCCGAAGCACTGTCAATCCTACAGGCCTATTTAGTTGCTAAACTGTGACTACAAAATCTTCATGCAAGTCATAGCAAAGAGACTATCCACAGTAATACCAAAATTAATTCATCCTGACCAGAAAGGATTTACAAAAGACAGACAATTACACGAAATAACACATGAATTTTTTGCAACTATTGACATAGCCACCTGTGAAAAAATGCCTTTAACCATAATAACCTTCGATGCAGCCAAAGCATTCGATAGAGTAAACTGGGCCTTCTTAAATCAAGTCATCAAAAAATACAATCTAGGGACAAGATTCAGCGGCACGATAAAAGAAATTTATAAAAAGCCAAGAGCAAAAATATTAATCAATGGATCACTCACCAGCAACATTGAAATACAAAGAGGGACAAGACAGGGGTGTCCATTATCCCTCCTCATCTTTAATCTTTACATCGAGCCACTAGCTTGCTCCCTGAGAAAACACACCTCAATATCTCCCTTCAGCTATCATATGTGGTCAAAGAAAGTGGCACTTTACGCGGATAACTTGATGATATTTACACATAACTACGACAATTCCTCCAACGCAATAGAAGACACGATCTCTAAGTTTGGCAACGTATCCGGATACTTAACAAATCAAGCAAAAACTGAGGCCATGAGTTGGAACACACAACCCAATACTACATACTCCAGAAATAAAATAAAATACCTGGGTATTAACCTGGTCAACGTGTTGGAGAAAATCCCCCAACTAAACCTGAATAGAGTCCTCACAGAAACAAGAAGACTACTCAAAGTGTGGGATGGGCTACCTTTAACCTTTCTGGGAAGATCTAACATCATAAAAATGTCAATCCTACCTAAGTTCACATATTTATTTGACACCATTCCCCTGGAATTCCTGAAAGACGCACTGTAGAAAATCCAGGGTGAATTAGCCAGCTTCATTTGGGCGTCTAAAAGTACGAGAATCGCATGGAGCAAACTAAGGAGGAAGAACGAACAAGGAGGAATAGCCAGCCAGATCTCTTTGAATACTACAGGGCTTTTCATTTTAAGAACATGAGACCCTTATTAAGAAAATATCAATCCTACCCAATTTTCTTACAGAACATGACAGGCAAAGTTGATAATTTCTTATTCAAATTCAGCCATCCAAAATGTTTTAAGAAAATAAAACTAAAGATCCTATTCAATGCTGCAAAAATGTGGCACCAAATTAGAAACACAGTAAATATACCATACTACAGCAACATGGCACTGATATGGGATTCCCAGGGCACACTTGACTGTCTAAAAGTTTCCCTGGCTCTACCACTAAAAGTAGCTAGAATCGAAACTTGGGGGCAACTCCTAATAGACAACGCCATAATTACGTGGGACCAAATTTTCTCAGCCACTAACTCAAACTTGTCTAAATTCAAGTTCTACCAGCAGACCAGCTGGGCCAAATCTTTAACGGAAAAAAAAAACGGGCAATGAAACCTTAGAGAAAGAAATGATAAAATCCTCAACAATAAAAAAAGAAATATCGAAATGGTACTGGGCCCTTGTAGAGGCCGGAGAGGAAGACTGCCCAGTCCCGGAAACAACATGGAGGAAACATATGCCTGAACTAGACCTTCATACTCTCTGGCAAAAATCTTTAGAAAATTGCTGGTCTAGCCTGAAAGCAGAAGCCTTGAAAAGAAACCACTTGTTTACAATCCATAGGTCATACTGGACCCCAAAAAGACTATCAAAATTTAAAGGAGCTAACATAAAGTCTTGCCCTAAATGTGGACTGGAGAAGGCGAACGACATCCATATGTTCCAGGAATGCCCACTACTCACAACCTTTTGGCATGAAGTCGGTGAGACGATAACTATGGTGTTGGGTCATCAAATAGATGTAAGTATTACTTTAATTATCTTTGGGATCCATCTTACAAGGGAAATGGAGATAAGTAAATTGACTAAAAAACAGGAAAAGCTAATGTTTGTATTAATACTATTGGCAAGGAGAGAGATTTGTATCAACTGGATTAAACCAGTACCCCCTTTGCACGCAAATTGGCTAAACTCGATATTAACAACGAAAAAATTGTATAGGAAAGGGAACATAAGCAAAAAGTCAAATTTCTGGGAACTATGGGAACAGTACTTCCAAACAGCTAACTAATACCTCTGTAAGATCCGCTAATCACATCCAATGATTAAAGCGATGACAATAATTGAGGTGGAATAATTTCTGCCGAGTAGCCAGGATGGCTAGCTCCCCTCCTTTACAAGAATCAGAATTATTGACTATGATAAAGGATAAACGAGAAATCTGTTTACAATCAACACGAAAAGGGATACTCCCCAACTAAGTCCGAGATACACGGGGCAGTGACGGCACAGAACGTTGAAACAACAGACTCCCGAAACTCCTTATACATACAATCGCAAAATGAGGATAAAAAAACAATAAAAATAAAAAAAGGTGTCATGTCATATGTCCATCCCTGTCCTAATCCTCGTGCTCAGCATGCTGGGACAGATGAAGATGGCGTCATCCAGGTGTCACTAGTCACATCTTTTCTGGGGGCCTCAACTCCACCACTCACTGACATCAATGTCATGGCCTTTTCCACCAAATCTTCGAAGGGGAGCCCCCTCCTGTATTGGCTCCAATGGTCTGGGTTTCCTCCTTTGTTCAGTGGGCTTGGGTTGGCCCATTCCTGATACAGGATGAGAGCTAATTGATAGGTGAAGGTACATCATCCCAACTCTTTTCCTCCTCAGGAGCTAAGTGAAGCACTGCTAATTGTTTACTTTTTGTGGGTAGGCTTGTGCTGCTACTGCTGGAGCGAAATGTAATTAACTTGGCAGAGCAGAGTGAAAAAAGCCCTGGGCTCTGATCCTGAGTTGAGCATGAGAAATATAACAATCCAGGCTGACCCATAGGTGGTACAGATATCTTTTTAGAACTTGCAGATCTGATTTTTTTCCATGGGTTCCAGTTCATTTTGATTTGATACCTGACTTTGTAGGCTAAAGGGAAGCAAAACTGCACTTTTCCCCATGTGAATAACAGACAAAACAGTAAATCACCCTGACTTTCTCCATTAGTGTACACTCACATTATAAGGTTTACCGCAGGTCAATATCTAATCCTGCAGAGTCCCCTCTGTACCAGGCTACCTGTGTGGAGTGATCAGTCTGCACTCAGCAGCATCTCCTACAAGCAGACCGCATATGTTTGCACATGCATGTGAACATGGTTTCATGTGCACCCAGCTGAGTGCCCTTTACCCTAGATGTATTGCAGCAGCCGTATCTTAAAAGGCAAACACTGACAGTAAACAATCTCAGTTAATTTGTCATGTGATTACAAAGGGTGAGACACATGTAATGAACTTTACCCACTGTATAAAGTCCAAAACCAGGTGATCCAAAAAGAAAATATCCTGGCCATCTGGACCAAAATCTAGCTTTATACCACGTTTGGCATAAATCTGTTCAGTGGTTTGGACTGTAGCTTTGCCTAAAGTATCTATGAAAAAATAAATGGGGGGAAAAGAGTTTTGGAAACCCCACTCTTTCTTGGACCATGCTTGATAGATTACCCCTAAACTTTTCATGCACAACCTCCTCAAAATTAACCACTTTTTTGGAAAGTTTAATAGATATTTGGCAAACCGGGCTAAAGTTATTAGTAACAGAAGTATGCACTTCCTCTGGAAACATGATCCTAACTATAACCTAAAAAGCAAAGATCACCGGGATGCTACAGTTAGGTTCAGATTTTACATACACAAACTCATAGAAATTGAGCAAATATATTTACACTCATATCAAGAAGCTCTAACTTGTGCCTGAGGTCCATGTAACTCGAACCCCTCAACATGATATGGACCTTGGAGTCCTGTCATGTGATAAAGCTTAATATAATTGGATACACTTTGTATGCCATCATAAAGTTGGACCCTAACAAATGCATCACAAATATGCAATTGTAGAGATATGCATGTCATCTTCTCGCACAAGATAAACTCAAGCCACACCGCACCTCTCAACACAATCCAAAACACACTCACAACACCATGAGCATCTCTCTGGTTCTCCTTGCAGCCACATTTAAGCAGCAACACTTCCCCTTTTATTGTGAACCCAAATACCAATCTTCTACAATTAGGGTTTGGAAATTGAAAAAAAAACCTCTACAAATCACTGTTCCCCCAACAAAAGCATACCAGGAAATGTCAGATCCTTAGAAAGGACAACCATCATATGTTCGTCTTTTCCAAAGCTCTACACTCTGCACCCATATTCTGTTACTAAGATCCATAAAACATCCATAAAACATCCAGAAGCATAAAACCGTGCGTTGATTGCCAGTTTCTATGTCAAGTACTTTCTGCTCTGTATTGGGTGCTACATGTCTTAAGGATGATGTAGGGCTGTAGAGACTGACCGTGCATTTCAATAATTGCAAGTCGCCGCCCCTTCAATCAGGTACTTTTATGCGTAGATGTGACATCTTTAGATGAAGGGGTACTATAGAGTTAGAGAATTTCAGTAAACATATTCCCTTCTTCTATATTCCTTAAAACAGACAACCCAAAACGACCGAGCCCTGATGAGAATCCGGCAAGTGTTAATACCGGATTCGAAACACGTCGGCATAAAGAAAGAAGGAAAACAAAGGATTTCATTGATTGTTACTTTATTTGAACATTCTAAAGTTTCATTTGACCTTTCTTTTAGCAAGACTTTGCTCACATTTTGTGTTTTTTTTGTGAAAAACTTACTACTTGACAATTATCATACAAAGATTAATTATTTGTGGATAAAAGTTAGTGAGTTACAGAAGAAGATTATATCGATTGTGTATATATGTTTTGTAAAATTGTGTTGTATATATGTGTAAATGTATATTTAATGTACAGTGATCTTTCTCATTCATAACAAAGAAAACAGTATTGTGAAAATATAAATTTAGAGGGGTAAAATAAATATACCCAACAAACACAAGACTTAGGCTTTGTTTGTTTTCTCTTAATTTTGGAGACAAAAAGTGAAGTGTGGGGCCAGCAACTTTTGTTTGCATATGAATTATTTGGTCCAGCTGCCCTCACATCCTAGGACCCCACTCCGTTTTGTTACAAAGTATAGGGCGGGTGCACACCCGCGAGAGTTTTCAGGACGCGGTGGATTCTCTCTCAAAGTTGTGAGTCCGATTGTGATAACAGCTAGGAGAGACAATCTGTCCCTCCAAAGTAATGTCTGAGAAAGATACTTTATCTTTCTCTGAGAGCCATATACAAAATGTATTGGCCTCTTCCCCTTTCGCAGATGTCACACTAAGTTCTTCTGCACAACAGCAGAACGAATCAGACAAATTGACCAGGCTACGCAAAAAACACATTCGTACAGAACTCCATGGATATTTTCTCCTGAAGCATCTCAGGGGAGGCACCATCCCCTGGGGTCTTCAGGTTAAAAATATCCCAGTAATATTCATGGAGGATCCAGAATATAAAAAGGGCTTCAGTTGCATAAACACCAAGTGCAGCCGTGATTTAATGGTCCACACAATAGAAACAGCGCAGAGACTTTGTGCAAAAGAATTAGAAGAAATCGAAGAGTTGACTCAAGCTATTAAAGACAGTCAGTTAGTACCTGACTCCAAGGCCCTCTTGGAAAAGATAGATAAGGAGATACAGTCCTTCAAAGATAATACCATCAATAGTAAGACTGCTCAGTACGAGAGGGATTCCAAATATTTCACATTAGAGAAGGCATACCCTTTTCTTAAAGACGATTATTATTCACAAGCAGATTCTCGCGGAGCATTATATAACTATCAAGGGAGGTCACACAACAGGTTCAAAACCTTCTCTGAAACCTCTTCTTCTGAATCCTCGGGTTCAGAAACAAGAGGTAACAGTAACAAAAAGCAAACTTCTTTTTTAGAGAAAGGCCAGCAGCCAAAAGTACGATTCAAAACACCATGGGAGATGCGAACAAGGCGAAATTTTTACAAGTCATAGGGGGTCCTTCCACTATAGTCAATTTATCGACTAGAGAACTAACAAGAGATGAAGAATCGGTACTCAATCTAGGATTAAAATTTGTCCCTTCTAAACAAACAGATTTCACAAAAATAAAATTGGAGACAATTGAGTTCTGCAGTAAGATTAGGCTTAAAGCTTTTTTTGCCAATCAGCCGCCAAATGTAAACACCGAGACTATAGGCTTAAGGAATAGATCTTCTTTTGTCCCAAGTCATAATATCCCCAAACAGATCTACGCTTTTGAACAGATAATGCTGTCATCTATAAATAAATTAGAAAAGAGAAAGAAATATGTTCAACAGAACATCAGTAAGGGACAACAAGCGGCACTAAAAAGCCTTAAGGAAGATTCTACAGTCGTAATAAAACAGGCCGACAAAGGTGGAGCAGTTGTCATTTGGCCCAGAGACAAATACATAGCCGAAGGTTCATCTCAGGTGAATAACCAAGTTCGGTACAGGAAGTTACAGGAAGATCCTGTCAAACAAATACAAGCATTAATATCAGACATTGTTCAAACTGGCAGGGACAGCAGGTTTTTGGGCCCGAAAGAAAGTGAGTTCCTAGTTAAAAATTTTCCTAGAACCCCTGTGGCATATTTTTTTCCAAAGATCCATAAAGATTTGAATAAGCCCCCCGGGACGCCCCATTGTCTCCGGGTGTGAATCATGCCTTGAGCCCCTTTCCAAGTACGTGGACTTTTTCTTAAAGCCATTTGTCAGTAAGGTTAAAGCTTACTTGAAAGACACCACTGACTTCCTGACAAAAGTAGAAGGTACGCCATATGACCATACAACCCAACTCATGGTAACTATGGACGTGACGTCCCTCTACACGCAGATCCCTCAGGACGAAGCGTTAGAGGTGATGGAACTGTACCTAGACTCTAGAGAAAGACCACATAGGGTCCCTACATCATTCATTCTTAAACTAGCGGAGATTACATTGAAAAGGAATTATTTCCGCTTTAATGATGAATATTTTATGCAAATCAAGGGCACCGCGATGGGGTGCCCTTATGCTCCAGAAATGGCCGTTTTGTTTATGGCAGAATATGAAAAGAAATACGTAGAAGAAAATAACCCACATAAACAACATATCCTACAATGGCTGAGATATATTGATGACGTGTGGCTCCTGTGGCAGGGGAGCCACAACGAGTTGTCTGAATTCCATGAGTGGTTGAACCTGAGACATCCGGACATAACATTTTCTATAGACTCTAGCTGTGTGAGGATGACGTTTCTTGATGTTGAAATAACGTGTGCTGAGGGCCAACTAAATTCGTCCCTTCACAAGAAACGAACTGATAAGAACACCATCCTCCATTATAAAAGTTCTCACCCCAGGAATTTGAGGGCGAACCTGCCATACGGGCAACTTCTTCGCATAAGAAGAAATTGCTCCAAGATAGAGCAATATGACCAACACGCACAGAACGTCTGTGATGAAATGACCCAAAGAGGATATCCAAGGAAGTTACTAAAACACTCCTACAAGAGGGCACGCCATACTCCACGTGAATGCCTACTCGAGGTCAAAGAAAAACGTGAACTTGAAAAGATGGTATGTGTCACAACATTTTGTCAAGACACTCACAAAATAAGACAAATGGTTCTTAAGAACTGGCATCTTCTTGAAGAACTAGAAGTGCCTTTCCCTCGTCCTATATTTGCTTATAGGAAGAGTCAAAACATCGGTCAGCAGATTGTCCGTGCGGACATCATGTCGCCTAAACCTAAGAATGATCTCTTATCACAGTGGGGAATGAAACCTGTGTAGGGACATCATAGATGCGGAAATTGCGTGTCAGGTGACACTACAATCGAAGGGAAAGTGTTCCAACACGCCAACGTAACTTGGAAACATGAATACTTTTCTAATTGTAGGACCAGAAACGTGGTTTATGCAATAGTGTGCCCTTGTCTTAAAATCTATGTGGGTAAGACGACCCAACAAGTAAATACACGCATGACCCAACACAGATCACGGCTAAAAAATAAGCTGTTAACTGCGCCTTTGGTACAGCATTTCACAGAAAACAAACATGGAGAATATGACTTCAAGTGGACTGTACTGTTTAGTGCTAATCAATTCAAACGTTCTACAGATATGGGACAAGTCCTGTTAAAAAAGGAGGCGTACCTAATTTTAAAATTTACTCAGACTGGATTGAATTCAATATCTGATGTGTCAAGACTTTAGTTTTCCTCTTACCCCCCGAGATTCAGAATGAGCGCCACTAGTTCAACTACAATGACCAGAATGCACCCCTATGATTGACTATATGGGAGGGACCAAACATGGCCGCCACGTAGACAGCTAGTTTGCATTTCCGCAATGGTGCTGATACTGACAGGTGAAAAAAGCGCGACTGTTATGAAAAATTAAACCCGAGTTCAGCCTCGGGCTTAACCTAATGAAGCTGCGCCTATTACAGGAAAGCCGCGTGACTATGAACCGCCGTTGAGTGCAGCGTGTTGTGAGGAGAAAGAGTCGAACATCGGAAACTTGGTGCCCGAGATTAAGTAATCGAGGTACGTTGTTTCTCCAGGGGTAAAGTTAGTGAAAAGCCGCAAACTAATTAGAGCACTAAGGGCTTTTGTCATATCATTTTTTAGACGGGGCTGAATGCCATATTTCAAGAAAAGAATAGAAGTCTTCACACCCTGACCGAGAGAGGAGGTAGGAATGTGGGGACCTTGGTATTTCAGATGCTGACTCACTGATCCCAGATTGGGACAGATCAGTAATTTTTTGCTTATTTGCACATTAGGAGAATTCTCCCTCAAATACATAAAGCGGAATTTGTCCCGTTATTATCAAAAAGAAGTGGACCCGCGGGATCGCCCGTCCCTTCAATCAGGTACTTTTATGCGTAGATGTGACATCTTTAGATAAAGGGGTACTATAGAGTTAGAGAATTTCAGTAAACATATTCCCTTCTTCTATATTCCTTAAAACAGACAACCCAAAACGACCGAGCCCTGATGAGAATCCGGCAAGTGTTAATACCGGATTCGAAACGCGTCGGCATAAAGAAAGAAGGAAAACAAAGGATTTCATTGATTGTTACTTTATTTGAACATTCTAAAGTTTCATTTGACCTTTCTTTTAGCAAGACTTTGCTCACATTTTGTGTTTTTTTTGTGAAAAACTTACTACTTGACAATTATCATACAAAGATTAATTATTTGTGGATAAAAGTTAGTGAGTTACAGAAGAAGATTATATCGATTGTGTATATATGTTTTGTAAAATTGTGTTGTATATATGTGTAAATGTATATTTAATGTACAGTGATCTTTCTCATTCATAACAAAGAAAACAGTATTGTGAAAATATAAATTTAGAGGGGTAAAATAAATATACCCAACAAACACAAGACTTAGACTTTGTTTGTTTTCTCTTAATTTTGGAGACAAAAAGTGAAGTGCGGGGCCAGCAACTTTTGTTTGTATATGAATATTTGCAAGTTGGCACCTGTCTAGACTCCAATTAAAAAGTTGGCAGGGCAGGTCAGTGACCCTGAACTCTTGCTTTGTGGTGCAAAGTTTGATCTTTAAAGCAGTGGCAGCTGGTTACTCTTTTAGGATATTCGCATGAGCATGTGTCCAGATGTAGAGTTTACTATCCAGGAACATTTTTGTGATATAGACACTGTTGCAAGCTGCAGAGTAAAACAGTTTCCCTTCATATCACTGTCTTTCGCATACACACCTTCTTTGTGTTATTGACAATGAGAAGACATTCCATCTTAGTTGAGCTCAGTTTCAGGTGTGTGTTGAACAGCCACACTTGGATGCTTGAAAGGCATTATTTGATTGGTGGATGTCCTGAATGGAGAAGAACTTTCCAATTCCTATAACTAAACGTTACATGTAACTAGGAAAGACAGACATTTTACTAGTATTTTACATCCCCCATTGTAAGTCAGGGATCTCTGTTTCATTACAATGTAGTCCTACAGTAGTAATGTCTACAGTGAGAGAAGGAAAAACAATGTTACACCAGGCAAACAATGGCCCAATTCCAAAACCTAAAAAATGCAAAAAAGGAGGAATCTTTGTGAACAGAAATTTTCTACTTTCTATTCTCTCATAGATCTCAAAAAGTACCTCAATATCCACAAAACATATTGTGACATAAGCCGATGACTCTACCAATACCCTAAATATGTATGACTCACTATGAGACATGCTTCGTATCAAGTATTAGTACAGCTTATACAGAAACATTTCAATATAAAGAATACCACTTTCTGAATGTTATACATTTTTCTTTTTCAATATACATATCAAGAGTCGAGACAAAGAGATTAACAACAAAGGATAGTGTAAATAGTGCTTATAAGAATCAAAACATCTTGACTTCATCCTTTTACATGAGCAATGCAATTCTGACATGATCGGCAGTGAACTTCTCTGATGGTAACAAAGCCATTCCTGTCAATCCTCGTAGTGGAACAATGCCGTACTCACTGTGTGGTAACTGTTCCTAAAAGAGAGAAAGACAACCTATTCTGTTTGAGTAGTTGTGTCAGTGTGGTCTCTAAATGCAGTTGGGTCTAGATGAAGTTGGCGGAATTCCTCCTTTTAGCAGTAGTGCCCTTACACACCCTTGTGAGGGTCATGCTCCATCATCAGGTGTTGCTCCTCGTGGGGTGTTGCTGTTGTTCTCTATGGCCCCGTGAGAGGGCTTCTTATCAGAGATCTCTTTAAGGAGAATCCACAGTTGTGCATGTGGGTGTGTTAGCCCAGGAAAGTGAGTGGGTGAGTTAAAATTACCTTCATGGTACCCAGAAACCAAGTTTTATTCAGGGGTCCCGAAGATAAGGTTAAAAAACAAGGGATGATGAGCACCTCCTTGAAACAAATGTAGCAGAGGGATGATTGTCTTCCTGCTGCTGTCAAATCCGTGAAAGTGAGTGAAAAGTGACAAAATGTTTCGCGCTTCATGTAGGTCCTTAATGGATCCAAGAGTGCTTCGACTGGACCATGAGGCGAGATAAGAGAAAGTAAAACTAGGAATCTGTGAGGAGACACCCTATTTTCCTACAGTACCAACAATAAGGTGTGAGTGCCTCTAAGCTCTTTTTGGAACAGAAAAAGTGGAATGGAGGGAATTATGAGCCACTAACTGAATTTCTTGTATTACAACATCATCACAGAAGAGCATCAACTTCTGGATCACTATAGCTCAAGAAATAATATGGTATTGGGATTGCTCCAGCTCTTTGGATAAGAAAAAGGATAGAAAAAGTCGATCATAAATGTAGTCAAAGGGCCACTAAATATGTTATGGCAGATGCTAAGTTGTTTGGGAAGTATTGCTTTAAACCACAAGGGATTCTGCACAAGATTAGAGCCTGGGAGTGTGAGTATGCCTGGCCACCGGTCCACTTTCATACCACCCATGTTCATGTCAAGGTATAAGGTGTATTGTATATACTGACCACCAACTTATTTTGGAGAAACTGTCATCATAAAGGGGATCTCACAAAATAGGCATATGTCTGGGTCAAGTCTTACAGTGTCTCAAAGAGCACATACAGATATATATCACCATGCTGTGAAGGCCAAACAATAGGAGCCGCAGCAGTTCTATACTTTAGTATATTTCCTAAACAAGCCTTCTGAACTGGGCTGTCATGCTGCAATGTAGTCATAACACTAAACAAACGTATATCATGCAGGGACTACCACAGACTATAAATATATACTGGCAGCATTATCGCTCACGTCTCACTTAATAAAGTAATGCAAAAACATAATGATACACTTGCATATATAAATAAATTGCATCACTATTATCAAATTTGCCCTGTAGGAACTGTCAATCAACTCCGGCTAAAAAAAAACATGGTCAGGCGGACTCTGCAACCAAAGCCTGCAGTATCTGTTTGCCAGGTCACCGAAGTGATGGCACATAGCCGGTAGACAAAGTGCGAACAGGAAACTCAGATCCAACCTCTGGATAAGCACAGCAAGGCCACAGCAGTCCAGGGAAATTGGCCTCAATAAAGCACATGTGGCCAGAAGTGCACACATTCTCAAAACATCATAAAACCAGATGACACCCAAAGTTGGGGACACATAGCCAATCAGGATGCAGCATACAGAGTAAACGCAGTGATCATGTGCCCCTCGTGCTTGACATCTGGACACATTACCCACTGACCTGCATAGTATCCATGCAAGGTCAAGGGCCATCTTCATTTGTTATAAGGGGCCTTATTTATGACTCCACAGGAAAGGACTTTTTACCTTTACTAAGCAAGGATATCCGGAAGTATTTTTATGATACCCATAACTGTAAAAAACACACACACACACACACTCAAATTGATTGTTCTTGGAGACAGTCCTCAGACCTGCTTCTCTTTCCGTACTCCGGCCACAGCATCTAATTAGACCAACCGATCTTGTTTTGCCAAATGCCTCTTATCTTTTGTTTTTTTAAGGTAAATGCACATTTGAGCAACAGTTTGGTACACTGAACTTCCGGAACATGTGCACATCTGCTACTTACAGAGCATGACAGAATCGCAAAGCTACAGAAGTCACGAGGGTAGTCACCCTGGTAGTAATCCCTACTCATTCCTCTTCCATCCAGATGCCAATGTATCTATTCACATCAGGAAACCATGTATAAGGAGAAGAGACATAAATCTCCGAGGGTCAACATTCTTGAAGAAGTGAATCTTTGAAAATCACTCCATATGCACACTAAGAATGGGGATTAACTGGGGTAAACGTCACTGAGAAAATGTATAAGGATATCTAGATGGGTTGTCACTGCCTTGGGCCTTGTTAGAAGGACACGCAAATTGAAGATCTGATGGAATGCTGACAATTGCATCACCATCATCAGTGCAAAGTCCCATGTTCGATCGTATTCTACCAAGCACACAAAACCTTTGGGGCTCATTAGGATGGTGGGCGGAGCCACCTTAGTGGTGCTGGCGGTGGTGGAAAATGTCATTTTCTGAACACCAGCAGCGGTCCTCACACCCGCCATATTACAATGGGCAAACATAGCCCATTTACCGTACGCCACGGTGCGACGTAGACTGCCATAAAAATGCGCCCACCACCGCAACGGTGGGAGCCAATAGAGACCCACCGGCATTCGGAACGACGTCCCGTCCCCCGTACAAATCAGGATGCCCTAAACAGCCCATCACACCGCAGCGAAGAAACCACCCAACCGGAGACGGCAGAAGCACGACAGCGGAGCTCAATACCAGACTCCCGGTCCCCTCCACCGGGTTTCGACCGCAATGGATCCAGATTTCTGGTGCAGTACCTGATCCACTACCAGCAAATAATGGACCATCGCGGACAACACCGCAGGCACGCAATCACACAACTCCGCACACAACCACAACACACTACTCCTGTGCTGATGTACGGTTGCTGTCCACATCAGACACTCTAGTTAGACAGGAACACATCCCCAAGTGTACCCACAAATGTCATACCCGTCACAAAATCACCCCTCCGCATCCGGGTCACCCATCAGCCACGAAATCACAGCAATGTCCCGGTCACGTCACCGCAGCGGTGCAGACACGGGAAAACTTGCGCACAATGTAGTAGGTAGGGCCAGCGCTAGGCTTGGGCAGTCCACAAAGATTTACAGGGCCCCTCCTCGACTGTTCACACACTACGCCCCCACACCAATTTGGGGGCACGCCGTGTGCTATAACCCGCTAGTTACCGCTGGGTGAGGAGCGAGGACGTTTGAGATACTGTTTTGCTTGTTTGAATTAGTTTTCACGGTAAGCGGACACTGGTATTTTCCAGCGCGGTGTTGGAGCGGCCACTCATGCGTTTTCCCCTGCATTGCGGATTTTAATGAAGACCTTCACTTTTTTAATCTCCAGAGACGCCGGATCCATACAATTCACGGACCGAGCGTCACCAAATTGACAAGCATTGGTTGAGCGCACACGCGCTACATGCAAGGTGAGCACACGCATCCATCCTCTGAATTCACTAGCATAATTTTACCAGCCTAGATATAGTTCTGTATGATTGAGTGTACTTGTTCTCTTTCGCAGCACTTCTTCGCTCCCTTTTGCTGGGAATACTTCTGTCTTCCTATACCACTTGAGGAGCTTTGACCCACGTATTGAGGTAGGCTGAGTCTAGCGGTGCATTGGTTGAGATGGTGATCTCTCAGGTTCGGTTTAGTGATTTTTGCTTTCCTCTTCCCCTTGTAGTAAAACTGTGGTCCTGAAGAGAACCCTTGAAAGGATAGGGTTCGAAACGCGTCGACCTGACCCGGTCCCGTGTCATCATTTTTGTCATGGTTGTGTCATTCAATTGATGGATTATTACTTCTTTTAAAGGACTGTGTAAAAAGTTTGACTATCGTTTGAAATTTACAAATGTTATTTTCCTTGCATTATCACAAACTGTGTTTATGACCATGGGACCAGTATGAATGTGTTTTTTTGTATGATTGGATGGCCAAGAATGTGTTGAGTGTGAGTTTGAGTGAATTATGTACATACCAAAGTTTGTTTTCTTTTGTTTGTTTGTAAATGTGTAGTAGTTTTTTTCACAATTTTTGTATTCTCATGCCATAAAAAACAAGCAAAGACTAAAAAGTAAAATAGTCTGCAAAAGAATTAAAGGAAACGTTGCAATTTCTAAAGCTAGTGTTCATGTTTATTTTTCATGCACATTTCTAAAAGCATTGTTTTGAAAAAACTGCTCAGCATAGGCAGGTGTGTTGTTTTTCAAGTGTGCTATTCCTGAGCACCCGCTACACAATTAACCAGCCAGGTGCACCCAGACCCTACACCACACCCACCAAACAACCAGGGAGCCTGTCTCAGAAGGTGGGGGTGAAGAGGAACACCCTGCACAGAAGCACAGGGGCAGGGCATTCTTCTACCTCACACCTACCCTCCACTCCTGTGAAGCAATCTGAGTCCAATCACAAAATGAACTCTCACACTGCATATGAACAACCACGTAACTGTACACACTGCCTGTCAAGTCACTCAGACACACCCACACTTACACACAGCCACATGCACATGCAAGATGTCAGCAGCAATGGAGGATAATAAATGGGCTTGCCAAAAGTGAAGTGGACATTGCAGGAAAGCCATGGAGCAAGCCACAAAGCATGTGTATATCTGTTAGATTTGGGGGTCCCTAGTTGGCACAGGTAGGTACTTGTGACAAATAGGGACCCTTGCCTCTAGTCAGGGTAAAGGGGTACACGCCTAAAGAAAATCTTCTCACCCCCTTGGTAGCTTGGCACGAGCAGACAGGCTTATCTCAGAGGCAGTGTGTAAAGCATTTGTGACCACATACAGTAACCCAGTGACAACACTGCAGATGGACACCACACAGTTGTATTTTAAAAATAAGTATTCTTTATATAGATTTCACACAAGACCACAAACAACAAAAATCCACAATACTATATGTAAGATGGTAGTTTTAGCTTAGTTCAGTTCAGTTCTTAAGGTGCGACACTTTGCGTCAATGTACCTTACGATGCGCTGCACTTCCACAACAAGCAATGTTGCAGTGATGGAAATGCGGCAATGTTCCGGTGCAAATAAATAAAGATGTGAAGATCTTCCCGATGCGACACGCTTCTCCGGTGATGTGAGAAGTCTCGGTTCGATGCATCAGCTGCATCGGCGACACCCTTGTTCAGCGATGCGACGGCAACAGCCTTGGCTGCGGCACTCTTCTCCGACATTGCGAGAGGCTTCCACACAATGCGACAACTACAGCGGCGACATCCAAGATGCGACGGCAGCAGCTCCGACAGTGGCGCACTTCTCCTTGGATGCAAGGCGCTTTTCTTGATGCGGTGCAATATAACAGCTACAGCGGCGACATCCACAATGCGACGGCAGCAGCAGCAACGGCGACACACTTCTTCCTCACTCATTGCGAGACGCTTCTCTCAATGCCGTGCAATACGACAGCTACAGCGGCGACACCCTCCTTCAGAGTTACGACGGCAGCATCAGGAACGGCGACATGCTTCTTCCTCTTGAGTCGCTGAGTCTGTTGTTCCTGAGACTTCAGACCTGAATATCCCGAAATCTCGGGAACAAGAACCTAGCCTTTAAAAGATGGATTTCACAAAACTCAATGGAGTTGGAAAAACAATGTCAGAAAGAAAAAGTTTTCTTTCTTGAGTCCCCTCACTCACCAAGGTTTCCCACAGTGACATACTTCATCATAGGGGCCATCTTAGTCCTCTACGGGCTGAGGCGTGCTACGACTTGCGGAATTACGTAGGAGCACTAAAGTGATGGACTATGTGTAGTGCAGACAGTGAAGTGGGCTAGAAGTGAGTTAAAAATACCTACCTAGTGGGCGACATAGATTTATTCTTGCTCCTAGTCGGTACGGTCTAAAAACGGGGTAGAACGCTAGATGTCCTATTTAACAAAATCCTTTGTCCTCTGAGAGCAGAGGGGCCTTTCCCTAGTCCAGACCAGTTCTGGAGCCCTCCGTTTACATGACTCCTTTTTTCCTTTCACAGTGCAGGGCAGAAACATCATACGCCCCACAGGAGGAAGAGCCAGCATTGTGGAGGAAAGGCACAGCCCTGGAGCACTCTGTTGACATGATTCCTTCTCTCCTTTCACAGTGCAGGGCAGAGACATCAGACACACCACAGGGGGCGGAGCCAGCACTTTGGGAGGCAGGCACAGTCCTATTCAGGTCCCAGGTGCAACTCGTCCCTCCCATCTAGATGCAGATGGATCCTTATCCATTCCTGATAAGTGACAGGTCAAAGATAGGAGGACATAGCACTAGTGTGCACTCCAAACAAGTCCAGTAACCAGAATACACCTTACTGCATGTTACAGCCACACAAGAAATGCACACTACACTTGCAACACACATCTGAATGTATCACAATGCCCAAACAACTCACACACAATGTCATGCAAATAGAATATCACACACAGAGCATCTGTCAGAAGAAAGAGCCAACACAGGCCAAACACTGCACACATCGACAACAAAAACACAACAGATGCACATGCCAATCCATCACATTGCAAACTCAGCTGGACATCAGGGGATGCACACCAGGCAAGTACAAGGCAACATACACTGACAGCACTGCATGCAGGTCAAGCAGTGTGTGCACACCAACCAAATCAGTAGCACACACATCTCAGTGTTACACCATGTACTCCCACAACACTATTCAGCACAGCACACAGACAACATCACACACAGGAAGGGTAGCAGTACCACAGCAAATACACATACAGCTAACCCAACACTCACAGATGCACAACTCAGGGACACCCAGGTGCAAACAACATGACCAGAGGACTGTGCAGCACAACAAGATGCACTGCACATGAACAACCATGACTGCAAACCAGTACAAGAAAATCACACATAACTAATTGGGAAACTGTCCTGAGTGGCACATTGGTCCTGTACACAGATCAGAAGCACAAAGCATAGTGTAACAAATGGAGTGGTAGAGAGGCTCACACACTGGCAACCCAAGGGGATAGCTGACATGAGAGTGAAGTGGTGTGTACGTCAGTAGTGGACAGGTCAGGAATGTACTATACACACATACATCTAGGAGTCACTCACAATGGGTAGGCATCTGAAGCAAAGCTAGGGGATTATATGACTCCACATCCCACATACTATACTAGAGCCAAAAATGGCTCAAGTGACAGCAATGCACGAGAAAACTCACCAACAATGTCAGTGTAGCTGAGCAGGTCTTCAGAGTGAGCATAAACAGTAACAAGACACATAGTAGTCAACAAAACACAACACAGACTTGCCAGTCACACACTCTGCATACTCACAACTGGCAGCAACAAAAAGTAGGTGTCCCCCAGGAGTGCAAGGACACACCAACGCACTGCACAGTGCACAACTTCCAACTCCTACATGTGCCCACAATCTGAAGCACATGGCAGACAATTGAAACAAACAGGCACTCATTACTTTGATCACACATGTGTGGAGTTGGCATTGCAGGGGCACACACACATCAACACTACTGACAATGACAGCCCATTCACACTGTATGACCACTCAAGTTCACAAATTCAAATGTACCCATGTGACTGGGAAGCTAGGCCATCACAAGATGACCATACATCAACACTGCTGTTCACACATCAAGAAAGATCACACAGATATCATGGAACCTGGCTAGTCTGCAAGCAATCCTCTGGATAGAAGTCATCTCTGTTCTGGTGGTGCACCCTAACATGAAATGTGTACAATTTAGCAAACCCGACCATAGAATGATTAGGATAACAGTGGATCATCACAAACACCCATCATTGCACCCTAAAGCCCCAGAATGAAGAAGACCTAAAGTGCCCCTCACCACTGGAAAACCCTGAAAAAGTAAAACAAGCAATTGGGAATGACATCTAGGTCACTGGTTGTGTGAGGCCTTCTAGTTCCAACAAGGGACCACCCTGTTCCCTGCCTTTGCCCTCGTCCTCTACACACACACACTTTCTTGTCTATCTCCCAGGGAACTTTGTACCTTTTGTTGTGTATGGATGACTGGACATGTACACTGGACCCCGTTAAATATCGTCCACATATGGTTCCCTCTTTTGTATTGCAAAGCAATTGGGAATGTCAAAGTGGCATACTGAGCATGTGTCACTTTAACCCCTTCGCTGCTAGGCCTTTCCCCCTCCTGTGCTAAGCCTTTTTTTTGGCGATTTGGGGTAGTGCACGCTTAGGCCCCTGTAACTTTTTGACCACATAAGGTATCCACGCCAAATTTGCGTCCTTTTCTTCCAACATCATGTGGATTCTAAAGGTGCCCAGGGTTTGTGGATTCCCATGGAGGGGTGCCAGAAATTAAGCAAAATACAGTGAAATTTTAGTTTTTTTCAGAAAAATTGGAAAAATTGGCTTCAAATGAAAGCCTCTGGGTTTTTCCCTGCAAATGTTATCAAAAAAAGGGTTTGTGGGGCTGAAATCTCCATTTCCTCAGCTTTTAGGGAATGACAGTCTTTTGTCAGAGAACCAACATTTTTCACACAGTTTTGGCATTTTTCTGGGACATAGCCTATTTTTGCTATTTTTAGAGACTTCAACCTCGTTCCAGTTAATGGTAAAAATGAGTTTGAAAGCAATAATGGATCCTGGAAAGCTATACATTTTCGGAACTTAGACAAAATTCTGAATTCATGTCTAGATCCATGAAGGTTTCTTTATAGAAACTAACAGTTAAATTTTGGAATAATTGAAAATTTGTTGAAAAAAACAGCGTTTTTTGTCTCAACGTTTTCACCTATAACTTCTTAAATTTTGACAGCTCTTGGAAAGGAATATACCGTTACATAAATTAGACCTTCCTGGTTGTGGGGATATGTAGGACTTGTAGTTTCACCAAGAACCCGACGAACCCAGATCCAAAAACTGAGCAGCAACTTGCAATGGTATTTTATTATTTACTGGGTATAGAGCACTTATTCTTGGAAAATGTATACATGGAAAAATCTGTATGAAAGACACCTATGTATTTCTGAATTGGATACAAACTATAGAGTTTAGAAACAGTATATATTTGCACATTTTAAAATGGGGAATACTCATACTAGCATGAGAATTATTGGTCATTTTTCAAAAAGATTTTTTTTTTACACAATGGCCTTCATTGGGAAGGGAGAAATGCACGAAAACTCAATAGGTAATAACAGTTGATTTACAAATCTGAATTACCCTAAGTCTATCGATAAAAACGGTACCTCACTTGTGTGGGTCGGCCTTGTGCCTGCGACAGAAAACGGCGCAAAATGCAACGTGGTCACACCTCAATTTTGCAGTTAAAAATTGCCCCTTAAACGGCAAAGTGCCTAGCTGTAGTTTTTGCACCCTAGCTCTGCCGGCACCGAAGTAAACCTAGCAAACCTATACATTTTTGAAAACTACACACCCAGGGGAATTTATAATGGAGTGACTCGACTGCCTCCCACCAGGTTCTGTTACCCAGAATCCCTTGCAAAGCTAAAAAATTGACAAAAAAATGCATTTTCCTCACATTTCTGTGGTGGATCAACAAATTTCCACCCACCCAGTGTTCCCCCAGGTCTCACCAAAAAAATGGTACCTCACTTGCCTCGGTCTGCCTAGTGCCTGCGACAGACAACAGCGCAAAACACAACGTGGTCGCACCGCAATTTCACAGTGAAAATTTGCCCTTTTTTGGCAAAGAGCCTACCTTTCGTTTTTGAACCCTAGCTCTGCCGGCACCTAGGGAAACCTAGCAAACCTATACATTTTTGAAAACTACACACCCAGGGGAATTTAGAATGGAGTGACTCGACTGCCTCCCACCAGGTTCTGTTACCCAGAATCCCTTGCAAAGCTAAAAAATTGACAAAAAAATGCATTTTCCTCACATTTCTGTGGTGGATCAACAAATTTCCACCCACCCAGTGTTCCCCCAGGTCTCCCCAAAAAAATGGTACCTCACTTGCCTCGGTCTGCCTAGTGCCTGCAACAGAAAACAGCGCAAAACACAACGTGGTCGCACCGCAATTTCACAGTGAAAATTTGCCCTTTTTTGGCAAAGAGCCTACCTTTCGTTTTTGAACCCTAGCTCTGCCGGCACCTAGGGAAACCTAGCAAACCTATACATTTTTGAAAACTAGACCACCAGGGGAATTCAGGATGGAGTGACTCGACTGCCTACCACCAGGTTCTGTTACCCAGAATTCCTTGCAAATTTAGAAATTGACAAAAAAATGCATTTTCCTCACATTTCTGTGGTGGAAAGTTCTGGAATCTGCGTGGATCAACAAATTTCAACCCATCCAGCGTTGCCCCGGGTCTCCCAAAAAAATGGTACCTCATGTGCCTGGGTCTGCTTAGTGCCTGCGACAGGAAACAGCACAAAACGCAACGTGGTCGCACTGCAATTTCGCAGTGAAAATGTGCCCTTTTTTGGCAAAGAGCCTACCTTTCGTTTTTTAACCCTAGCTCTGCCGGCACCTAGGGAAACCTAGCAAACCTATACATTTCTGAAAACTAGACACCCAGGGAAATTCAGGATGGGGTGACTCGACTGCCTCCCACCAGGTTCTGTTACCCAGAATCCCTTGCAAAGCTAAGAAATTGACAAAAAAAACGCATTTTCCTCACATTTCTGTGGTGGAAAGTTCTGGAATCTGCGTGGATCAACAAATTTCTACCCACCCAGCGTTCCCCAGGGCTTCCCAAAAAAAATGGTACCTCACTTGCCTGGGTCTGCCTAGTGCCTGCGACAGGAAACAGCACAAAACGCAACGTGGTCGCACCACAATTTTGCAGTGAAAACGTGCTCTTTTTTGGCAAAGAGCCTACCTTTTGTTTTTTAACCCTAGCTCTGCCAGCACCAAGAGAAACCTAGCAAACCTATACATTTCTGAAAACTAGACACCCAGGGGAATTCAGGATGGGGTGACTCGACTGCCTCCCACCAGGTTCTGTTACCCAGAATTCCTTGCAAAATTAAAAAATTGACAAAAAAACTCATTTCCTCACATTTCTGTGGTGCAAAGTTCTGGAATCTGCGTGGATCAACAAATTTCCAACCACCCGGCGTTCCTCCAGGTCTCCCGAAAAAACATGGTACCTCACTTGCCTCGGTCTGTCTAGTGCCTGTGACAGGAAACAGCGCAAAACGCAACATGGTTGCACCGCAATTTCGCAGTGAAAATGTGCCCTTTTTTGGCAAAGAGCCTACCTTTCGTTTTTGAACCCTAGCTCTGCCGGCACCTAGGGAAACCAAGCAAACCTATACATTTTTGAAAACTAACCACCCAGGGGAATTCAGGATGGGGTGACTCGACTGCCTACCACCAGGTTCTGTTACCAAGAATCCCTTGCAAAGCTAAGAAATTGACAAAATAAACGCATTTTCCTCACATTTCTGTGGTGGAAAGTTCTGGAATCTGCGTGGATAAACAAATTTCCACCCACCCAGCGTTCCCCTGGGTCTCCCCAAAAAAATGGTACCTCACTTGCCTGGGTCTGCCTAGTGCCTGCGACAGGAAACAGTGCAAAACGCAACGTGGTCGCACCGTAATTTCGCAGTGAAAATGTGCCCTTTTTTGGCAAAGAGCCTACCTTTCGTTTTTGAACCCTAGCTCTGCCGGCACTGAGGGAAACCTAGCAAACCTATACATTTTTGAAAACTAGACACCCAGGGGAATTCAGGATGGGGTGACTCGACTGCCTACCACCAGGTTCTGTTACCCAGAATCCCTTGCAAAACTAAGAAATTGACAAAAAAATGCATTTCCTTCACATTTCTGTGGTGGAAAGTTCTGGAATCTGCGTGGATCAACAAATTTCTACCCACCCAGCGTTCCCCTGGGTCTCCCAAAAAAAATGGTACCTCACATGCCTGGGTCTGCCTAGTGCCTGCGACAGGAAACAGCGCAAAATGCAACGTGGTCACACCTCAATTTCGCAGTGAAATCGGGCCCTTTTTTGGCAAAGAGCCTACCTTTTGTTTTTGCACCCTAGCTCTGCCGGCACCTAGGGAAACCTAGCAAACCTATACATTTTTTAAAACTAGACGACCAGGGGAATTCAGGATGGGGTGACTCGACTGCCTACCACCAGGTTGTGTTACCCAGAATCCCTTGCAAAGCTAAGAAATTGACAAAAAAATGCATTTCCCTCACATTTCTGTGGTGGAAAGTTCTGGAATCTGCGTGGATCAACAAATTTCCACCTACCCAGCGTTCCCCCGGGTCTCCCAAAAAAAATGGTACCTTACTTGCCTGGGTCTGCCTAGTGCCTGCGACAGGAAACAGCGCAAAACGCAACATGGTCGCACCTCAATTTTGCTGTGAAATCGTGCCCTTTTTTGGCAAAGAGCCTACCTTTAGTTTTTGAACCCTAGCTCTCCCGGCACCTAGGGAAACCTAGAAAACCTATACATTTTTGAAAAGTAGACACCCAGGGGAATTCAGGATGGAGTGACTCGACTGCCTACCACCAGGGTCTGTTACCCAGAATTCCTTGCAAAGTTAGAAATTGACAAAAAAACGCATTTTCCTCACATTTCTGTGGTGGAAGGTTCTGGAATATGCGTGGATCAACAAATTTCCACCCACCAAGCGTTCCTCCGGGTCTCCCGAAAAAAATGGTACCTCATGTGCCTGGGTCTGCCTAGTGCCTGCGACAGGAAACAGCGCAAAACGCAACGTGGTCGCAACTCAATTTCGCAGTGAAATCGTGCCCTTTTTTGGCAAAGAGCCTACCTTTTGTTTTTGAACCCTAGCTCTGCCGACACCTAGGGAAACCTAGCAAACCTATACATTTTTGAAAACTAGACACCTAGAGAAATTCAGGATGGGGTGACTCGACTGTCTCCCACCAGGTTCTGTTACCCAGAATCCCTTGCAAAGCTAAACAATTGTGAAAAAAAAGCTTTTTCCTCACGTTTCTGTGGTGGAAAGTTCTGGAATCTGCGTGGATCAACACATTTCTACCCACCCAGCGTTCCCCCAGGTCTCCCGAAAAAAATGGTACCTCACTTGCGTGGGTCTGCCTAGTGCCTGCGACAGGAAACAGCGCAAAACGCAACGTGGTCGCACCATAATTTTGCAGTGAAAACGTGCTCTTTTTTGGCAAAGAGCCTACCTTTTGTTTTTGAACCCTAGCTCTGCCAGCACCAAGGGACACCTAGAAAACCTATACATTTTTGAAAACTAGACACCCAGGGGAATTCAGGATGGGGTGACTCGACTGCCTCCCACCAGGTTCTGTTACCCAGAATTCCTTGCAAAATTAAAAAATTGAAAAAAAATGCCTTTCCTCACATTTCTGTGGTGCAAAGTTCTGGAATCTGAGTGGATCAACAAATTTCCAACCACCCGGCGTTCCTCCAGGTATCCCGAAAAAAATGGCACCTCACTTGCCTCGGTCTGCCTAGTGCCTGCGACAGGAAACAGCGCAAAACGCAACATGGTTGCACCGCAATTTCGCAGTGAAAATGTGCCCTTTTTTGGCAAAGAGCCTACCTTTCGTTTTTGAACCCTAGCTCTGCCGGCACCTAGGGAAACCTAGCAAACCTATACATTTTTGAAAACTAGCCACCCAGGGAAATTCAGGATGGGGTGACTCGACTGCCTACCACCAGGTTCTGTTACCAAGAATCCCTTGCAAAGCTCAGAAATTGACAAAATAAACGCATGTTCCTCACATTTCTGTGGTGGAAAGTTCTGGAATCTGCGTGGATCAACAAATTTCCACCCACCCAGCGTTCCCCCGGGTCTCCCAAAAAAAATGGTACCTCACTTGCCTGGGTCTGCCTAGTGCCTGGGACAGGAAACAGTGCAAAACGCAACGTGGTCGCACTGCAATTTCGCAGTGAAAATGTGCCCTTTTTTGGCAAAGAGCCTACCTTTCGTTTTTGAACCCTAGCTCTGCCGGCACCTAGGGAAACCTAGCAAACCTAGCAAACCTATACATTTCTGAAAACTAGACACCCAGGGGAATTCAGGATGGGGTGACTCAACTGCCTCCCACCAGGTTCTGTTACCCAGAATCCCTTGCAAATCTAAGAAATTGACAAAAAACTGCATTTTCCTGACATTTCTGTGGTGGAAAGTTCTGGTATCTGCGTGGATCAACAAATTTCCACCCACCCAGCGTTCCCCCAGGTCTCCCAAAAAAAAATGGTACCTCACTTGCGTGGGTGGCTCAAGGACCCGCGACAGGCAAGGGCCCCAAACCTAAGGAGGCGACATCAAAATAACCCATCACTAAACAACCAGGTTTTGCAAGGGGGTTCCCATGAGTTTTTGGCCCGGGGCTTGACGGCCATCTAGGGAAACCTACCTAACCCACACATTTCTGGAAACTAGACACCCGGGGGAGTCCAGCGAGGTATGGCATGCGTGGGTCCCTCAAGGTTTACCTACCCAGAATTCCTTGCAAACCTTAAAATTAGGTAAAATAAACACTTTTCCAAACTTTTTTGCGAGCGATCTCCGTGCCGGCAAAAATGTCCTACCACCCAACGTTCCCCTTGTTCTCCCGAGTAAAATTATACCTCACTTGTGTGGGTGCCCCAAAGCAGAACAGGCTAAAAATGAATTTTAAAAAATTGTAGTGTTTGGGATTGACAAATTAAGCACCTCACCTTAAGCACAGGCCTTTGGCCCACCCACACAAGTGAGGTATCATTTTACTCGGGAGATCAAGGGGAACGCTGGGTGGTAGGACATTTGTGCCGGCACGGAGATCCAACGCAAAAATGTATGGAAAAGTGTTTTTTTAACCTAAATGTAAGGTTTGCAGGGATTTCTGGGTAGGAAAACATTGGGGGACCCACGCATGCCATACCTCCCTGGACTCCCCCGGGGGTCTAGTTTTCAGAACTGTTTGGGTTTGGTAGTTTCCAAAGATGCCCGCCAAGCTCTGGGCCAAAAATTCATGGGAACCCCCTTGCAAAACCAAATTGTTTTGAATGAATTAAGTTTTCAATTTGAGAGCGTGCGATTCTTGGGACAATATTGCATGGAAATTGTGACAGACATTTTCAAGTTTGCAGGAGATTGTGGATAAAAAAAAAACAATAGAATTCACCAGAAAGACATGACCATATACTCCCATGGTTTAACAATAATATCTAAATTTTGTAAGTTATTTATAGCTATAATGTACACCTCAACAGAGTTACTCAAAAGTCAAACATTCAAGCACGGCTATCTATTCCTCAAAGACACACACATACAGGTTGGATTTGGCACGAGGGCGAGTGATGGTTCAGTACATACAATTTTATTAACAAAATATTTCAACAAAATGAAATGCTCTGTCAATAAATAAATGCATAAAAACCGAACCAGTGACTCTCAGCTCGTGAGCTGTAAAGCCACGACAAGGCACCAACCATTTTACAGGCCATTCACGCACCTTTCATACCTGATACACACCAGACCATTGACACCATCCGGAAGGAAAAGCAACACATTACAACATTCACAAAAAGGGACAAGGTACACCCTACTTCAGAAAGAGAAAAAAGACAAATATTACTGCACAGCCATCTAATCCGCAAGCACACACACATACTGGTTGGATTTGGCACGAGGGTGAGTGATGATTCAATACATACAATTGTATTCGCAAGAAATTTCACAAAAATGAAATACACTGCGTATAATTGAAAGTATGATAAACTGAACCACTGACTCACAGCTCGTGAGCTGTAAAGCCACGTCAAGGCACCAAACTCTTTACAGGCCATTCATACACCTTTTGTACGTGTGACACATACAAAACATTCACACCGCCAGCCGCGGACCCATCACATTACAACACTCACACCAGCAGACAGCGCCATCCAAGGGCCCATCACTTTCACACGCCCACATTTCTGACACTGCAACTACACAAATTGATGGACTGCGTGGAGTGTCACTCAACTAGCAGTGTGTGTAGTGACCAACAGAAAGTAACAACTCACACACCGCCAGCCGAGCGCCAGTCCACCCACACCACCATCTAAGCACCAGACCATGCACACCGCCAGCCAAACACCACTCAGCGCACACTGACAGCCAAGTACCACTCCACACACACCACCAGCCAAGCACCACTCCACGCACACCGCAAGCCAAGCGCTACTCCACACACACCACCAGCCAAGCACCACTCCACGCACACCACCAGCCAAGCACCACTCCACGCACACCGCCAGCCAAGTGCCACTCCACACACACCACCAGCCAAGCACCACTCCGTGCACAGACAGCCAAGTACCACTCCACGCACACCATCCAGCCAAGCGCCACTCCACACACACCGCCAGCCAAGCACCAGACCATGCACACCGCCAGCCAAACACCACTCAGCGCACACTGACAGCCAAGTACCACTCCACACACACCACCAGCCAAGCACCACTCCACGCACACCGCAAGCCAAGCGCCACTCCACACACACCATCAGCCAAGCACCACTCCACGCACACCACCAGCCAAGCACCACTCCACGCACACCGCCAGCCAAGTGCCACTCCACACACACCACCAGCCAAGCACCACTCCGTGCACAGACAGCCAAGTACCACTCCACGCACACCATCCAGCCAAGCGCCACTCCACACACACCGCCAGCCAAGCACCACTCCGTGCACAGACAGCCAAGTACCACTCCACGCACACCATCCAGCCAAGCGCCACTCCACACACACTGCCAGCCAAGCACCACTCCATGCACAGACAGTCAAGTATCACTCCACGCACACCACCAGCCAAGCACCACTCCACACACACCACCAGCCAAGCGCCACTCCACGCACACCACCAGCCAAGCACCAATCCAAACACAACACCAGGCAAGTGAAAGAGCACGCACACCGCCAACCAAACACCAGACCACGCACACCGCCAGGGAAGCACCAGTCCACACACACCGCCAGGACAGCATCACTCCACACACATAGCCGGCCAAGCACCAGTCCAGGCACACCACCAGCCAAGCACCAATCCAAACACACCAACAGGCAAGCGCAAGACCATGCACACTGCCAACCAAACACCAGACGACACACACCACCAGCCAAATACCAGTCCACACACACCACCAGGCAAGCGCCACTCAACACACAACACCAGCCAAGCTCCAGCCCAGGCACACCACCAGCCAAGCACCAATCCCAACACACCACCAGGCAAGCGCAAGACCACGCACACTGCCAACCAAACAACAGACCACGCACACCGCCAGCCAAGCACCAGTCCACAGACACCGCCACACAAGCACCAGTCCACAGACACCGCCAGCCAAGCGCCAAACCATGCACACCGTCAGACAATGGACACTACACGCAAACCAACATCATACTTTAGTTTTTTTTCAAAATAAAACAAAAACAAAAACAAATTGCAAATTGATACAAATCTACTAACACAACAACTAGATCTAAAAAGACTACACAAATGTCAACTTTGAAACTGAACAATACGTTTTAAAGAATAAAGACCAACCAGTTCACTTTACCACTCATGGATGCTCCCAAAAATTATTTTGCGTGTGGTACAATCTAAAACAAGCAGGTACACACAGCCCGGGGTTTGAAGGGCAGTTGGGGCAGTACATACGAACCTCCTTCCGCAAACCTCTTCGCCAACAGACTCTACTTCTCCGACTGGGAAAGTCTTTTGTGGTTGTAGGAGGAATTTGATCAGGAAAGTGGCGATCTTTCAATCTGGCAACATCCTCCACCACTCCAACTCTAGGAACACTTGCCTGTTCCACTAAAACAAGGCTGCCTATTACAGACTCCTGAAACTTTACAAAAGTCATCTTTGACTGGGGACAAGATTTCTGGAACACAACAAAAGCATTAAAGGTTGCCAAGTGGAAAAGAGGGATAGCCAACTTCTTGTACCAAATGTAAGCCTTACGAAGAGCAGCATGCGGTTCCAACCTCTGATCTACTCTGTCAACACCACCCATGTGCCTATTATAGTCCATTATGCACACAGGTTTGCGCGCTTCTGCAACCTGACCCCAAACAGTCACCAGTTCAGTGCTTTCATCATGTATGGAAGTCAACATGTAGACATCTTTCCTGTCTGAAAACTTCACAGCTAGAAGCTCCTCACAAAGCAATGCACTGCACTGTCCCCGAGCAAGCTTTTGACAAACAAGTTATTTTGGGAAACCTTTACGGTTTGAGCGGATTGTGCAACAAGCAACAGTGTCCACTTTGGCCAATTCCCTGAACAACCGCACACCAGTCTAGAAGTTATCGACATACAAATTATGGCCTTTGTTAAAAAAAAACGACCAAGTTCCCACACAATTTTCTCAGTCACTCCAAAAGTCGACGGACAACCAGGGGGGTTAATCCTGGATTCCTTGCCAGTGTACATCCTGAAATTAGAGACATGTCCAGCCAGAATATCACACAGCATATAAAGCTTAATTCCATAGCGTGCCCTCTTACTAGGAATGTATTGCCGAAAAACCAAGCGGCCCTTGAACAACAGCAAAGACTCATCCACTGCAATTTCTTTCCCAGGGTAAAAGATCTCAGGAAATCGATCAATGAAATGATCAATGACAGGCTGAATCTTGAAAAGACGGTCACAATCAGGGTGATCTCGTGCCAAAGCAGAACTATTGTCAACAAAATGCATCATCCGAAGCAGAAGCAAATACCTATCATGACTCATGACTGCCGGAAATATAGCTGTTGCCATCAAGGGACTAGTAGACCAATATTAAGCCATTGATGGTTTCCTAAGCAAGCCCATCAAAAAAGTTAAACCCAAAACCTGTTTCATCTCCTCCAAATTAGTGGGAGTCCACCTGGTAGCTCTAGCAAGGGGCTTAAGGCTGGCACTGTTCACCCTCAAAAAAATGTCAGCATACAAATTAGTCTGCTCTACAATCTCTGCCAAAAACACATCATCCATAAACAACTTGAAAAAATCAATAGGCAAAAAGTTTTCAGTGTTCACCCTACACCCTGGAACACCAGTAAATTCAGGCAATGCCGGCTGCACCATGCCTGGTGCAACCCAGAGGTCAGAACTTTCAACGTCAAGTCTTGCAGCCGCAAGCTGCCACCCAGCTGCCTCTTGTTTCACTACACCAACTGGAAGTCTAGCAGCCCCAGGCTGCAGCCCAGATGTCTCTTGCCGCACTATTGGCACAGCAATGTCCTCCGCAACCACAGGCACTTCATCCACACCAAAAGTAGCTTCATCAGCACTCAGAGTGTCTTCATCATCTCTCAGAATCATGGTCAGAGGAAGAATCAAAAAGCATTCTAACAACTTGCTGAGCAGTAATCCGGCGGCTAGCCATTATCCTTACAAATAAAGGTGTCTGAACAAACAACTCAACAACCCCAACACTGTGCAAAGTAAGTTAAAAAATGTAAGCCTTTATCACAAATATCTATATTTAGAAAAAATATACAATTCACTTACAAGAGACAACTACACTCACCAGCACCTACTCTGCAAAGACACAGCAAATAGGCAACGATATCCCACTAGAAAGAAGAAAAAAAAAACTTACATCTACAGAAGTACACATCAAAAACAAATGCAAAACATGTTTTACAATCACAAAAAACAGAAACCAAACATAATCGTATTACTACACACTTCGCAAAATAAACAATTACATTACAATTGAACAAAAAAAGGTCTCTTACCAAACACATACAACTACAGAAACAGCAGAACAACAGAACCACCAGTAACGGAACCGCACACTGCAACAATCTAAAGAGGAAATAAAACAATACACATTAGAAGAAACAAAAACAACACACATTACAACAGGCCATGTCACAGGGTATGTCACAAATGGGGTGTCCGTCCCCATGGGGGGCAGAATATAAATCATTATAAATGTGGGCACCCTGGAAGCAACCCTATGGAGGGCAGAGAGGCCAAATAAAGACACGGCAGAACATACTTTTGAAAACAAATGGGCTCAAGGAAGCAACCCTTGGCCAAGGGGTCGCTCCCTATAAAAAAAAAACAATCCCTGGAGTCTAGTGGGCTTTTCTATCCCCCCCTGGGTCCATTAAGGCAACTACCTGTGCGAACTTCTTATCATGGTCTTGGAAGGCATTCAGGAGAGTTGTCTGACGCACACACAGCTGGCGCAAAAGGTCCACTGCCTCAACACTGAGGGCAGCTGGGGAGACAGGGGGAGGGGCAGCGGTACCTGGGGGAAGAACACTCTTCTCTTCTTGCTGGTGCAAGCACGTGCAGCACTAGTGGGAGTAACTGAAAGGGTGGGCACTGGATTATTTTTGGTGGAAGAGGAGGCAGATTTCCCACTCCCTGTGCCCGACAACTTTGAGGTGTCACCGCTGGTGTCAAAAGATGTAGAGTTTAGTGCTTCCGGGAGGGATTCCTCAAGGACACACCTCTCCCTCTCTGAGGCGCTGGTCACATCAGTGTCAGTGAGATCATGTGTAGCAGTTGTGCAGGATGCCTCACCACTGGTGTCTGTCCCATGTTCTTCTGTGCACCTCGTAGATGATGCAGGAGACAGAGAGGTAGGTTCAGTTTAGTGCCATATCATATTCAAGCAAAGCACAAAACAAGATGATGATACCCCCAGGTTGTACAACACCGTGTGCAGTAACATTCTGCAACCTTAATTCAAACTCAAAAGATGCCTGGTAGCATGCACACTTGGCATCATTACCCCATGTGATGTCCACACAGTCAAATAGTTTACCCATGCCATCATGTAACCTGACATACAGATCACTGTGAGCATACCTAGGTCCCTGTGGGTGAAAAAGATGAACATCCCAACATGTTGTCACAGTCACATATGGAGTCAACATAAGGGGACAACACAGATACAGACTCCGAAATGGCATTTACCAATGGCCATGAGCTCCTGCCATCCACCATGTCATGCTTTTGTGCACAACTACAGTTGCACATTGGTATCAGATGTGTAGTTCTCACAATTTAGAGCTCATGCACAGCACACATTGACGAAAGCACACTCAGATGAGGTACACTGCCATTCACTGCCATGGGATGTCCCTGACTCCCCTGATGCAGCCAATGCCATAAGGCCACAACTCAGAAATGCAACGTCAAGGGCCATTACATCATGGACATCAAAAAGTACATGTAGCTAAAATGCATGACAGCTGCACCCAACCCAGAGGCCACTCACAAGCCATTGCATTACACTAGCAACATCACAGAGCCCATCACTGGCTTAGGGTTGGAATACATGCAATCACTGACACCCCAATTCACCCTTTGCAGAATACTCACCCCCAGCTTGCTGCTGATGGGCCCTCAAACAGTAATCAAGTTCAGGCTGTGTCACAATTAAGATGCAGGCCATGAGTGGTGTCATGCTCCTGTGTGCCAACCTGCCAGTATAAGGGAGCAGCCACATAACCATCTTTGCCACATTTTTGCTCAGCTGGCAGATGTAATCCCCCCTCTTGTGACAGTGTGTGTGTGCCGTCGGTTAGAGAAACCAAGAGCACGCCCCTTGCATGCAATGGCCTCCACACAGCCTTACGCTGGTGGACTTTGAGCTGCAGGCATGGGAGACAAGAGGATGAAATTTCAGTGACACTGGGTTATGTACCACTGTGTCTCAGTACAGGAGCAAGCACACACTCAGCACAACTATTCAGAAATGTTTAGCAGCGACAATACGGCATAACACGTAGTACATTAGCATGAGATAATCATACCTAGAAGCATGAAGGTATGAGGATGGACACAGTCCCTGGTCATCTCATACACATGCAGAATGCCAGCACAGAAAGCAAGGTGAAGATGGCGCACATCTGCAATGCAGTATGTGAGGGAGCAAGACTTACATTACATTGCAAATGATGTTTTGGGCAGACTCACTGTGTCCAACACTGCACACCCCTTAATGTCCTTGGCCTGTGAATGGCTACCTGTATCATGGAGGTCACATATAGGGACATTATCTTACAATCTCACACCCTTATCACGAAGTATGTCTTGTGCAATCCACTGGCCTAAGATAGCTCATTGAGGATTAGGGTAGCAGACAACCAAAATGTCTCACTTTGTCATTACAGTGATGGGTCCCTGACAAATTGGACAGTAACTGTGCTGGTCAGGGGGGCTCACACTGTGGTCTGACGTGTCCCATCAGAACTGTCCCATGCATTTTACAATATGAGAGGGCAAACATTGCCTACACATGTGAGTCAGTACACAATATGATGAAAATGGAAGGGGGATGTTTCGAAAGTACAACAATCTGCTGTTTCATAGATGAATTTCCACTGAGAGTGTCACCCTCAGGCATTCCACTCTTGTGCATACTGCTGACATATCCATGGTGGCAACATTGAGTCAGATACACCTTCATCAGTACCCTCTGGACAGGAACCTTTTTTAATGTCAAAGATGAGCTTGTGAAGAACCTCATGGACCGAAACATCCATTAGCACAGGTCATTTCTACCCTGACTCCCATTTACCAAACTTGCAGTGTAACGGCATGGCTGCAAAAACACTGCCATCCCACCCATCATGATATGCAGCCAGGGAAATGTGTAAAATAGGGATCCATGTTAAAATATCGATATCAAAAATATTGATGTAAAAATATCGATAACAAAAATATCGCCTCCATATACTTAAAAAGGTAAGTACAGTAATATCAACTAAAAAATATCGATGTAAAAAATATAGATGTAAAAAATGTAAACTTTAAAAAATAACATAACTAAAATTAAATTAATTTAATGTTATTATTATTAACAAATTAAATTAATTTTAATATATATTTTAACTAATTATAACAAATAAACTAAAGTTAATGAATATACACACAAAAAAATTGTCATGTACATATATTTACTTAAATACATTTTATTAATTATTATCTTTATTTAATTTATAAACTATTAATTATATAAAAATAAAAAAATAACATAATTAAAAATAAATAAAAATATGTAATATATTCTATATTTAATTAGCACATTAAACTATTAAACAAAATACATAAATTTAATGACAAAATAAAAACATTGATAGTTAAAACATTAGATAGCAGGAGGGTAAAAACTACTATTCCCACTCCAGTGAGTGCGACAGTAGGGAAAGCGCTGGATAGCGTAGGGGTAAAAATAATATTCCCACTCCAGTGAGTGCAACCGTAGGGAAAGCGCTGGATAGCGGAGGGGTAAAATCTACTATTTCCACTCCAGAGAGTGCAACAGTAGGGAAAGCGCTGGATAGCGGTAGGGTAAAAATTACTATTCCCACTCCAGTGAGTGCAACATTAGGAAAAGCGCTGGATAGCATAGGGGTAAAATTTAGTATTCCCACTCCAGTGAGTGCAAAAGTAGGGAAAGCACTGGATAGCGTAGGGGTAAAAGTTACTATTCCCACTCCAGAGAGAGCCACAGTAGGGAAAGCGCTGGATAGCGTAGAGGTAAAGTTTACTATTCCCACTCCAGTGAGTGCAACAGTAGAGAAAGCGCTGGATAGCGTAGGGGTAAAAATTACTATTCCCACTCCAGTGAGTGCAACAGTAGGGAAAGCGCTGGATAGCATAGGGGTAACATTTAATATTCCCACTCCAGAGAGTGCAACAGTAGGGAAAGCGCAGGATAGCGGAGGGGTAAAAATTACTATTCCCACTCCAGTGAATGCAACAGTAGGGAAAGCACTGGATAGCGTAGGGGTAAAAATTACTATTCCCACTCCAATGAGTGCAACAGTAGGAAAAGCGCTGGATAGCGTAGGGGTAAAAATTACTATTCACACTCCAGTGAGTGCAAAAGTAGGGAAAGCGCAGGATCCCAAAACAATAACATATAAAAATATCAACATTTTCAATAAATGTAATTTCTAATTTTAACATAATTAATATATTAACATAAATATATTATTATTAACAAAGATATTTAGCACTATAAAATCCACAACAAACACCCAAAATTAATTACACAATTACAATTAATAATTAATAATTAATTGTTTAAAATTAATTTTTTATTATTTATTAGTTAAACAATTAATTACTTACCAGCTTTCAAACCATTTACACATATAAACACCACAACACACACCTAAAATGAATTACACAATTACAAATAATAATCAATAATTAAATATTTAAAATTATTTTTTTTATTATTTATTAATTAAACAATTAATTACTTACCAGCTTTCAAACCATTTACACATATAAACACCACAACACACACCTAAAATGAATTACACAATTACAATTAATAATCAATAATTCAATATTTAAAAATATTTTTTTATTATTTATTAATTAAACAATTAATTACTTACCAGCTTTCACACCATTTACACATATATACACTACAAATCACACCTAAAATTAATTACACAATTACAAATAAAAATTACTAATTCATTAGTTAAAATACATTTTTTATTATTTATTAATTAAACAATTAATTTCTTACCAGAGTTCACACCATTTACACATATATACACTACAACACCCACCTTAAATTAATTAGACAATTACAATTAATAATTACTAAATAATTAATAGCAATACATTTTAAACTATTTAATAGTTAATACAAAATTAATTGCTTACCACCCTTCACACTATTTACATATATAAACACCACAACACACACCTAAAATAAATTAAACAATTAACATACTTAATTATTAATTGATTTCTTGAAATTAATGAACAACTAATTATTAAACTATAATTAATTAATAAATTAACACATTAATGAATACATTAATTTTACTTAATTAAATTACTTCCCACCCTATTCCCCTATAAACCCACAACCCGCTACGGAACTAATAACGGAAAATTAATCTTAAAATAAATTAATAAGTAGAAAAATTCTAAAACATATAATAAAATGACGAACAATTCTTATTAAAAACACTCGATATTTTAGTAAACTATATTTTTGTAAATTATATTTATTACAACGATATTTTTGTAATCGATATTACTTACCTGTCAGTCGATATTCTTGTCATCTATATTTTGTGGTCAATATTTCTTCCAGAGGATATTTCTGCTGCGATAATTTTGTCCCAAGATATTTCCCCGTCTATATTCCTGCTCTGCACCGTAAAATAGGCTCCAAACCCCTTTCCCCTGAACTAAGCATGCTATGCAGTGTAACACACATACCCTCAATCTCAGGCACATACTGCAGCAGATCAACTTCATTTGTGCACTCCCTTTACTCCCCCACTTTCACTCTGAAACACTTACAGTGACATCAGGAGCACTATATAGCCTCCCATACTGTGTGAGCTCCTCGTCCACCAGGACCTCCAACTCCTCTGTGGTGAAGGGAGGGGCCCTGATGTTCTCAGTCCTCGTTATCACTGGGTCCAGGAGACAGGAACAGCAGCAGTTGGTGGTGAAGGACGTCAGTCAGCAATGTCTGGTAGCAGTAGAAATGTGTTGCTCTCTCCCACACATATATAGCTCCATGGGGTTGTTTCAGTGGTTATAAGCGGCTGCAATTTGTGTTCCAGGTTAGCTTTTTTCAAATGCATCCAATGACTGGCCCGTGGTAGCGGAGCACGCCTACCGCTATTGCATTTCCCATTAGGCTATAAGGGCATGGGTTGCTTCCACGATCATGCATCTTGCAATTGCATCCAGTGACCGGCCCGCTGTAGCGGAGCAAGCCCATTGCTATTTTCAAAACTGCATTTGTCTTCCGCGATTGTGTTTCCCATTGGCTGTAAGGGCATTGGTGGTGACACACCGCAGGGGCCAGGGGGTTGATACCGCGATTGTGCATCCTGCAATTGCATCCAATGACTGGCTCCACGGTAGAGGAGCATACTATTTTCAAATATGCATTTGGCTACAGCAATTGCATTTCCCATTCGCTGTAAGGGCATGAGCATTGGCGGTGGCACACCGCAGGGGCCAGGTGGTTGAGACTGTGATATGGCCGCTTGATGTTGGTGCCCATGGCCGTGATTGTATTGGTGGAGCACACCAACCACCATTTTACAATGTGAATATTACTACCGCGATTGCGGTGGGCATTGACAGTGGCACACTGCAGGGGCAAAGCAGTCGCTACTGTGATATGGCTGTTTGAAATTGGTGCCCATGGCTGTGAATGTGTTGGTGGAGCACACCAACCGCCATTTTACAATGTGAATATCATTACTGCGATTGCGGTGGGCGGTGGCAGTGGCACACCGCAGGGGCCAGGCGGTTGCTATTGTAATATGGCTCTTGATATTGGTGCCCAGGGCTGTGATTGTGTTGGTGGAGCACTCCAACTACCATTTTACAATGTGAATATCACTACCGCGACTGCTGCAGGCATTGGCGGAGGCACACAGCAGGGGCCAGGCAGTGGCTACCGTGATATGGCAGCTTGATATTGGTGCCTATGTCCGTGATTGTTTTAGCATTGTCCGCTCATAGCACCTATTGACACATCATGCACTGGCAGTGTCAATGGGAAGTTCAAAATATTGTACAGTAGACACATGAGTCATGCCACCAGATAGTGGTAAGCAATGCTAGTGTGCCATTTAGCACACTGATGATCAAACATGCCATGTCAGTGCACAGGATTACATATACAGACATGTACTCACTCACATGTCATTTATGAAATTGTTGTGCATGTACACATATCTCTGGTGTGATGGACTCCCACATGTGTACACATTTCAATGTGTGAGATGGCTAAGCAACACACAGTAATGAAAGTATGACCACATTATGTGCCTATTTCACAGAGTAGATTGCTGAACTCATGAAAATACTTGCTCTTTGCACACACACTGTGCACATTGTGTTGTTACTGGGTACCCTGTACGACTTACGCAAGTAGATGTGGCAGGTACAGCAGGCAGCAACATAGAGGCTAGCAGTATTGCTCTCTCACACATGTGCTGTGTCAACTAATCTCAGGGCTGGTGACACAAGATGTTGAAATTTACCTTTTGAAATTCACATTGTGTTATTCTGTTTTGGGGGTGCTCACTGTGTGAATACTGGACAAGTGTGCGACTAGTTTAGATCAAGGTGTCCCTACATGTGAGTTGTGCTGTAAGCTGAAGTGTTTCTGCCAGTCATTGTTGGCGCTGTCTCAGTGAACACGTAAGATGTTGGGCACATCACATAGGGGGATTTAATTGACATGTGTACCCTTTCATCTCACCTAGGAGGCGACCAAATGTGCATCGCCCATTCACAGTGCTGGCGGACATGGAGAATGAGGACATCATACGGAAATTTTGTCAGATTCAACCTACTCTTCAAGACCTATGTGCTCTGTTGTAGCCCCCTCTGAGGCCACGCAGAACCTATCCAACTGCTTTGACATCAACATGTAAGGTGATGGTAGCCCTGCATTTCTTTGCTACTGGTTCGTTCCAGTACACGGTGTCCACCGCAGGTGGGATGTCGCAACCTATGTTCAGCATGGTGCTACGTCATGTCCTGTCTGCTATGATGACTTACAGGAACCGAAGCATCCGTTTCCCCAGGAGCCATGAATTTGCGGCTGTTAAAGGTGATTTTTATGTCCTTGGCTACATCCCTAATGTTGTTGGTGCCATTGACTGCACACATGTTGGCCTGGTTCCACCACAGGCATGTGAGCACATGTACAGGAACAGGAAGTATTTCCATTGCATCGATGTGCAAGTGGTATGCCAGGTGGATATGTTAATCTCTCATGTCTGTGCCTAATTTCCAGGATCAGCCCACGACTCCTACATCCTGCGTAACAGCATCATACTACAGCTGATGGCAAGTCTGCATCCAGAGCGTGCATGGATTGTGAGTGAGTACACAGAGTCAAGTTGTGTGCTTTATGTGTGACATGCTGTTCTCAGCTGCAGTTTAGATTACAATATTGGTCTGTGTATCTGACACCTAGGTGACTCTGCATATCCCCATCAGCCCTGGTTGCTGAGCCCACTGAGGAATCCCAGGACCCCAGGGGATGTCTGCTACAATGATGCCCATGGGAGGACACGTCGTGTGGTGGAGTGTACCTTTGGTTTCCTTAAGTCATGATTTTGCTGCCTGGACAAGACCGGTGGTGCACAGATGTACTCTACCAAAAAGGTGTGTCAAATCGTAGTTGCATGCTGCATGCCCCACACCCTGGCCTTGCCCAAGGAGATCCCCCTGCTCCTGGACGATGATAAGCAGCCGAGGCCCCCGCCTGCAAACCAACACATGTCCAGTGACGAGGATAGTGGAGAGGAGGAAGGTGTTGATCTTCATCAACAGCTCATCAACTGCTACTTTCCTTGAAGGTGAGTGAAAATGTACAATGGTGATATTGTCTGCAGATTTTGTTGGTGCTGAAAAGGCATAGGTGAGCTTTGTGTCTGCTGTCTGTTGTTGGCTCTGTGCTGGCTGCTAATGTTTCTGGGACAGGGTAGTCATGCACAGCCACAGGATGTCTATGTTGGTACTGTTGCTCATTGTAATTTGTGCAGAATTAAGTACCTTGATGACAAGTGTTATATAATGGCTGTGATGAAGTGAATAGTGTTCTCTTGTGCTTTCCTAAGTCCCTTCAGTCCCTCAATGCCTCAAAACAATCAGTGCTCCTGGTACATTGTAAGCAGAGTCAACTTTGTACATCCTGTGATAAACATGGAGCTCATTCGAACACATAGGTGTGTAAAGGGTGTTTATTTACTCTGGGTATATGTGACAGGGAAGTGAATATTTACAAAAAGGTGGAAAGTGAATCAATGAATTGTCAGTGTCAGTCAGTCAAAAATAACTTTATTTGGTTTGTCACAACCATAAAGCATATAAAACACATTTCATTTTAAAAGACGCCTTTTCAGTTCATTAAAATTATGCTTAGTTCTTTCATGGCTCCAAGCCTTTAGTCTTTGCCCACTTTTGTAAGTAAGCTTTCTACTGATCTCATGAATTTTACCCCCCTACATATTAAAATATATGATGAGGCGCCCATCCAATTTGTCACCGCCTGTCTACAAATGCGAATATTTAACTCACTTAAGACTGTTCTCAGCAGATTCCTTCGTTCTGCTTTCACTGTTTCACAGACACACAGTAAGTGGCTCAAAGTTTCTGTGTGATATCCGCATAAACGGCATGCCTTTGTTTGATGTTTACTTTTCCAGGAAGGGACCAGGTCCTTCGAGCAATGATCTCCAAATCTGTACGACATGAATCTCCTTTTTTTTTATGTATATTTTTTTTTATTTTAACAGTAAGACAAGAGTAGGCATTACAAATATCAGGTGTCAAACGGTACAATGCGGGAAAGGGACAGGGGGGGAATATACATACAAAAAACGCTTGTAAGGAGCACATGGCCTATCGCGATAATGCACAATAGAAAGGGAGAATAGACAGTCTATTATACGTTCGAAAACAATCCCACCACACCCGACCCCGTCCGCAATGATACAGGATAATGGAAGCCCGTGTAGACACCCGAGCAAGAAAGGATTTATGAAGAATAAACAGCCCACTTCTCGTAAAAGGAAAAAGGAAAGACAAAAGGGGCCATAGAACAAAACAAAGGCAAAATAAAATAAAAAACTCCCCTAACCCCCCACCCTGCACCCCTGCAATGGCTACGGCCTAACCCCACAAGCAGCGTGCCTGTCACCCAAGAACTACCCTAAAAGAAGGGAAAAAGAGAAGAAGCGGAGGAGGAGAGAGCAGACACACTCCCAGTCTCCCGTACCCCCCGCCAACAGCGATCACCCCCAGACGCAATAAAGCCAACATTTAGCAAAATGTACCAACCAGTCGGGGGAGTAAAGTCAGTAACCACCCAACTCCCGTCACAATATAGGCACAACCCCGGCATTGCTGAAAGCTATAATATCGGATAAAAGCGATTAAGTTCAGCCCTGGCCAGTACGATCGTTCATAAGAGTCTTCTTCCCTCGAGCCGCCATCTTGATGGAAAAGGCAAAGCGTCCATAAAAATTCATGTCAGTGCAGTAGGATCGCATGCAGGATAAAAGTTCACAAATAAAACGGAGAAATGCGTCCAAGAACAGCGAGTATCCCGAAAAGTCACTGAGGAACTTGTTACCACACTGGAGACTGTCTATAGATGTATTAGGCGTCAGCAGAGTCGAGCAGGAGACGCTGGCGAGAAGCAGGGGCTGGAGTGTCGTTGATCTGGAATCGCCAAGACTCAATAAGTCCGGGAACTGCACAGGGACCTCGATTCCAGACGTTCGGTGCACCGCCGGTACAACAGCCAGCGGGTAACTCAGCAAAGAATCATACTCCGGGTCAAGGATACCGTCCACTTTCATGATCAGTGTCCGGAACACAGCGATAGTGTGCGAATGGAGCGCCCCCATGGCCGTCACAACGGCCCGCAGCGATGGCGTGCCTTCCATCTGCTCCATCCCCTCTCAGTAGGTGACAGAGCCGGACTTGAACCCCGGAGGCCGGCTACTCCGGGGTAACAGGCCACGCAAAGCAGTTGTTGAACAATGGGCGCCTTTGGATAGCAGAACACACCGTCGCCTCCAGCGAGGGCCCCAGCACGTCGACCCCGGGAGGTCAGCAAGGTCTTCGGGCACCGGACCCCCGCCACGGCAGCCGGTGGAACACGCTGGTGTGTCCTCGGTACAGATCAATCACAGGATCGTCAGCAAAAATCAACAATTCGCGGCACACTTCGGGAGACCGGGCTCAGTCCAGGTCTCACGGCCGATGTTGATCAATCACAGATCGGATAGGCTAGAAATCGAGGTCCCGGCTTCCACACGTTGTTAGGCCAAGAACGTATACACGGTGTATCTTCGTCAGCCGATGAGGTAGAAAACTCGGGATTGTACCTTTAGAAGCAGGAAAACTTCATGAACAAGGAAATCAGGTGCAAAGTCAGGATTAAAGGCAGGATATTCGAGCTGCTGGCGGAGGTCGGCGGAGCCGGGAGCTTACGCGGCCATCTTGGTTGCTAGCGTAGCTCCTCCCCATGAATCTCCTTTTTAATGACAATCGAAAGTGGGCTGCTAGATACGGTTGTGGTCTTAGGCGTGTATAAGAATTTATTATAACCCATGCGTGGCGGCGTCTTACTAATCTCCTTTTATCCTCCACGAGAGATAATGATTTTGCCTTGTTATTGCAAACTTTTTTAAATGTAGACTTTTCCAACTTGCTGTTCCATGCATCATCAATCTCTAATTCCTCCAGGGCAATCCGCAGATGATCCCCCCATGTGTTTGGGATTCCTTGCTCTAGTTGTTGTTTTATTTCTAACCAGCATAAGTTGTTCAATGTTCCCAATTCTGCAGCTCTGAGTTTCCAGCATAAATTTATCATTGTTGCCTTCCTTTGGAAAGCGTATCTGTGCTGGCGAGGAACCTTTAAAGAGATTGAATACTGTTTTATAAACCATTTGAGTTGTCAGTGATGGCCAAGGAGATAATCGAGTAGTCACCACATAAACGTGGTGACCCGGTCCAACAGACGTATGCCATTAACCTGGCAGTGTGGATAAGGAAAGTCAACAAAGTCAATGACAAGGTTAGGAGGGGTGTCATCATTGCTGGCTCCTTGACTGGCTATTGGCTGGTGCTTTGCCACGGGATCCTCCCTGGGATTTCTTTGGATGGCTCCTTGAATGTTTGGCAGGGAGGCCTCTGCTGCAGGCTCAGAGGGGTCTGAGGACTCCCCCCTCTCTGTGGCCGCAGGTGAGTTTGGGGAACTGTCATCCTGCGGGCCACTGGAGGGAGGTGGAGCTGTTGTTTGGCCCACAAGCCTGTCTCTCCAAACTGCCACAAGCTGGCTCATAAGTCCCACAATTTGGCCCATGTGGGTATCTATGGACCTCAGCAGCAGGTGGAGCTCACAGAAATCTTCAAGAGCCTGGCCCGTGTATCCCTGGGCTCATTCATAGGCCCCAAGGACCCTGGCGATGTTGGCCAGAGCTTTGGTCCCAGTGTCTGGTTGGGTTTGATGCCCAGTAGCCCTCCCACCTACCCTGCTGTCACGGACCTGTGGCGGTACCACTCTATGCACCCATGTACTATCCCTGCCCTACTCAGATTGTGGGTTGGGGTGGTCATCCTCTGAGGCAGGGAGAGTGTTGCGGGCAGCATTAGTGGTGGTGGTGGTGGTGGTGGAGGCCACACAGGTCGTTACAGCAGGGGTCAGCTTACTTGTTGTTGCTAATATGGTGGCAGAGGGGACAGGGAAGTCCTGGGACCTGTTGTACCCTGGCATGCCTGATGGGCCGACTTCTGGTTCTGCATCCTCGAAATCCAGGAAGTCAGCATCAGAGAGTCTGTGTTCAGGGGATCGAGACTGGCTCTGCAAGTTGGTGTGATCATCTTCTGCTGTCAGTTCTTGGTCACCTGTGGAACAGAGGGGAAAGGGTAATTGAAGTGTACCCCTCAAGCTTAGTGTTAGATGTATCTTACTCACAGGTTATACACCACACAGTTTACTAGTTATCACATTGTATGTCTGGACAGTACTGTGCGTCATGACATGATGTGGAGGTACAGACATTACTTGTCCATGGTTTGACATGTCAATAGATACCATTTGGGTATCTATTGGCACATTCAGGGGGAATTTCTGACACATCTTTCCGGTTGTGCGGTGGAGTGCTCCATCCTGCTCTGCTGTGGGACAACGGTGGCGTGGTGGGAGCTGTAGTGCTGACATCCAGCCCACACACACCCCTCCCGGAGAAGATGACTGTGACCTGGTAGTTTGATGAGTGTGATCCAATGTCTGCCACATTGTTGTGGGTGTGTGGAGTGCTCCATCTTACTCACTTTTGGGACAAAAAATGGCTACCTACCTGTGAAGTTGAGCAGAGGGGGGAATAGATTACACATTGCTCTGGGGGGGTGCTCCATCCTGCTCTGGTGTGGTACAAGAGCGCATAAGATGGCTACCTACCTGTTAGGTGAAAGTGAGCAATGCAATGGCTGCCACAGGGTTCTGGGTGGGGGAGTGCTCCATCCTGCTCAGCTGTTGGACAAGGGGGCCTGGAAGAGTAGTGGTACTGCCGTCCAACCAAAATACACCCCTCCCTATGGAGATGGCTACCTACCTGTCAGTTTGATGAGGGCAATATAATGGCTGCCACATGCTTCTGAGTGGGGACTCCACCTTGCTGAACTGTGGGACAAGGGTGCCTGTTGGGAATTGTGGTGCTAGCTTTCTCAAACAAACCCCCCTACCTGTTATGATGGCTACATATCTGTAAGTTTGCTTGGTGAAATACAATGGCTGTCACATGCTTCTGGTTGGTTTGGAGGGTTTGCTCCATCCTGGTGTGCTTTAGGACCAGGGTGCCTGGTAGGAGTTGTAGTGCTGGCTGCCTTTACACAGACACCCCTCCCTATTAAGATGGTTGGCTCCCTGTGGCGCAGAGGTAGGGAATGGTTACACATGGCTCTTGGGTGGGAGAGTGTGCCATCCTGCTGAGCTGTGGGCCAGGGGGCCAGGTAGGAGTTGTAGTGCTGGCTGCCTGTACATATGCAACCCAGGGAATGTTGCTAGCTACCTTTGGGGTGAATGAGAAGGAGTGAATGTTGAAATTGTGAGACATGTGTTAGAGAGGGTGTGGTGCACACAAATGCATTTGGGCCTGGGGGGTGTAGCCTTGTATTTGTTCAAGACAGTACATAGCATTGTGCTGGTATATATTTGTTTGTACTTACCAGCCTCCACTCCCATGCCTATTGCTGTGAGACTCTCTGGATGTAGTATGGCAAGAACCTTCTCCTCCCATGCAGTGAATGTTATTTGTAGAATGGGAGGTCCACCACCAGTCATCTGAGCCAACTGATGGTTCTTGTAGTTCTTTGCTTTCATCTGCCGCTTCAGGTCATTCCACCGCCTCATGATTTCCTTCTTGTCGGTACCTACTGCGTTGACCTTGTTGACTATCCTTCCCAAATTTGTGGTCTGGTGGCTAATGGTGTCTGTTGGACCAGGTTACCAAACAATTGTGGTTCTACTCTGATTATCTCATCTGCCATGACTGACAACTCATTGTCAGTAAACTTGGGCATTTTCTTTTGTGCCATGGTGTGTGATGTGCAAATGGTTTAAGGTGCAGTTGTGAGGGTAGTGGGGGTGGTATAGGTGGTGTGTGTGTGTGTGTGTTGTTGTGCTGGTGAGATGGGGGCGTTTTCCCTATCCAGGGTTTAGTTCCTTCAGGGCTGGATTAGTGCAAAGGATTCTGGTCAGGGATGGGGCAGGTTTTATACTCACCTATGTGGGTGTGTCAAATAGTGTATTCCTGTCAGGTGTGTTGTGTGGGTTGTCCTGGGATTTGTATTTTGTAATTTGTTAGTTGCCATGGGGGTGTGTCCTTGGGGTGTGTTAGGTGTTTTGGGGGACTGATCTAGTTTGATGTGTGCACTTGGTGGCCTAGTTGTGTGTGTTTTTTGTTGACCGCCATAATGGTTCCGTTGCGACCGATTTTTCTGGGGGTTGATCCTAATCTTACCGCCGGTTTGCCCATGGAACATGCGGATGGTTAATTTCTGCTACCATGGCGGTCGTGATGGTTTTCCGACCGCCATCCTTGTAGACCCCTTTGTGTTATTCACACCCTTCAGCAATGTGCTCTGGTGTGGTGTTTCCCTCAAAAATTGTGGAGTCAAAGGGTAACTGTGACGTTCTTGTAAAAAAAAACTAGCATTGTGGTAATTTAGCAATGATTAGGTTAAGCATTAGCAGAAGATATCTTGTATTTAGAGACTATCTTGTCCGTTTTACGGAATCCATTTTGTATTTCTGTCGGCCATTTTGTTTGCCATGTGCCCTGTCCTACCTTCCTGTTAACAGCTCTTGAAATCTGCCTAGAGACAAGATATATTTATCCTCTTCTGCTTTGCACATGCTCAGTTGAGCATGCAGCTGTCTCCAACTTGTATCTGTCAAGATGTGTCCACCAGAATTAGCTAACTGACAGCCCTTCCCACTTGTTGCTAGCACACTCTCTGTATGACCTTATATGTATTTGAAACCAATACTCTGTGCCTTGTACCACCTTCATTTCAGCCCCTGTGTGTGTATAAAAGGACCAAGCTCCTTTCAGTCAGTGTGCTACCTCATTCTCTACCGAAGGGTGTTGTGTGAATGTAGTTCCACCTCATGAGGTTTAATAAACTCTGTCTTTTTTTATTCCAGTTTCTGTGCCAACTTCTTTTTATTGGTCTAAGGACTCTAAGCAGAGAAGGGCGAATCCCTTGCACTAGTAGGCCTGGCTGAGGCTTGCTACCACAAATTTGCGCTTCCAACGTGGGGCTCATCGGCGTCTCGGATGTCCGAAGGACTGGTTGAGATGAAGGATTGGAATCTCGGTTTGGACGTGATCACTGACAGAGGAGACCCGAGTCTTGGCATCCACGGCTTTTTCCCTTTCTTTCTGATCTGACCATCCAGGTGGCGCCGGTCGTCGACTGAGATCTCTTCTGTTGAATCGCTGTGCAGTGGCCGTTTGGTCGATTTGAGAACTTAGCAGTAGGAACCTGGACACCATTTGATTGGTAAGAGACGTTTTGCGGCACTTACTGTAGGTTTTGATGCCTTTGACTGGTAACGTAGTTTAGAAACACTTACTGTGCCATTGGTTTATGGAATTGGCCAAATATTTACCTTGTTCTATATATGTATGTATATATATATATATATATATATATATATATATATATATATATATATATATATATTCACTGAAAAAACCATAGGTTATAGACCATATATAGTTAGGAATTAGCATTTAAAAAACCTTATTTTACTCACACAAAACCATTGAAATTCCATATATAGTTAGTTGTACTAACTATATATCGCGCACCCGCAATCCACTGCTGATGATGTCACATATTACATCATTCATGACATGGTCAGTGACATCACTGATGACATCACTGATGACATCTCAAATGACATCACTGATGACATCACTGATGACAACATCCAGTGACTGTATGTTTCTTTAAAGTTAAAATATGTCTTATATATTGAAGAATGAGTGGATGTATAAGTGTCTGGATGATGTATTTAGTAGGTGCATGACTGACTGTATAAGTGAGTGATTAAATGTGTCTCACTGAGTGCATGGGTTAGTGACTAAACTGTTTTAAATTGTGCACCATTGTGTCTGTTGTTTTGTAATCTGATGCATGTGTTGATCATTAGCTATATGACTAACTATATGGGTTATTGATTAGTTGGCCAAGTATTTGTATGGGAGACTGAGTGTGTGTGTGGGTGGCTGGGAGGTGTATGACTCTGTGCATAGATGTGTGAGCAGTTGATTCACTAGATGTATGGGTTCAAAAGTGCATGTGGAAACAGCTGTATGGGCGGTTTACTGTGTGCATGAGTGTATTGGTGAGTGAATGGATATCTCAGTGCTACATGTCAAAGTAAGTACATATGTAAAACACAGTACATGTGGTAGTTGACATATATAAATAACTGTGCATAAGAGCCAGTGAATGTGTGAGTGGCTGTATGGATTATTGTGAACTTGTATCAGGGATTGTATAACAGAGTAAATATGTGTTATTATATGTTTCAATAAGTAAGGTGTGTTTAACTATATAGTTTTCGGAAATGGAGGTGTGATTGATTCTTTGCAAGACTGATTAGGTGTGTGAGTAACTCCATGGATGAGTGACAGTCTGTGAGTGTCTGTTTACACTGAGTGTATCTACGTTTTTATTAGAGTCTGAAGAGGTTCATCGTATCATCACATGAATGATGTCATGAGTAATGTGAAATTAGATGTCATCAGTGATGTCATCAGTGATGTCATTTGAGATGTCATCAGTGATGTCATCAGTGATGTCACTGACCATGTCATGAATGATGTAATATGTGACATCATCAGCAGTGGATTGCGGGTGCGCGATATATAGTTAGTACAACTAACTATATATGGAATTTCAATGGTTTTGTGTGAGTAAAATGAGGTTTTTTAAATGCTAATTCCTAACTATATATGGTCTATAACCTATGTTTTTTTCAGTGAATTTTCAAGGTTTTGTAAATGCTAATTCCTAACTATATATGGTCTATAACCTATGGTTTTTTCAGTGAATTTCATAGGTTTTTTAATAGCAAATCTTTATAAAAATAATACATTTTAAATTTATAATTTTTTTATTTTTTTTTAATATTATTTTTAGTGCGCTCCCGGGGCGCGGACAGGTGAACGCACGGGTAAGCGCAATCTTGCGGCGCGCCCCGGGGCGCGTACTAATGCGCGTCCCGGAAGCGCTATTGCCGAGAACGAAAACAACATCGTGACGTATCGCGTAGCCGCCACGCCTTGCGTCATAAGACACGTATCGCGTAGCCGCGAGATGCGTCTTATGACGCACCGCGTAAGCGCACCCGGAAGCGCATACGATCGCGCAACGTAAGCGCCCCGATGCGCTTACGATACACGCCCGGGACGCGCCCCGGGGCGCGTAGCGTAAGCGCGTCAAACCATGTGACTTTAAAATAACACTTTTCATTGGTTCAGAACTTTTTTTTTTCCAAATTGTGTGAAACCCACCCATTTCTCTCACTATTGCTTTGTACTTGGAGAGAGCAAGAGCTGTCGTGTCTACTCTATCTCCTACTTTTCTGATCTCCAGCAATGGCTGCAAGAGAGTCATCCAGCAGTGATTCAGAGGGATTTTTAGATGAGGACCCTCCTCAGCAAAAGAAAAAAACCCATTTTCATCTGGAAATTTTACGAAATCCCAGAAGGACAGAAAAAAGTCAACGCTCCCAAAGTAACATGCAAAATATGTGGGAGTAGTTTATCCAGAGGCAATCCTCTGAAAAAATATAGTTTTGGGAATGCTAATTTGATCCGGCATGTGAAAAGAAGACACCCTAACAACTTTGCCAGGGAGAGTGTCAGAGAGCTGGCACGGAATGTACCCACAGATGGCGGCAGCACCTCCACTGGTGGAGCAACACCTTCGGGACCACCCCGTGGAAGAATGGTTCCTAACATTCAGCCGGTGTTTGCGGGCATCAAATTTTTGTGCAAAGAGTGTGACGAACTGCTCTGCTATGGGGAGCAGAGTGTTGAACTGATTGCCCTAAAGAAACAGCAACACCGCTGCTCTTCCAGTCCCTAAATTTTCAAATTTTTTTGCTCCTGTTGAGCAGTTTTGGAATCCTTGTTTTTGTTTTTCCCTTGAAAAAAATCCCAAAAAAATATAAAATTGTTTTAAAAAGTCTAAAAAAATATAAAACAAAAAAAAATATATAAAACAACAAAATCAAAAAAAAAGTTCTTTTCAGAACTACCTCCATTTTTTAAAAAGAAGCTTTATTTTTTTAAAAGTCTGTCATTTTTAATCTCCATGGTACGCTCCCCCGTACGCTCCCCGGTGCGCGTACCGGGCGCTCACCCCCGCGAAAATCGAATTTTTTTTTATTTTTTTTTTCACCCGCGGGAGCCTTTTATGGCCCCCACATGAAACCTAGGGGGTCAGGGGGTGTGTACCCTGCCCCCTCTTGCTCATTTCCCCCTTTGATTTTTGCCACCTCTTGTGTCTCAATCCTACCGAGACACAAGATGGTGGCCGCTGCGGACTGTTTCGAATGTTTACAGACACCCGAGAACCAATCAGCTTGCCGTGCGCAAGTCGCGTGGCGCGCCTGAAGCGCTCCCCGGTACGCGTACCGGGGAGCGCTCCAGGCGCGGCTCTAGATATATATCTTTTTTTGAACGTTAATTTCTCAAAATCCACTGTAGCACATATATTGAGACCTACAAAAGGCACATCGGGCTACCAGTCCCTACAATTTTGCCAAGTTTCGTGCAAATCCATTCAGCCGTTCGGGCTAAAAGTGAGGCCAACCGCCCTATGGAAAACTCAATGTTAAAAACACGTTTTGGGACCCCCCTTTTTTCTCGGCCCCCCCTGGACGAACACCCCCCAAATTTTCAGGGGCTGCTCAGAAACAAAATGTTCCATTTTCCAGAAAATTTCATCCAATTCCGTCCACAAACGCCAAAGTTATTAGACATAGAATTTTCAAAAATCCCATAGGGAAAAAATCCTAACTATATATACCTACTGGCGACCGCCAGTAGGTAATATATATATATATATATATGTGCTGCAACACATATAGGCAGGTAATGAGGAGATTTTTCTCTATTTAAGAGTATTTGAATGGCGCAACGTATGAAGAGTACCTTAAGCGCTACTTTTTGATTATAATACTGCACATTTTGCATTATTTTTTGACATGCCTGTTTCCAGCACACTTCGTAGGATGTGTTGTTTTTGTAGTGGTTTTTGTAGTGGTACTACATTGAAACTCGACAAAGCACAACAGCCCCCACCTCCCCCCGGAGGGTACGCCTAATAGGGACATGTATATTAAGTATGGTATTTCGTCCATAATGTACAGCACATTGTGGAATGAATACACCCACAAGGATCCTGAATTGCGTTGGCCTATGCATGGGTCATTTGATTTGCAAAAGATTCAGTATGTGGAGCAACGGATGTTGAAGCGAAAGGCTAGGCAAGATGTGTTTGTGCGCAAATGTGGGAGAAGGAAGTGCGTGAGTGAATGAAGCGTGAACAGGCCTTGATTGAAAAAGAACAGCGTAAAAGTGTGCATGCGAAAGCATTAGAAATGAAAAATAAAGAGATTAAAGAAATTGAAGAAAGGGAAGATAGGGAGTCAGTTACAGGTAAATGGCCAATATGCTATTCGTAGGCCTCTTTACCCTATTCTTAATAAACCCCAAGATGACTCTCTCTTATTATATCGTTGTCCACCTCTGTATACTCTTCCCTCTGCTCCTGATGAGTCAGATGAGGACTCTCCTACAGAGCAGGATACAAAAAAGAGATACTGGCTCAATGTTAAATACCGAACGTTCCTCTCAGATTAGATCTGGGGCGCGTAAAGCCGATCGTAGTACTAATACTGCTTCTGAAATTCTAGATACTATTAAGAATTGGTCAGAAAGGGAACAAAAATATTTCACCGAGATATTTGCTGCAGAGGTTCTTGAGCGATTTAGGAAATATTCTATGGAAGTAGAGCCAGATGATATAGCAGCTGATTGTAAGCAATTACGTGAAGGTTCTTTTGTCTTGTCCCAGGTGGCTGACACGATTAGACGCTTGGTTAAACTACGTGATGAAGCAGTCTGTTTGCGGGAGGAGAAAAAGGCAGCAGATGCAGCTGCACAAACATCTCGAATCAACATGCCACTAGCTCCGACGCTCGAAACAGATAAGAATGTTGTAAATGTAAAACCTATGCGGGAAGCCGTGCCTTTATATGTTCCTCCTAAAGGAACAGGCACAAGTGATGATAAGACTTCTACTGACGCGACAGGATACTTTATTTATAGTTGGGTTCACACTCCTTGGAATAGAGCAGATGTCATTGCTCTTAAAAATGCATTGCCTGATCCGCGAAAGAATCAGACAGCCTCTTATGAAGAAATTGAGGGTGCCATTAGCTCTTGTACTATGACTTTGTCTGACATTGATTTGTTTTTTGAATTAATATTACCGCCTGATATGTGGAGAACTGTGCGTAAATTTGATCATCGTGTGGCATTGTGGACAGATATAGCACAATTAGATCAAGATAGAGAACCTGCACAAAAAACCGCGTCAGCTAATTTGAGTTCTTCCAGCAGCTATCTTGATTAAATTAAAGACAATTATTCCCCCTAAAAAGATAGATTGGACTGTGTTAGCGTCTTGTAAGCAAAAGATAGATGAATCCATTTCAGACTTCTTCACACGCTTTGAAGAAGCATTCCACGATTTTAGTGGTCAGTCATTGACAGATGACATGGGTAGGCATCTGTTTGTCGATAAATATGTCACAAACCTTTTGCCAGAAATAGCTAGTCGCCTAAAGGTGAGTGAAAGTTCATGGACTACCTCCTCTCCGGTTTCTCTCTTAACTATGGCTCAGTATTATGAATGACAAGAATTAGAAGCTAAAAGCAAGGAGGATAAAAAATCTAAAGAGTTAAAAACAAAGGTTATTATGGCTCAGGCTTATGGCCCACCTTTTAGAGGTAATAATAGAGGTGGACGTGTATCTCATGGTTCATCCTTTCCTCCCTATACTCGTCCGAATTTGTCTGTTGATCAGTGTGCGTATTGCAAAAAAGTTTGGACATTGGCTTACTGACTGTCCAGTACTGCGTGCTCAGCAGGGTTCACGTGGTCGGGGACAAATGAAAAATCGTTCAGGATATTCAGGGCCTAAAGGAAACACAAATGATCGTGCTAGGTTTGATGCTAATACACGTGGACAAGAGGGGTCTAATACTTTTGACAGACGGAACCAATATCGAATGTCCGACTGAGAGCCATCTGATTTGCAAGATTCTGCTTATGGATAGGATTGCCTGGGATGGGGTAAGGAATCAATTGAAGTTCCAGTAGATCAGAGGGGTCCCTATGTTACAGCACATGTTTTGGGTTCTACTGATCAGTTTCTGGTTGATACAGGAGCTACTTGTAGCGCCTTGTCTAAACACTTGATTCCAAGGGCTCCCCTGTCTGTCTTAACTATTATATCGATAGGTTTTGATGAAACATCTTCCCTTAGCCCAATGTCACAGCCACTTGCACTCCATGGTGATAAGTTCACTGATCCATGTCCGTTTTTGCTTTCTCCAAATACACCAGACAATATTGTGGGTCTTGACATGCTCAAATATTTCAGGGCCACGATACGATGTTCTCCGGAAGGAGCACGGGTTATTTTAAATGACAACTACCCCATGATTGAGAGATCCTGTATTATTAGAGAGGACATTGCACCAGCTTCACTCCCTAGTACTTTGTGGGCAACTTCAGACACTGATGTAGGACAAATGGTTATTCCACCAGTACATATTAGTGTCAAGGAGGGTGCTGTACTGCCGAGATTGCCTCAGTATAAAATTTCTCGAGAAGGAGAAGCACTTACACGTATTGTACAGGATTTGATTACGGTGGGGGTTGTGGAAGAAGTTTCTTATAATGTTTGCAATAGTCCGATTCTTCCCATTTTGAAAAAGATATTGACACTAAGATTTATAGATTTATCATCAATTTGAGAGAAGTCAACAAGATTGTAGTACCACAGTACCCTGAAGTATCTGACATAACGACATTGCTTACCCTGGTCCCTCCAACAGCAACCACATTTTCATTAGTGGATTTGAAGAACGCTTCCTTCTCGATTCCTATTCATCCTGATAGCGGATATTTGTTCGGTTTCACTTTGAATAACAGATCATACAGATTTTGTAGAATTCCTCAAGGGGATACAAAAGGGGATGATGGACGGAGCGTTTGAGCAAATCAAACACTCACCCCCAGTCAACTGATCTGGGTTTAATCCATCACCATTCTTTAGCCCACTCAGCCACCCCAGTTCAGACATGGCCATTATGCAAATCAGTCTGACCCTGTGCCTCATGGGAACAGTCCAGCCCGAACTGCCAAGGGTACACCGAGAGTCTGAGTATTTATAGTCAAGCCTTCAAAAGACAACTCGATTCCTTTATTTTGCCTGAAGGAGTAGTTCTCATACAATATGTCGATGACATCTTGTTGGCAGCTGATACACCTGAGCAGTGTGAAAAATGTACTTTGTCCTTACTTTCTTTTCTTGCGAAAAGTATCATGGATGAAATTTCAATATTGTAGAACAAAGGTAATCTATTTAGGTCATCTTCTGTCTAACGAGGGACGTGCACTGACACCAGATCGCATTCAAGCAATTTTCGATACTCCAGTACCTTCCACCCAGAAAGATGTCCGTGCATTCATTGGTTTGACTTCTTTTTGTAGGCAATGGATATTGGGTTTTTCACACATTGTTAAACCTTTGCTAGCACTCTTGACTAAGCACACTCCGATTCCTCTTCCTTGGACAGATGAATGTCAAAATGCCGGTCACCAGTTGAAACAAGCTCTTTGCTCTGCACCAGTGTTAGGCACACCAGATTACACGAAGGCCTTTACACTCTATGTACACGAGAAAGACGGTTGTGCATTGTCAGTTTTAGTACAGACACACAGTGACAAGCAGTGTCCCTGTGCAAATTTTTCTGCAGTTCTTGATCCTGTTGCCTGTGCGTTGCCTGGATGTTTTCGTTCAGTTGCAGCAACAGCTGTGTCCATACGTCAGAGCGAAGGGATAGTTTTGTCACACAACCTGTTGGTGCTAGTACCCCATGCAGTAGATGCCCTTTTGAATCAGACCAAGACACAGTATTTAACTAGTGCTCGCCTGACGGGAAACAAATTGACACTGTTAGCATCTCATATTACATTGAAGAGGTGTGCAATGCTAAACCCAGCTACTTTGTTGCCATATCCTGCGACTCAGTCTCAATCAAAGGAGCCTCACGATTGTATATTCATTACTGAGGAACAGACAAAGGGTTGCATTGATTTGCAAGATACGCCCCTTCCAGATGTCGATGGGGAGCTGTGGGTTGATGGGTCCTGTTTGAAGTTACCAGATGGCACAACCTCAGCCGCATAGGCAATCACCACACTTGAGACAGTAGTGGAAACAGCTCTCATACCACAGAAGTCGGCTCAAGCAGCTGAACTAATAGCTTTGACACAAACGTGGGAGCTTAGTACTGATTTATGTGTGAACATTTACACGGATAGCCGCTATGCTTTTGGAGTGGGTCATGATTTTGGCCTACTCTGGAAGGAAAGAGGCTTTCTTACATCCCACGGGATGCAGATAATGCATGGAAAATTAGTACATAATCTTTTGACTGTACTTACATATCCGAAGAAAGTTGCCATTATGAAGTGTAGTGCACACAAGGAAATCACTGACAAAATAGGACAAGGAAATGCCTTTGCAGATCGTGTAGCTTGTGAAACTGCAATACAGCGAAGCACTACATCTATGTACGTAGTAAAATCACAAGCTGAACGTTGGCATGATGCTAGAGAATTAAGTATTGGATATACAGAGATCTGCCTCTGCGGAAGAACTTGAGCAGTGGTCCAAAGAAGGAATGTTAGATGATGAGGGTTGTTGGCATAACAAAGAAATGAATAAATGTAAAATTTTGTGGAGTGACAACGGACCTCATTCTATTGGGAAAGTTGTTGAGTATGTCCTGAAAGGGTTAGGGATCAAAGAGAAATTCCATACAGTCTTCCACCCACAATCAGCGGGATTGGTGGAAAGGTATAATGCTACCTTAAAATTGAAGCTGGCGAAAATACTGGCTTCCACGTCCCTAAAGTGGCCAGGTGCACTGCCTTTGGCACTGTTATCCATAAGATCAGTACCACACTCAGGATCAGGTCTTACACCGTATGAGGTGGTATTTGGAAGACCAATGAATATTTGGGGAGTTCCTAAGCCACGCCCCATACATGATGTACCTTGTGTTCTGTTGAATGATTATTTAGCACAGTTATCCAACAGTTTGACCTCTATTCATCAACAGGTTCAAGAAGCTCTTCCTGATAGATCTACAGGTGAGGCCCATGATCGCCATCCCGGTGACCACGTGATGGTCAAGGTCTTCGACAGATCGAACAGCTTGGAGCCGAGGTGGCGAGGCCCGGAGCAGATGCTGTTGACTACAAGAAGAGCAGTTCGAGTGACGAACAAAAAGAACTGGCTCCACACCACGCATTGCAAGCGTGTATCGCCCGCCTTGGTGGAACCTGCTGCGCTGACCGACCATCGAGAAATTCTGGAGACGGAGAAAGGTCAAGCTATCTCATCTGACGAGTCTACGGAAGTCTTCCCGGACCACATGATTTCTGGAGCATTGCGATACAATTTGAGACTGAGAAAAGAATCTACAGTTTTGAACGAGACTGGTTGAGCTACCACCCTGGGTTTGTGAAACGGAGAGCCAATGAGGCAAGGGGGGGGGATCAGCCTTGCATTAGTGTAGTGACACCGGTCTTGGCCCGTGGTGAAGAAATCAATGGCTACCCAAGGGAAAAGAGTTCCAATGATTGTTTTCAACAGGTTCTTAGAAAGATTGATCATCGCTGTCGTTGAAATGAATAACAAGAGGATTATTTGTGCTGTAGGGTTTGTTGTTGCCTTGGTGGTTTTGGCACTAACCACTTGGTTCATTGAGAAAGCAGTTCCTGCTCGACAGCTTTTTGTTGCAACTACTCCAGCTCCACTGGAACACTACTATTACACTCTTCCTTATCATGAACAGAAATACGAATACTACCAATTGTTGGGTATGTGGGATGATACCCGCACACCAGAAGAAAGGAGGAACACCTTTTATTCCTCTACTGTTTTCCCATAATGGTTCATGTCAAGCTTGGTATGCCCTCTTGTTTGCTTATGGAAACCCTTCAGTAGGTGGAATCATTATTCAATTAAATAAAGAATGCTTCCAAGATAAAGATGGCTATCCTCAAGTCAAAGGGACTAAATGGGAATGGGATGAATACCAACCAGACAATATTTCGACACCATATGTCTTCACAAATATGAGGAATATGAAGAACATTGGACCCTTTGTGATTTCTGTAACCAGAGCAAAAGCAGATTTATGTATTGGCAGTGTTGGGAGAATTCCTGTAGGACGAAGTGAATGTATTTCTGCACTGAACATTGAGGGCATGAATAATAGTAGTTTTACCTCGTTGCACAACACCTACTTTGTGTGCGGTAATAAAGGATATTATCAATTACCTGTTGGATGGTCAGGGGTATGCTACATATCATTTTTGTTACCCCCTGTGTTTTTAGCACCTGCATCATATCATCTTGACCTGAAGTTGTACAATGATATTTCTAAGAATAGATACAAACGAACAACAAGTACAGATGAGATTGACCAGACAGATACCGCTTTGCAACAATATGTCGATTTCAATTTGGGTTTGTTCTTCTTTGTGGAGGATGCATTGAATAGCAGAAAAATCTGACAATTGACTCGTGTTGTGGAAGCTGTCACCAATCAGACAGCTATGGCACTTGGAAACATTACGGAAGAACTGCAAATTGCAAGAATTGTAGTCCTCCAAAATAGGATGGTGCTCTATGTGATTTTGGCTGATCGAGGTGGAGCATGCCGCCTCATCGGCAGCAGTTGCTGCGTCTTTATACATGACCACTCAACTTCAGTTTATGACGCAATCTCTAAGCTGCATAAGATTGCTGCAGACATTCACCCAGAGACTGGTCCATGGACATTTTCAAACTGGATATGGACACTTTATGTTACTTGGGGCTGGAAACTACTGACTATTCTATGTATAACACTGGTGATACTATTTACATGCTGTACTTGTCTACAATGTGGTCCCATGATTTGTTCCATGTGCTTCACTGCTTGTACACCGGCCAAAAGAAATATTGCAAAAGAACAACAAATGTTAAATAGTGAAGTTACTGAAATGATGAACATTATTATACAGGATGCAGATATAGATTACCCCAGATAGCAAATGCTGAAAGGGTCGTCTGTGGTAATTTAGCAATGATTAGATTAAGCATTAGCAGAATACATCTTGTATTTAGAGACTATCTTGTTCGTTTTACGGAATCCATTTTGTATTTCTGTTGGTCATTTTGTTTGCCATGTGCTCTGTCCTACCTTCCTGTTAACTGCTCTTGAAATCTGCCTAGAGACAAGATATATTTATCCTCTTCTACTTTGCACATGCTCAGTTGAGCATGCAGCTTTCTCCAACTTGTAACTGTCAAGATGTGACCATCAGAATTAGCTAACTGACAGCCCTTCCCACTTGTTGCTAGCACACTCTCTGTATGACCTTATATGTATTTGAACCCAACACTCTGTGCCTTGTACCACCTTCATTTCAGCCCCTGTGTGGGTATAAAAGGACTAAGCTCCTTCCAGTCAGTGTGCTACCTCATACTCTACCGAAGGGTGTTGTGTGAATGTAGTTCCACCTCATGAGGTTTAATAAACTCTGCCTTTTTCTATTCCAGTTTCTGTGCCAACTTCTTATTATTGGTCTAAGGACTCTAAGCAGAGAAGGGCGAATCCCTTGCACTAGTAGGCCTGGCTGAGGCTTGCTACCACAGCATGTATCTCTCGCCCATGTCCTCTTTTTGAGTTGTCCTTCGTGAGTGTTAGGTGTCAGACAACCATCTCAGAGAATTTCTCATCTACAGGTGAAACATACAGATCCCAGAATCGTAACCCAAAATCATTATGCACACGCACTAGCTGTCAATTTACATTGCATGATTATTTATTATACACTGAGTGCAAAGCGGGTAAATATAATAACTCAACAATTTTTAAACAAATTATGGTACAGGTTAGATGAGAGCCAAAAATACTTTTAAGACATCCGTATCTCAGTAGTCTAACACGCTATCTAATTTAAAACAAAATGTGTAACAACATAGTTGTATTCATTTTTCATAGTATGCATGACAGTGGAACTCTGTGTTTCTGCACGCTTTTGGCAACTCGTCTGTGTTTGTTACACCGCCAAGACAAAGGTATCTGATGTACTTTTACATATAGAAGTAATACTACACATGGCACTGGTGGGGGCATACTAAGCATGGGCGGATTTTGCCGATTCGCAATCCGCGAATTTGCGGATTTGCGAATTTGCGGATTGCGAAAATCCGCAAAATCCGCAAAATTCTCGCGGATTTAGCGGATTTTTTTTGGGGTGTGTGTTCGCACGGGTTTCTGCAAGTTCGCGAGGGTTTTGTACAATTTCGCAAATTGCAAACTTACTTGTCGGGTCGCCAGTTTTGCGAACTTGTTGTTTCTACGTGCCCAGCCTGTTTTCAAGGCTTTCTTCATCACTGCCACCCTCTGTCACCACTGGCACTCTCTTTGTTCACCCATGCCACCCTCTGGCTCACCCATGTCACCCTCTGTGTCATCACAGCACCCTCTGGTTCACCAGTGTACATTATTGGGGCAAAGCAAAGCACTGCCATCCTCTGTCAACACTGGCACTCTGGTTCACCCATGCCACCCTCTGGCTGGCACACCCATGCCACCCTCGGTGTCATCACAGCACCCTCTGATTGACCAGTGAGTGTGCATTATTGTGGCAAAGCAAAGCACACCTGCTAAGTGCTTTAAGTTTTGCAAACAACAACACCTGCCCTGCCCCAACTGACATTAATGAAGGCTGGCACCTGCTTGTCTGCTCCCTTTCCTTTTTGTTGCAATGTAAAAAAATTTTAACAGGATGCAATGGCATACTTCTAACTATTCGGTGACTGTCAGAGCAGGGTCACACAATAGTTGCAAGTAGGCAACCGGATTCTGGAGGGCCCCTTCAGGAAGCACTACAGGGAAATGGTTACAAATGATGAGCTCGAACTTTTGCACCTGCTCGTTGGTTTTGCTTTTGCAAAACTCGTTTTTTCGCCCTATTCGCGAGGCGCGGCGTCGTGCGAAATAAAACGTGGAAGCCGCGAACTCGTGCGAGTTACCCCAAGGTTGAGTACGGGCGCCGCCATTTTGTTTGCGTGACGTATTTCCGTTTCCGCCCGCTATGTGTAATCTCGCGGAATGAGCGCCTTGCGAATGCAAGTTCGCACGAGTTCGCGAGAGAAATCGCGTGCAAACTTACTTACGCGCACGTGATCGGGCCGCCATCTTGTTTTTCATTCATTCCTATGTGTCTGGGCATGGTGTTTCTATCCTCTCTATATCTCTGCCATCCTTTGCTTGTTTTAATATTTTTTGATCTATTTAACTTTTTTCTATCCCTCTAGTTTTCTATGTCTATATTTTTGTGTTTTAGTCTACTTTTGTTTACTTTTCAACTACTTTTTTAAACTTTTATTTTCTTCTTCCCTAGTCCTATTATTTTTCATTTTGCCTCCTTGTTGCTAACACCTGCCCAGACCATGGTGAAGACAGCTGTGAAGCTGCCCAAGAGGGGCCCCGCAGCCCGTGCCCGGCTCCCGTGTGGCCGTTTGAGGGCGGAAATGGTGGTGCCCAGGGAGATCTTCAGCCCTGAGGAGGTGGGCGCACTCGTTTTCTATGTACAGCGCCGCCTCCCCAGGACCATCGCGGCAGGCGGCAGGATCGCTGGTGGCTACACCAACCGCCAGGAGCGACGGAAGCGGTGGGAGCAGGTGTGCCGGGCCCTGTTTGACATCTCGGGGGTCCAGCGCACCTACAACCAGGTGACCCACCGATATCCTGGACCGGGAGCGCGACCTGCTCGACCTGCTGGGAGTGGAGGTCCCCGGGCTTGGTGAGTAGTAGTAGCAATTTTTTCATCACTCACTACTCTGTTTTTTCTCCTGCTCTGTGTGTTATATTGCAAATGTTTGCTTTAACTTTTTTACAAAGAGCAATAATGCTGCCGATTACATTGATAGGAGAGGTAAATTAATATTTCAAAATCTTCTGTGCATTTCAGGTGCACTGCTCTCCTTCTCTGTGGCGGTGCCACTGCTTATTTGTTTTCTATTTTGTGTTCATTTAATTGGGCTGAGTAATGTATGAGTGTACTTTACAGAACTGCGTAATGCTAGACACAAAGGGGCAGATTTACAAGCCCCTTGCGCCACGTTTACGCTGCCTTACCTGACGCACAGCGACGTAAACGTGGCGCATCCCTGCGAGTCATGTACAACGTGATGCATCTAGGGAGATGCGCCACGTTAAGGCCTGGGCCTGCGCCACAATGGGTGCGTTCCCACGTGGGGGGGGGTGGGGGGTGGCGGTCAGGCAGTTGTGCGCCTCGCAAAAGTGCCTGCGTGAAATCTACAAGATTTAACGCAGGCACTTCCGCGACGCTACTACGTCAATTCTTTATGCCTGCTTGCTTGAAGCAGGCGTATGGACTGATGCGGTATGTTGAGTATTGGGCAGCCCTGAGCATTGCTAGAGTTGCATCGCGCCTGCGACGCGACTCTAGAGATGCGCCCCTCTTTCGTCACGAGATGCGTCACGCATCTGCCTACCCTTGTGCCAGGGTTTGCGCATTGTAATTGCGGCGCATCTGCCGTGACGCAAGGTTAGTTTTGCGTTACGCATTTGTTCTGGTGCACCTCTGGAGGTGTGCAGCCCAGAACTCGTAAGTATGCCCCTAAGTGTCAGATTAGCAATTACCTGCGCATCCCTGCAAAGTGTGCGGCACGCCAGCACCACCCATGGTGCGCCGTATTTACAATGCGGCACACCATGGTCCCAAAACATCACCGAAGCGTTACGCATCGGTGCCGTAAAGGCGGCTCATTGATGGAGTTGCGTTGCAACGATGGCGCAGCTTCAGCAATGCTGCGTCAAGCCTTACGTCTGCTTCATGCAGGCGCAGGGTTTCAGTGACGCATCATTGTCCTAAATGACTGATTGAAATTTTATATATTCCCCATAGCCACTTTTAGCATGCGTTCCTGCGCAGGAACGCCCTCCCTTGCGCTGGAACGCTCCCTTATGGCGCAGGGCTTTAGAATGGGATGCATCTCTCATATGCGTCACGTTGTTAATATACGCCACACCATGGCGCCTCTCTTGTTGTGGCGCTGCGTCACAAAAGTGACACAAGAACGGAGCAAAAGAGCTGCAAGGGGCTTGTAAATCTGCCCCTAGAGTAGAGGCTCAGGTGCAGTCCTTCCTTTGTAGCCCTCTTTTTGGCTGAAATAGTTGGTTCTTGTTCTTTCTAAATGTTTGATTTGGTTGACAAGGACATCGACAAGCAGCAATCATCAATGTTTTCTGTTCTTTCTTTCATGTTGTACGTCAGGTCCGCCCAGGGGCAAGCGGACGGAAAAGGAGGATGCTGTGGCTCCAAAGGAGGAGGATGCAGGCCAGGGCGGCGAGTGCTCCTTTGCTGGCCCCAGTAAGTTTTCATTTAAATATAGAGGACCTATTGTTGTCCAAGCGTTCCTAATTTAATTTTTTCGAAATAGTGTTTAGATAGGAGCAAAATCTATAATACTACTGTTGCAGGGACAATTCTCCACAAACCGAACTATGGACACCAAAGACCAGAGTAATAATATTTCAGAGTGGCGTGTTTGGCACACTGTATAAACCTGGTAGTGTCAGCGGCACGGACTCCTCCTTGCAAAAATTGCAAAACCTTTCGCTCAGTCACTCTAGTCTGGAGGACAAAAAACCACAGAGTCTATTCAAGTTTAAAAGCTTTATTAAAAGTAAAAGTAAACACATATATTAAAATAAAGTTAGCTGGAAATGGAAAAGTGCTTGGTGCTGAGTTGATGAGTAATGGAACACATTTCTTGTGGTCGAGCCGAGCTTCCACCTGGTTTGAAGTTGATGTTGCTCTTGTCCTTAGAAGTCCAGCTTCTGTCTGTTCAGAGAAAAATGGTGTGTGTTAAAATTAAGCAAGCATTCATCAATTGTGACAAAAAAGTGCAGCAAGACAACAGCCTTCCCTGGAAGGAGGGACATTTTTACTTTAGACTAGAGTAGACAGTCAATTACTTTTTCTGTTGTTTTCACATTTCTTCATTCCTAGACCAAATACTAGTGAGTGGTGTAATCTAACATTCTTAAATCTACTTTGTAGGTGGAACATCTGGTGGCGGGGCCAGCTCGGATGTGGTGGTGGTGATCGACTCCGAGTCCGAGGACAACTCTGGGGAGGAGGCGGCACAAGAGGCCCAAGAACAGACTGTGAGGAAGCAGACAGTGGTGGTGGCGGGTACAGGTAAGCTGGATCATGGTACTATCTGACTCTTAGATAGCATATGATGCGTATCTACAGAGAGTAGACGGTCACTGGATGAACTACGAAAATACTATGAAATGTTTCCAGGGGGGGATGCAACATCCTCACCATCTCCTGAGTCCTACTCCTGACATGATTGAGCACAAGTATTAAATACATTTTTTTTAAATCTAACACAACATAGAGTTTAAATAAACAAAGAACCCCATAGGGGGAAGAGAAAAATCTTGTGCGGCACCACAGCAGACGACCTGGCAACTACATTAAAACAGAGGGAAAAACAAAAAATGCCAGAAAAAAACAATTCAATCTAAATCAGGAGGATGTGGTTATAGAGCATGGGTCCTCACAAACTTTCTCTCGGGGCCAAATTGACAGTGTGGTTTGTGGCCAAGGGCCGCACCGAAGGGGGCAGGGTCAGTGGGGGAGGGGGGTGGATCTAGAGCAACAAAAAAACTATGACCATGAGGTTGAACTCATGCCCCTGCAGCGGATGCCTTCGTCCACTGAGCCACCAGACCTGGCATACACATTACACACATCTTTCTTTCTCTCTCTCCCTCCCTCTCTCTCTGTCTCCCTCCCTCTCTCTCTGTCTCCCTCCCTCTCTCTGTTTCCCTCTCTCTTTCTCTCTCTGTCTCCCTCTTTCTGTCTCCCTGTGTCTCCCTCTACCTCGCTGTCTCTCTCTCTCTGTCTCCCTCCCTCACCCTCCCTCTGTCACCCTCTGGCTCCCTCCCTCTCTCTCTCTCCTTCTGTCTTCCTCTCTCTCTGTCTCCGCCTCTATCTGTCTGTCGGTCCCAGCCTGCTGTAATTACCATATTGTAATTTGTCACTGGGCCAGCACTGGATGGACCTGCGATCCAGGGGGGGGCAAGCGCCCCCCCCTTGCCCCTCCCTGCGGACGCCCATGATACTGGCCTGAATACTTTTGTACTGCGCTGGCTAGTTGCTAGTTGTACTGTGACTCAACTTCCTGCTGAATCATTTTGTGTTAATCATATTCTTAAAGAGCATTGGTTACAGATTATGTCTTTCTTTCTTCATATAGTTGGTCATACTAAAACATCAAAACCAACAAGGAGTATGCAGGCTGTACTGGCCCGGCAACTGAGGCTGGATGCTACTGTTGCCCAATATCGGCGGCTGGTGGAACTGGAGGGGGACGACACGCAGTCCAGTACATCGAATGGGACATCTGCATCCTCCTCCGTGACCCCACGTTCTGCCGGTCAGCGCAGTGCTCCGGCGAAACGGAGCCGTGCTGGCAGACGCCACCGCCGAGCAGCAAAGGCTGCCCCTCACAGTACTCTAAAGGCTCGCTTGCGCCGTGCAATCCACAGAGTGTCCGACCTGGAGGCGGAGGTCCGGAAATTCAAAGAATATCAAAATTTGTTGGAGGGCCTCCGCTTAGACCACGCCACCCTCCGGGAGCAGTACGATGCCCTGGCCCTAAGGCATGATGCCCTGGAGGCCAAAGTCAACACCATGCATCCCCAGAGTGTCCCTTGCCCCTTTTTTGGAGACTTTTGGGGGGTGGGAATTGGGAGTTGGGGTTTTTGGGGACTTTTGAAGGACTATTTATTTGTTGGGGTTAGGGAGGGTCTTGCGGGAGATTATTTTGTTAGGGATATAAAAATGTACTTTATCTGAGCATACCTGTTTTTTACTACTTTTGAGCCTGGTGGGTGGTGGTTTTGCAGTAAGTTCGTTTTACTGAACACTGTCATCGTGTTGGTTCACGTGTAATTGGCCAAATGTTTTCCAAAGTAAATGCCTGTCACAGAGTTTGTTAATTCAAGAGTCCTAGGACTTTACTACTAGTACCACTGTCACTCTCTCGCCTCTCCTAATACTCCATTATACTACCTCCCATCCAAACCCTTATCTTACCTGTAATTTGTATTTGAGGGCTGGCTCCACCTGGAATTCACATTGTCCTAAAGCGTTCTGCAGCAGGGCCCCAACTGGAGTTTCCCGGCGTGGATTTTCTGCAAAACAAAAGCAATCAACATTAGAAATGTGGCAGCGGTGCTCACAGACCCCGAAAACCTAGAAGCCCCACAGACAGCACCCCTAAGACAGGCAAGCGAGCAATAATAACGCCTAAACGTTCACGTGTAATTGGCCAAATGTTTTCCAAAGTAAATGCCTAACCAATTTCATCCCTTAATAGACCTTGCCAGCAATGGCCCAGCCAAGACCCGTAAACCCAAGCGCAAACAAGTTTGACACCCCCCAAACAGCCAAAAAGCAACTCGGGGAAAAAAAGTCACACTTAGCAAAATGTATTTAAATGAGGACTCACTACTTCCAGTCCCTCTTTAGGGGACTCGTCAACGTAAGTTTCTTCATTGTGCAGAATCCAGGCATCAGCATTACGGGAAATGTATAGGGTGAGTCTGGAGGAGGAGGATAGATGACCAGGACTGAGTTCTTGTCAACTAACTGTTGTGAACCTGAGGAATGCTGCGGCATCACAATCAAGACAGTTCTGCTGATGGGCTTGTTGTTTGATTGGGTGATTACAGTTTTGTTGTGAATGTAATGAAGCACTTGCTAAACAAAGAAAGACAGACACACAGGAATAAAAGTGAATAAGGACGAAAAATAAAGTTAATGAATAATTGACTCATTTTCAGAACTCGCTGTCAGGGAAGCAGAGCTCGTCCTCAAACTCTGCAAATTGAGTCGGTAGTACTTCTGGTAACTGAGGAGAACTTTCCTCTGGTAGGTCGGTGTCCTCTTCTTCCTGTGTGCATTCTCGTACTTTGTAATCTGGTGGTATCAAGTGCTGGTTCATCTTTATCATGGTGAGCCGCTCCACATTTGTGGGCAAGAGGCGGGACCTTTTGCAAGTCACAATGCCACCAGCAGAACTAAAAACACGTTCTGAAGACACGCTTGCGAGTGGGCAAGACAAGTAATTGATAGCCAGGTTGGTGAGCTCTCGCCATATGTTTCTTTTCCCATGCCAATACGCCAATGGGTCCTCAGTAATATTGACAGCTGTTGAGTCATCCAGATAGGCCTGCACCATTGAAAGAATGTCCTCCCGGATTCCTGTACTTTGCACTTCTGTGTCCTTTCTGGGACAAGGAACCCCTAGCTCACTTAGCCAATCCGCTTCAGACATATCGCCTGGGCCTGGTGCAGATGATACGGTTGCTGGTGTGGTTAACGGCTCAGAGGAAAAGTCACTCACTTCTGCCACAGGCACAGATGCAGCAGTGTTTTTTTGGGATGCCTGATGGCCTGCTGATTCACTAGTAGTACTGTCTTCTCCTACAGTTTCCTTCCGCTCTCTTTCAAAACGAATGGCTGACTGAGCTAGCCAACCTTTGTACTCTGTAACATCTGATGTTTCAAAAGGAATTATTACTTTGCCAAACAATGGCTTTTTGTAACGTGCATCCAGAATAGTAGCACAAATGTAGTGCTGTTGTTTCTTGATATTTACAAGCCGTTTATTGCTAACTAGGCGTTGTAATAATCTCTGCGCCAACTCATATGCTTCATTCTTTCCAGCATCTTTTAATTCTGAAGACACCACTTTGACTTGGTGCTCGAGCTTCAGCAACAATGGGATAGCTTTGCTCAAAGAACAGTCCTCCCTGCTGACGTCACGCGTGAAGACCTCAAAAGGACAAAGCATGTCTGTCAGGCTTTTAACTAGCTGCCATTGCTCCACCGCTAGCATCATTTCAGTCGTATCACCACCCAGGTTGTAGAAATACTCATTGACTACTGGAAACAGCTCATGCAGACGCTCAAGCATGTAGAAGGTTGAGTTCCAACGTGTTGCCACCTCCTGGATAAGTGCTTTCACTGGCATTCTACGTACATTTTGCTGGCGCCTCAGCTCCTTCCGGGCCTTAAAAGAATGGTTGAAATGTGTGCATATTTTTCTGCAGATGGTCAGTATTTTGTCGACTGCAAGTTCTTTTTTCAAGAACTTTTGCACGACAAGGTTCATACAGTGCGCCAAACACGGGACTCTGAAATAGTAACCGTTCTCCATGGCCTTAACTACATTGCTGCCATTATCAGTAGAAACATAACCAACCTTGCAATTTCTTGGGGGCAGCCATTGTGAGACCTTTTTGTTAAAGTCATCCAAAATGTTGGCTGCAGTATGAGTTTTCTCCATGCCAAACATGGCTAATGTTGCATGTTTACGAGCACCCTTAAAAATCGCGACCAAGTCACCACCTGCATTTATCTGTTTTGCAACCCCTGAAAAAGAGACCCAGTGTGCAGTGATGCACATGTAATCAAGGGCTTGGCAACTGGTCCACATGTCTGTTGTCAGGTGTATAGTGTGAACAGCACTCTTCTGCAAAGCTGCCCCAACCAACTCAAGCACCTCTTTATGTAGTGCTGGAACAGCAACCCTGGCAAAATAGAACCGGCTAGGAACCTTCCATTTAGGGGCCTGTGTTGCCACGAGTTCAAGAAAACCCACACCTTCGACAAACGAAAAAGGGAGAAGGTCCACCGCTAGCATTTTAGCCAGCTTTGTGTTATACAGGCGTACAATTGTGTGGTTGCGTTGAAATTGCGCATCTGAGGAGAACATGTTTGTAATGGTGCGCTGGACAAATTTACTGGATGATGCTGATGCCTTCTTCGACCCACTTCTGCTCAGTGTTGACATTTTCCGCGTTGGTGTGTCTCCCAGACTCTCAGTGTGCCTCCTATGTGTTCCGGAGGGTGTGGTGCTGCCAGGGGTACTGGGTGCAACCGGACAAATGTCTGACGCTTCTTCTACCTCCCCGTCATCTTCAGATGAAACACCTAGTATGGGTATATTTTGGCCACTTGCCCTTTGGGATTGCTTTCCCTTGATGTTTGCTAGGTGCGCAAACCATTCGACAGCGTGCCTTCTTTTAAGATGACCTATCTGGCCTCCGGTTCCATAGTTGGTACCAGTCTTACCACGGCTAACTCTAGTCTTACAAATGCAACAAACGGCTATGTTATCATACTTTGCATGGACACTAAAAAAGTTCGAAACTGGGGACTGGAAACTTCTGGTTTTGCCGCACGAGATGATACTGCCAATGCCAGATGAAGCAGTGGTGGATGAGCCTTGCAGACATCTACTGGGTTGTGCAATTATTGCAGCAACCCTACTTGAGGGAGTCGAGCTGGATGGAGTCCCCCTCTGGGGAGAAAATATGGGAGCTGTAGGTTTTGTTGAACTTGTTGTACTACTTGACTGCCTTGGTGGTGCTACCAGTGCCACGTCGCCAGGGTCATGCTCAGCATGACGTCGGGATAGGGTATAAATGTCTGTCTGCTGCATGGCCGGTGTGGCTGGAATGACGTGTGTGATGACTAGGTCATTGCTGTCATCCTGTTCAACAACATCAGAATGCACCACTTCATCAAGTCCGACGTTCGGATCCATAAGTATGAGCTTTCCGGGGCCCTTCCTTTTAACATTTGATACCTTTCACAGCTCATGGTGTGCCTCCCTCTCAGACGTCGGAGATGGTTGCCAATCTAGATCCAGATCATCTGATAGAGCGGGGCTTGAAGAGGAACTTCTACACACACTCCTTGATCTTTTCCTTGCTGGGGAGCTGGGAGAAAATGAATCATCAGGAGGAGTGCCTTCGTCTTCCTGACATGATACCCCGGCTCCAAAGTCAATTTCCTCCTGTGCCCCTACTTCTGGAAGAACAACCATTGTGGGCACTTGCACCGCTCCATGCGCCGCTACATGGGCCTCTTCACTGACCTCTACTTGCAACTCTCCATGGACCTCTCCTTCTCGGCCTTCTCCTTCTCGGCCTTCTCCTTCTCGGCCTTCTCCTTCTCGGCCAGCTCCTTCTCGACCAGCTCCTTCTCGACCAGCTCCTTCTCGGCCAGCTCCTTCTCGGCCAGCTCCTTCTCGGACAGCTCCTTCTCGGACAGCTCCTTCTCGGCCAGCTCCTTGCGCATGTACTTGTGCTTGTACTAGTAGCCCATGCAGTTGTTGTTGCGGCTTTGGTTGTTGAATAGTACTTGTGAGATGAGTTACAACCTGTGTTGATGGTGTGCTGCTACTTTCCTGCGATGAGCCAACATCACTGGTCGTTGGTGATTGAACCACTAAACAGGCTACCTGTGCAGCACTCATGGTGGGCCTTTGTTTTCTCCACAAAAATTTAGTGGTCGAGCCACCAGTCTCCTTGGTAAGTGGTGCCACTTGCTTCTTCTTCTCCTTAGTAGAGACATCTTTCTTGCAAGAGGAGCTACGGGCACCTCTTTTTGGAGCCATCTTCTTCAGATGTCGGAACAGCAGGCCGCAGCAGGGCTTCTTCCTGGCACTGATGCTCAACGATGATGCGGAGTTATTGACTTTGTGCACCTAAAAGCAAACGAAGACAGAGGAACATCAGTAAATATATGTTGCATATGTAGCGCTTCAATAAATAGTTTGCAAGTAGGCATTTATGAATACACACGTGCACACCACACAATATGGAAATTTCAAAATTAAGAATTGCTAAATTTTTGGGAAACAGGAATTTAACATTGATCCAAGAGAGCACACACAGAGAGGGTTATAGTTTCATGTACCACTGACTCCCCCTGGGCACAATGGGTGAAAGCAAGGCAAAATGGGTGCAGGCCTATGGCACAAAGCTCACTGCCTGCCTTCAAAACGGCGCTTGACCCCCATCCACATGGCCAGGACCATGCCTCAAAATGGCCCCCACCAACATAGCCAGCCCCCAACCCCTACTCCAAAAAGTCAAAAAACACAACACCAATCAAATCACCACAATCCAATGCCATCCATCAAGTTTCAGAAGGTTTATGCTGCCTGCTGGTGGTTTTCTGGTGCAGAATTGCAATTTTTGCAATTTCGCAAGTGCGAGATTGTTGCTTCACGACGCGAACGTGGCGAAAAACCAGCAAAATCCGCGACCAGACCGATTCTGGTCCCCCTGGGCATGATAAAATCACAGCACACTGGGTGCAGGCCTATGGCACAAAGCACACAAACTGGCTTAAAAATGGCCCCTAGACCCCCACCCACATGGGACCAGGCAATAAAATGGCCCCCACCCACATAGCAAGCCCCCAACACTACCCCAAAAAGTCGTAAAACACACAAAAATCACCACAATCCAATGCCATCCATGCCCTGGCCAGAATCATGTTAAAATTCAACAAAACAGTTGTATCATGCATGCACCCATAACTAAGCCTGGTAGTTTTCAATTCATGTGCAGAATTTAAATTTTTACAATTTCGCGAGGTGCGAGATTGTTGCTGTGCGGGACTGGAGCAGTGCGAACACAGGCAATTTTTTTTTTTTAAATCCGATTTTCGGGTAATCCGCGGGAGTTCTAGGCCCCCTGGGCATAATGAAAGAAATCAGAGCTTGACCCCATCAACATGGCCAGGACCTGCAGGACCATGCCTCAAAATGGCCTCCCACCAACATAGCCAGCCCCCAACGCCATCCCAAAAAGTCAAAAAACACACACAAAAATCACCACAAACAAACAACATCAACTTATCAACTTACTTGTGAAATCAAATTTCGAATCCAAAAGTAATCCAAAATGCCTCAAAGCCAAATCTCCAGCAGCATCCACAAAAAGTAATCCTTCCCAGTCAAGATCGAATTCAAAGTGGCCAGGAAATGGACTAAGCAATGGGAGGAGCTTGCTGGACAGGAACAGGAAGTTGGAGACTGGGTCACTTCCTTCACCCCTCCCCAATTGTAATTTTTGTAATTTCGCGAGTGCGAGATTGTTGCTGCCCGCGCCGCGGACCGCGAGCAGTGCGAACACAAGCAAAAAATCCGCAGCGCGCGGATTTGCGTATTTTCGCTACATCCGCGAGAGTTCGCGGATTGCGGATTTACCGAAAATCCGAAAAATCCGCGAGCGGAACGGATTTTACGCCCATGTTTAGGGCATACCTGTATCTGACTCCATGGCAATCTTCCTCACCTTTTCAAAAATAGGACCATTCTCCATATGTGTTTGATTTTACTACCAAACCACAACACATGCATGTCACTATGACAGTTTGTACAGGTTGTCACAGATGATGTGTATACATGGAGAAGAACCTGTGCAGCACATGCTCAGGTGATGTCAGTGATGGGATACCTAGACTGGAACGGTGTTCTCTCAGCAGACTCCAGATAGAGGCAAATGTTTAGCTGTCAAAGGTGAAAGGAAGTATTTATGTGGAAAATGTCCCACTGCTTTTCAGCAGACATCAATATCCCTGCCTTCTGTATGGACCTCCAACAATAAGGCATATGAAGCCTAGGGTGCAAATGTCACTTTCAAGCAAAATATGTCCCAATTTTACTGATATTTGTGGCTAGTGACATGAATTAAACTAATGGTGACAATGGTATTTTGACTCTTACTCATCCCATTTGCATTATATTCTTGACTCTGGGTAAGCAGCATTGTGTTCTAACGAGGGTGGCTAAACCAGAGATGTGTCTTCATTTATTTTCTGAGAATTGCACACAAATTCTATCCCCATCCGCACTTACGTGCATTCATGTATTAATCTTTAAAATTCCAGAGCAGGGGAGTGTGGCTATTCTGCTCCCCTGGAAGAGGCACTAATCAGTACAATGTATTTACTCTTATTCAGTTTATATGTCTATACTTTTATAGTGCCACACCTATAGGTACACTGGTCCATCCGTTTATTTCGACACTTCTCTATTTGCATCCAACACTTTTGTTGATAATGCAGGCTTGAGCTACTTATAAACAACTCCAACGCTTTATACAATTTTCTTGAAGTACTTTCTATCAGATTAATTGTAGCCTTTTAATGTATTGCAACCCCTATAGGGTACTATGCTTTCTGGGTTATTGCGCTTTCATGGATTAATGAATACATGAAAAGACACTAAACTAAAAGTATACAAAAACATTCAGAAAATGTTAGAGTTGTTGATATGAATGTGCAAGCCACTAATGGGCCACATGTACTCTATAAGCCAAGGTAGAAAGTGCAGAATATTGACTGGTTGACAAAACCACATTAAAGTTCAAACCTATTTAACTGCATACTAGAAAGGCCATTCCAAGGATATGGCGATAGGTGAAGACAAATGTGGACAAGCATTGTCAATACTGCATGTTTCTGTCCACTGGAAGTAAACGTTCATGTAACCTGTGACTTTCAAGTTTCAAATGCGCAATAACCATATCAAGTATCTGCCATATTGAATCCATGGGCTAACATTATTTTTAGAAGGTAATGTGCCAATTAGCCATGTGCTAGGTCAATAATCCCTACCATTCACCTGGAAACAAGGGACACCTACATGTAACCCTTGACTAGCAGAGTGGAAGAGAGTGGAAAAGGTAACACATGTTGCAGCCAGCTCTGAATATTATCTCTATCAGGTGGGGGGGCAAAAAAATTACATATTTGGAAACAGTTGCAAATATTACAGCCAGTGAACCAGGGACAACACTGACCATCTATGTTCATTTCAGTGACTGCATCCAAGGAAGTCTGAAAAAAAGGTGGGTGTGTCCTACTTGGTCGGATAACAGACGTTCAACAAAGCATAAGTTATGGATCACAGCCTGAAAGTCATCTTTACTTAGTTTGTGTAATAATATTGTCAGATGAAGATCACTCATCATCATCATCAGGAAAGATAAACAATAGAGGAGTAGAGTAGTGTTAGATCTGGGGGTCTCTAGTTGGCAGAGGTTTGTACCAATGTCCAAATACGGACCCTTGCTTCTAGTCAGGGTAAGGGGATACACTCTTTGGATCATCCCTGCTCACCCTCTTGGCAGCTTGACAGGAGCAGACAGGCTTATCAAAGGCAATGTGTAAAGTATGTGTAACAACACTCACAGTAACACAGTGAAAACACCACAAAGGGACTCCACACCAGCTTAGAAAAATAGTGGTATATTTTTCTAAACTACACAGGGCCAAAACGACAAAAATCCAACAAACATTGTTCAAGAATATGATTTTAAAAGAGTTTTATGGTTTTCATCAAAATAATCCATAGTTGCGTCAATTTGAGCCCAAAGTACCTGTAGATGCAACAAAAGTTTCAAGTGGAAGCTGCAGCGTTGTAAAACAACCGATGCGTCACTCCTGAGACCCTGGGGAGGCAATGCGATAACCCTGCTGAAGGTAGCGGCCGGGTTGCATCAAATCCGATCTGAATGGGGAGCGATGTGATACCTCGTATGGATTCCGATTTGCAGGTTCGATAGGAAGTGTCTCGCACAGGCACAATGCAACGATCTCAGGGATGGCAACGATCTACAGTGCGGAGGCGATGTGCGGCCCAGCGCTGATCTTCTTCTGTCACCGCCCCTCGATGTGTTGACCCTGCGACGATGTTTGCAGCGATGTGATGTGGTCCGCAAGCAAGTGGTGCAACGGTTCATCACAGCGATTACAGGCTCTGCGATTATTTTCACAGGCACAGGAATCTTCCCGCACCGGGGCTATGCGCTCCACAAGCGAACGATGCATCGATTCTTGAAGCAGCAACAGGAGCTGCGACGATCTTCACGGCGACAGGAATTTTCCCACACTGTCGACGATGCGCTGCGCAAGCGAGCGATGCATGCAAAATTGTAGATCTTCTTTTCTTCTTCTTTTCCAGCTCCCCAAACAGCAGGCACAACCTCCAGTGGCCCCACAAATGGATCAAGCACTCTAGGAAGGGCAGAACTCACTCAGCAGAGTTCAGGGGGTAAGCTGGGGTTGAAGTCCTCTTGTCCTTGGGACTTCTTAACAGAAGGTCAGCTCTTCTCAGGCCCTTGGAGATCTCTTCAAGCAATGGGACACAGCACAGCAAAGTCCTTCCCCTCTCCTTGGCAGAAAAGCAACTGCAGGTCAGCCCACAAACACACAGCAGGACAGCTCCTCTTCAGTCTTCCAGCTTTCTCCTTGGCAGAGGTTCCTTCTTGATTCCAGCATGAACTAATTTTCTGAGGTCTGGGTATCCCTTTTTATACCAAAATTCTCTTTGTTCTCTGAAGGCAGAGGGGCCTTGGCCAAGTCCAAACCAGTTCTGGTCAGTCCTGGAGCACTTTCTTTACCTAACTCCTTCCTTCCTTTAAGAGAGAGGGGCATGGTTGTCAGCCGCCCAGCAGGAGGTGGAGCCAGCAGTGTGGAGGGAGGCACAGCCCTAAGCAGGCCCAGGTGCTATCCCCTCCCACCACTCAAGATGCAGATGAAGCTATTAAGCCTAGGGCTGACAAACCCAGCCCCTGTCGCTCACAAACCAGACAGTCAATTCACAAACAGGCCAAGGCACACAGAAAGGTCAGACAAGAAAACAGCCACTTTCTAAAAGTGCTGTTTATAAACACAAGATTTAAAAACCATCCTTCCTAAAATATGTGTTATTAAATTCTGAGTTCAGGGATACAATATTTTAATATTCTATCTTGCACCTATGGGAAGATATGCAGGTAAACATTATACACAGCATTCCCCATTATAGCCTATGGGCAAGATAGCCTTTCAATAGAGAAAACCAAAATTGGCAGTATTACCCTATCAGAGCATGTCACCTACATTAGTACATGCTCTACCTTTCACATATAATGCACCCTGCCCAGGGGGATACCGTGGGCCTTCCATAGGGTTGTCCAATGTGTACAGAAAGGGAACGGTTAGGCCTGGCCAGTGGGGACACTGGTCAGGTCAGCATGGCAGTGAGCAACTGCACACAGTCACTGCGGTGGCAGGCCTGAGACACCATTTTAGAACTGCTCATGTGGGTGGCACAATCAGAGCTGCAGGCCCACTAGTAGCATTTGCATCACCAGCCCCGCTACACTCAGTACACTTTTCCAGGGACTTACTGGTCAAAAAAATATGCCAATCATGGATAACCAATCACAATAACAATTTATACAGAGAACATATGCACTTTAGCACTGATCAGCAGTGGTAAAGTGTCCCGAGTCCTATTGCCAACAACCACAGGCCAGGAAAAATAAAGGAAGAAGAATCAAAAAGTTTGGGGATAACCCCGTAAAAAGGGCCATTTCCAACAAGAAGTAAGGATGCCTTCAGTTCTATATTTGAATAGGTGACCATTATGCATTAGAAAATAGAGTATCAGCTGTGTAACAAGGCTATGGAACAGCTAAGGGCAGTTTTGTTGCAGGTTAGGGATTAATGAACGGAAGAACGTTAGGGTATAAATGTGCTGGATGAAGTCAAGTAATGAACCAGCTTCAAGACCTACTTTCAACCACAGCTCAGTGTCAAGACTACTGATCCTGGTTCTACAACCATTAGTCCTATTGTTGCACACATTAAGCTCTTTGTAAATAAAACATGTTTGCCAGACACTGTTGCAAATGGAGATTTTTTTGCTCATTTTTGTCTTTGTAAATCTATATGTTTTTCACACACAGAATTTGTAAATCAAATTTGCAAGACATATTGATGTGTTTAATCTTGTCCCCAACTGGGTGTGCTAGAAGTTTACCCCATATTTAGGCTCAAGGAAAAATACTTAATTGTAATTGTTGGAAAATGCATCTGATCACCCCCATTTTAGTTAACTGATGCTGCTGGTTTTTGTACTCTGTACACTGGAACCCTGCTAACTAGGCCCCAGGTCATTTGCTCTGACACCTACAAACTTCAAATATATACAATTGGCATATTTAACTTACCTATATGTCCCTTGTACTTGGTACCCAGTGTACCCAGGACCTTTAACTTAAACGCCACTAGTGGACTTAATGAACAAAATAGGAACTCTGCACATCAAAACTACACAGAATATTTAAGGAAGGTCAATCGAGTAGCAAGCTCAAAATAATATGGTGCTTATATGGTATAGAAACCCTTCTGCATAGGGTGTAGAATCAAATACCCAGTAGCCCCTGGTTGGCAATAGACTATAAACAAAATGCTAAAGCACCCAAAGAGCAGTCCACTGTAATAGTATAGAATTTAATGTATTAATCTTGTTTCAGACTCAAAGTTTATATAATAGATGTTTTATTCTTTAGACAGGCAATTTTAGTCCCAGTTGTTGATTCTGCCTTCAGTACAATCAAGCAGCTGACACATGTTTTGTCTGAAGACCTTCTCAAGGCTGCCAAATTATATTTATAATGACTTATACATATGCATGGATGAGATAGGGCATATTGAAACATGATTGTGGTGGCCATTACCCAAAGAATTAGATATGAAGAGGCACAGATTGAGTAGTCCTGAGACGTATTCCACCAACTATACCCATCAGTGAAATGCAAGAAAAATAAATGACATGGTGCAAATGACATTGTGATGTTTGGATTTAGCTAAAAGAGGTTAGTAGTTGAGTCAATATACAATATACCTGAAAATGAGTCTTGGCAGGTAAAGTTGATGGTATCCAACTCTTGAGCAAAGAAAAGCTCCACTGTAATGTAGAAGCATTAAATAAGTAATCTCAAAACGAGTAAACGTATGCAGTAAAAAGGGGATGTGAGGAATGCTATGGGATATCAGAGCACTCTGAGATCTTTAAGTCACAGGATAGTACGTAAAATATGCTGTAACTGAGGTGGCACAATAAGTCATACATTGGCTTAAAAGTAGCCATCATGTTATGTGAGTTGAGAAATTCTCAATTGTTCATAAAGTAGTAGGCACACATAATTGTACAGAGTTTAGTGTCTGTGTTCACAGAGAATCAACTTATCATATGGGTACCTTAAGAAGTCTGTATATTTGCATAATGTTTGTGGCTGTATAGAGACAGAATATCGAGTTGTAAATGTCGACTTGCACTAATATCGAGTGCAAAATATTGTGATACAAAAATATCGACTGTCAGAATATCGCCCAAATATATATATATATAGAGAGAACAGCGCAAAAGGCTCAAAAACCGCAACAAAAAAGAAAACATTCTGGAGAAAGAAGAAACGCAATTAGATAACACTGTCATCAACTTAACTGATGTAGTTCTAACCAAGGCTGAACAACAACTTTTGTCATTGGGTCTGAACTTTTGTCCTGGAGAGAATTTTGACTATGCACGTACCAGAATTGATGTTTTCTGTTTTATACGAAAACTCAAACTTATGAAACACTACGCATTAAAAGCAGACAAAAATCAAAATCATGTGTCGGATAATAATGTGCATGAATGTGAAGAAACTCCATTTTTACAGGCTGCAGACGTTGGGGGGGTAATAACTATGCACGATCTCCTTGAGGAAGAGGAGCCCAATAGTCAACCTCTTGATCCCATTGATGTGTCTACCCAAGACAGATTGCGAAAAATCAACTTTGTCAAACAGGGGGCGGGTTTGAGTCCGTTCAGAAATAAATCTAAATTTGTACCCCTAATGCCAAAAGACTCCATTGACACCTACCATGATATGGTCATAAGAGATCTTAAACAGTTGAATATTATCACTAAAAAGAACAAATATCATCGAGGTGCTATGTTCAGGAGAATTGCATACAACAAATTGGTTGAAAAACTTGGTGATAATTGTAATATCGTGATAAAAAAATCCGATAAAGGTGGTAACCTTGTGTTATGGCCTAAAAAACAGTACATAGCGGAAGCTGAAAAACAACTGGGCAATGCACAATGCTACCAAAAAACCACTTCCAAAGAATATGACAATGCTAGAGTATTGGTGCAAAAAATGATAGCCCAATGGAGAAGAGAAGGTTTGCTTTCCAATGAGGAAAGTAAATTTTTATACAAGGAACATCCTGTCCTACCTGTTTTGTATCTTATTCCTAAGATACATAAGCAGGTAGTACCCGTACCTGGGAGACCTATCATTTCCGCCATAAATAGTGCTAGCGAGAATATTGGTCAATACATCGACCATTTTTTACAGGATTTGGTTAAATTGCTCCCAAGTTATGTAAAAGATACTGGGGATTTTCTTACAAAAATCAAACATGTGGATTGGTCTGATGATCTATGTCTAATGACCTTAGACATAGAATCCTTGTATACCAGCATCAATGATATGCAAGGATTAGCTGCAGTCAAACATTTCTTAGCCACTAGACCCATTGAAATGTATGCGCACAACAAAGTGATTGTAGAGCTCATTGACTAGTGCCTACACAACAATTTTTTCCTGTTTAATAACATCTTATATAAACAGAGGAGGGGAGTTGCTATGGGGGCCTGCTTTTCCCCCAGCTATGCGTGTTTACACGTAGGCTGGTGGGAGGAGCAGGTCCTCAAGCATGAATACAGGCAAACTATAGATCAACACATGGTGTTGTATCTTCGGTACATCGACGATGTTTTCATCATTTGGCGCGGTACTACAGCATCCGCACAATGTTTCGCCGATAGCATCAATAAAAATAACCTTAACCTGACTTTCACTTCCCATATTCATACTTCCGAAATAGAATTTTTGGATGTGAAGTTAAGAATTGTTAACAACTCTCTACAGAGCACCCTATACAGGAAAAGCACGGCTGGCAATATTACATTGCATGCAAATAGCTCTCATCCTAAACACCTCATCGCTAGCATACCGTACGGAGAGGTCTTAAGACTCAAACGTATTTGCAGCGATGAGGATGACTTTAGGAAGTGTGTTGACAACATGCGCACAAGACTCATGGTAAGAGGCTACAGTAATAAAATCATTAACACAGCCATTACTAGAGCAGAAGATCGACCTAGAAGCAGTCTGTTTAAAGATGATTCGGTCCAATCCACTGCTGAAAATACCAACTGTGATAATCCCAGATTAATCTTGACCTATTCACATCAGGAAAGGAAAATCAGGTCCATCATTCATAAACATTGGCCAATTGTCCTCACTGACAGCACTTTGGGTGAGAGGCTATCTATCCCCCCTGCTGTAACCTTCAGAAAGGGAAGATCTATGGGCAATGATCTGGATAAAAGTTCACCAGAAACCAGAAAACCGACAATATGGCTTCAACCCACGAAGGGGTTTAAAAAATGTTCCACTTGTCTGGCTTGCAAATTTGGCTGCAACAAATCTACATATGAGACCCCTTTCAACACATCCCCTGTGTTCATCAAGGGGAATTTCAATTGTAAAACGGACTTCGCTGTCTACATCCTGACATGCACCTGCGGTTTAAATTATGTGGGAAGCACAAAGCTACAGGTGCATGTCAGGATCCTACAACACCTGAGGGCTATTCTTCACAATGACGCCACCTATCCGGTGGCTAGGCATTTTGCTAAATGCCATAATAAAGACATCAATTGTCTCTCTTACTTTGTTATCGCTGCGGTTCCAAAATCTAAACGCGGCGGAAACAGAGAGAGAAAGCTTAGACAGCTGGAGACAAAGTTTATATTGGAACTAGACAGCAAGTGGCCTAGGGGTCTCAACAATTCGGAGGATATGTATACATACCTATAGAAAACCACTGTGTCTATAAGTTTGGCACAATATGTAGCTATTATTGCATTGAGCCTTCAGCCCAGCCATAAATGATTTCATTCTCTCTGCCAGGTCAACTCCTATGACTCTCTCCTGTCCTTAAAATAGTCTACATTTACTTTTTACAAAACATACCATATAATATATGACTTCATTCCAGATGTAAGATATACACTGACAAATTTTGATTGCAATAATGGATCTTATGAAATTATATGTTTATGTATATATAATAATGTATGTCTATAGAATTTTAATTGACCAGTTTGGTTATTATCAATTGCACGTCGAACACAATTTTTATTAATTTCCGTTTTGCACTATCATCACAAAAAGCACTTTATGTAGGAATTTGTTGAAAAATTGGCCATGGTTTAACAGTACTCACATTATTCTCATTTTAAATACATGATCACAGGATGTAATTCTTATATGGCACATGTTAGTTGGTCTAAATAACATCTCCTTGAGGCTGTATAAAATGACCCATAGTGGGTAATAATTTCATAAATGGATTTAACCTGTCATTTTAAACCTGATGTCATATATCGGATGGCCTTACATTTGTAAATTATAAGACCACTATGCCATAGAATTGTTAAAACCTGCATTTAAGGAAGTTAGTATAATGGTACTTTTAATTACGTTTTTGTAAATTAACCTGAGAAAGACGTAGATCCGTGTGATAGTCTTTTCTTCATGTTTATTAATCATGTGACCTACTGACCATGTGGTGTAGGGGGGTGTGTACATTTGATGTTGAAAAAACGTATAAAACTATAACGGTCGCGATATTTGCTGAATGTGATCAAGGGCTCTTGAAGCCCGAAACGCGTCGTTGCAGGCTGGAGAAGAAACGCAAATAAAATCTGTATCTTGCCTGACTTGCTGTGGTGGTTTGAGTTCCTTCCTCGCCGCACGCCGGAAGTGGTGGGAATTGTTTGGTGCATATATATATATATATATATATATATATATATATATATATATATATATATATATATATATATATATATATATATATATCACTGAAAAAACCATAGGTTATAGACCATATATAGTTAGGAATTAGCATTTAGAAAACCTTATTTTACTCACACAAAACCATTGAAATTCCATATATAGTTAGTTGCACTAACTATATATCGCGCACCCGCAATCCACTGCTGATGATGTCACATATTACATCATTCATGACATGGTCAGTGACATCACTGATGACATCACTGATGACATCATCTAGTGTCTGTGTGTTTTTGTAAAGTTTAAATACGTTTTACATATTGAAGAATGACTGGATGGATGGAAGACTGAGTGTGTGTGTGACTGGCTGGGAGGTGTGTGACGCTGTGCATATCAATGTGTACTTGTATCAGTGATTGTATAAGAGAGTAAGTATGTGTTAGTATATGTGTGAAAAGTATGGTGTTCTGTGTTTAACTATAGATGAGGAAATCGAAGTGTGATTGATTCTTCACAGGACTGACTAGGTGTATGAGTGCATATGATAGTGTTCTAATAATAACTGACTGTATGTATGAGTAATTGTATGGGTGGATGAGTGAATGTGTGTGTAGACGTACGAATCAGTGAGTGCGTATGTAGTAACTGGTATTGGTGTGTCATGATGTCATCAGTGATGTCATTTGAGATGTCATCAGTGATGTCATTTCAGATGTCATTAGTGATGTCATCAGTGATGTCACTGAAGTATGGTGTTCTGTGTTTAACTGTATAGATGAAGAAATGGAAGTGTGATTGATTCTTTACAGGACTGACTTGGTGTGTGAGTAACTCCATGGATGAGTGGCAGTGTGTGACTGTCTGCATAGGTGTATGAGTGCATATGATAGTGTTGTAATAATGAGTGACTGTATGTATGAGTGATTGTATGGGTGAATGAGTGAATGTGTGTGTAGACGTAGGAATCAGTGAGTGCGTATGTAGTAACTGGTATTGGTGTGTCATGATGTCATCAGTGATGTCATTTGAGATGTCATCAGTGATGTCATCAGTGATGTCATTTGAGATGTCATCAGTGATGTCATCAGTGATGTCACTGACCATGTCATGAATGATGTAATATGTGACATCATCAGCAGTGGATTGCGGGTGCGCGATATATAGTTAGTGCAACTAACTATATATGGAATTTCAATGGTTTTGTGTGAGTAAAATAAGGTTTTCTAAATGCTAATTCCTAACTATATATGGTCTATAACCTATGGTTTTTTCAGTGAATTTTCAAGGTTTTGTAAATGCTAATTCCTAACTATATATGGTCTATAACCTATGGTTTTTTCAGTGAATTTTCAAGGTTTTGTAAATGCTAATTCCTAACTATATATGGTCTATAACCTATGGTTTTTTCTGTGAATTTCATTGGTTTTTTAACAGCTAATATCTGTAGCTGTAAAATGTATTCTTCTTTAAATCCAAAAATATATTTTATATGTTTATGAATAATTTTTTTTTTAAATATTTTTTTTTCTTCGTTCCCGCTTCGCGAATCGGGAAGCTTCCCGTTAGCTGACCTTGATGCCGCGAAATAGACCGCGAGCCGGTAAACGTTTCTTTACCGCAAGTGCCGCGTTAGAAAACAACATCGTGACGCCTCCCGTCCGCATGACGTTCCACGTTGTCGCGTGATACGTCATATGACGTGCTACGTTAGCGAACTGGTACGCGAAGCGAGTGCCAAAGCGCAGGTTTCTGGAAGCAAACCGGGAGGCCCTGCAAAGCGCGTAACGTAAACACAGCAGGTCATGTGACTTGGTAATAACACTTTTCATTGGTTCATTTCACTTTTGGTTTCCTAATGATGTAAGACTAGGTCATATAATCTAAAATGAACACTTTTGATTGGTTGAGAACTCTTGTTTTTCCCAAATGATGAAAATCCCTCCTTCTTTCCTCACTCTGACTTTCATCATTGTGAGAGAAAGACCCTTTGTGATCACTGAGCAATGGCTTCTTTAGTAGCTTCAGCTGGTGCTTCCCCACCACCTCCACCACCTCCAAGGAAGAGAGGACCACCTGCTCAAGTTGTAATTCAACAAGAAGAAGAAGAAGAGGAACAGGAGGACGAGCACGAAGAGAGGCAGTTTTTGCCTGAGCAGCCCAAGACGTCTCACCGGAAAGAAAACTTCATTTGGCAATTTTTTTAAATTCCCAAAGGTCAGAAAAAAGTAAATGCAAGATACGTAACTTGCCTTATATGTCAAGATAGACTGTCCAGAGGGACCGACAAAAAATACAGTTTCGGAAACTACACAATGCATCGCCATATGACTAGGTGGCATCCTAACAACTACAGTGCTGCACAGTTTCGGAACGACCTAGATAATCTCCCTATTATGGCCAGAAGATCTGTTGTACCGGAAGTAACGGGACCAGAGGGCAGGGAGATGGTGCCAAATATACAAATGAGATTTGGTGAAGTAAAACACACCTGCGTATTTTGCGATGGATTCATTTCCTACGGAGAAAGAAGCATCACTCTGATCAACAGAGCTATTGACTATCATATGCAAGTTTGTCCGAAACGCCCAAAATAATAAATACTTCTTTTTTTTGTTTTGTTGCTCCTGTTGAGCCCTTTACAATGAATCGTTTTCATTGCCCCCTCCAAGAAAAACCCAAAAAAATATAAAACTGTTCCGAAAAATTCAAAAACATTAAAAAAATGTTCAGAAAAATAAAAAAAAAAGTTCTTTTCAGAACTACCTCCCCGTTATTAAAAAATTGGTACAATATTTGGAACTGTGCCAACCTCTATTTCTCTTAGTTCGCTTCCTAGTTCGCTCGCTGGTACGCGAACTGGAAGCGAACCAAAAACAGTAAGTATAAGGGAAGGAAACACACACTTATGTTAAAAGAAAGACAGCTATAGGGGAGTAAACTAGAGATACTATTACCCATAATCCACTACTGATGATGTCACATATTACATCATTCATGACATGCTCAGTGACATCATCAGCAGAGGATTGCGGGTTTTTTGGCAACATGCCTTATCCACGGTTTAATAACGCTGCCTTTTGCTTTATATAAGTTTTCAAATTGTATGAAATATATACCAATAGGTCTTTATGAACCTTTAGGTAGTGCTTTTGTTCATGAGGTCTGGTCGCTTCCATACACATACAGATGTTTCAAAGATGATCAAGAAGTTTATCTGAATGGAGAGGAATGCCCTGAGACGCCAGATCATTCACTAATGTGTAGGCACATACAGTTACACGATTCATGCAACAAACACCGACCAAATATGGCTTGCGTGTTGCAAGGCACGCCAGTTCCTGCTATCATCCCCACGTTCAAGTTGTTGGAAAATGGTAGTTATTTGATGCTCAATAATGAAGATTGTTCTGAGTTAATTAAAAGTATTCCTTTTATCGTAACAGTAAGTGAACGGGTTATTTGCTGCAGAAATGTTCTATTTCCTCCCACACATGAACATAGGGAGTTTTCAATCTGGCCACAAATACCAACCTTGGGACACGTTTCAACGGCATGACAAGAATAAGAGCTCTTTTGTCTCAGAGAGAGGTGGCCTTGAGTTCGGCCCGTGAAACTTTCGTACTTCACATAGCGAACACCCGTACACAGGTTTGCCTTTCAATTTCAGCAACATGTTTCCGACTATCTTTAACGCATCCTCCACAAAATCCCTGGCACACTTTTTTAAAGTTGTTACCAGTGGTCTCGTGACTTCATTTGAGAAAATCTTTGGAGTCATCCCTGCTCCCTTTCATTCCATTTTCTCCACTCTGGTTCGTGGATTGCATTTTTACTTGCATTACCAGCGGACGCTCCTGTGCTTTTTTACATTTTTAAATATGGATGTCCCTCCTATGCAACCTCCGACCCTGCAGCTGCTGACACTGTTCCGCAATCGCATGCTAGAATATTATGGCACAATGCCGTTGGCGATATTAAGCACGGCATATGGATTATCTTTTCGGTTCTCCTACTTCACCTGTGTCCAGCCTGTATTTCACTGCCTGACCTGTGATTTCGATTGGGCCATTGATTTGTGTCTCTGCGGACCGGTTTCTCCTGACGTCGACTTTAATCAGCTGATGACTCCTATCATTACTCACGAGTTGGTTTGTCCTGGCGAAAGGATTATGGCTGTGGCATTGATGCATGGACTACTTGGTCCCTGGAATTTACTGGCGGCAGCACAGTCTTTCTTGGAACACAGCTTTCTTGAAAACCCACCGAGCTGTCCTCTGATGGTGATAGAGGATCCGGTGCTGGGAGAGCACGTATGTTCTTTTCCGCTTTTAAATTGGATGGCTGAACTGTTTTCGGATGAAGACGGTGACTTCCTGTTGGAGGCTGTTGCAGCTTATTTTGCATACACAGTTATGTCATAGACCTTTTTCATGTTTCATATGCTGAGTACTAGCATTTCATTGACAATTCATTGACTTAATTGTCAAGTTTTTATTATTTACCTTGCCTATTGGCTTAAGACTCGATAAAGTACTTGGCTGTTTTATTTTTCTTTAGCATTGAATTTTCCTAGTTTTTAATGCTTTACCTTGCGGACCGTCCACATATAAACTTGCAATCTGCTCTCATGAGATGGCACTTCTATTATCTTATTCAGTTCGTTTCCGGATCATGGGGAGGTGTCATCTAGGTCCTGGATATCTTTACACCGTGTTAAGTTAGCATGGGCTCATTACCGGTTTAAACGCCATTTTTCCTTTTTTGCAACTTCTGCACACGACATTTAGTTGTTGCTTTAGCTTTCCACCTAGTAGTTCATCGTGGTTTACATGAGAATAATATGTTATTGGTCTACTATCTGCTTTACTTGTTAAACTATATCTGTACAGCGAGTGCTAAAGTTTCAAGAACAACACGATACAGAATTGTTATGAGGTCTGATCTCCACGACTTCATACTCATAACATAAGTGCAACTTCTGCCAATTCTGGGCATGAGGCGGGTTTTATATTGCTTTGCCGAACACACATACACAACAGTTGATGCGGTTCACATGAAGAGAGAGCTGGTGTATGCTGATGTGATTCCTTCAAATCTAAGACACTAAAGTATGGGCACGCCCTAAACCAACACAAAGAGACCTTCTTAGCAAATAATATAATATGTGTATTAGGGAGGGTGAGATATAAGCAGCCGCGGGCCGTGGAGGGAGTTACGGTGAGGCAGGGAGGCGGGGAGGGGGAGAAGCAGGGTGGAGCCCTCTCTACCTTGCCCCTCCCCCTCCCCGCCTCCCTGCCCCACCGTAACTCCCTCCACGGCCCGCGGCTGCTTATAAGTGTTGCTAACTCTTATTCATTTACAGCATGTTAACATACTGTCACCATTCGCTTTTTATGTACTAGTAACTATGCTGGTAATTTTTCTACTGATAATATGTGTACTTGTATTCTCCACCCTGCTTCTCCCCCTCCCCGCCTCCCTGCCTCACCGTAACTCCCTCCACGGCCCGCGGCTGCTTATAAGTGTTGCTAACTCTTATTCATTTACAGCATGTTAACATACTATCACCATTCACTTTTTATGTACTAGTAACTATGCTGGTAATTTTGCTACTGATAATATGTGTACTTTTATTATCTAAGGTACTACGCCTGAGAAGACGGCATTAGTAAATAAACATTTCAAATACACATGTGTTCTTCTTAACTCCATGTTCTGGTTTCTAAGAAATATATAACGACCGACTGTTCATGAGTTCCACGTATCCTGAGGTACTATAAGTTCATATTCTGGATTGTCTAAACATTGAGAGTTTGTTATATCCAATGTGACACTGTACCTAGCTTGCTAAATAGTTTTTGATTACTAACGTGAGTTTTGGGACACCCTAATTCGCCGAAGTTCCAATCCTCTGTCCACAGTTCTGTGTGAGAACAGAAACCCTGCGACAGGGGCACCCCCGACCCTTGCTGGAGCTTCATCACACTTGCGATACAACTCCAGCAATGCGCCACCTTTACGGCACAGATACATCACGCATCTGTGCTGTTTTTGCCCCGTGATGCGCCGCATTGTAAATGCAGCACACCATAGGTGACGGAACAGCGGCACAGAATGACTAACACATCCCTGGTGATGCGCCAGTCATCATAAATCTATCCCTATGCTTCTTATCTTGTTAGAGATGAACCGCCATATGTATCATCAAAGTTATTTGCATTTCCTAAATAGCGAACTTTAAGGAATAAATAGCGATTCTTTACCATTCCTAGTTTGCGATGAGCTATTTGCTAATTAGCCGAATGTAGCCCAATGAAGCCCAATGTAGCCCAATGTAGCCCAAAGATGGCCGCCAGACACACAAAAAAACAAATGTAGCCCAAATATCAGCCAGATGTAGCCCAACTATAGCCCAGTGACAGAATGACCAATCAGCTTCGCAAACCTCCGTTACGCGAAGCGGAGCGCTGTTACAGATATATATCTTTTTTTGAACGTTAATTTCTCAAAATCCACTGGAGCACATATATTGAGACCTAGCAAAGGCACATCGGGCTACCAGTCCCTAATATTTTGCCAAGTTTCGTGCAAATCCATTCAGCCGTTCGATTATTATTTTTATTATTTTTTTTTGCCCCGCGGGGCCCTTTTAAAACCTCCACATCAAACCTAGGGGGTCAGCGAGGATCTACTATGCCCCCTTATAGTTATTTCCCCCTTTGTTTTGACCTCCTCTTGTCTCTCGATCCTACCGAGAGACAAGATGGCGGCCGCTACGGACTGTTTGGAATGTTGACAGACGCCGGAGAACCAATCAGCTTCGCTTCACAAAGCTCCGTTGCGCGAAAAGTCCGCGAACCAGAGCGCTAACCGGTCCGCTGTTACAGATATATATCTTTTTTTAAACGTTAATTTCTCAAAATCCACTGGAGCACATATATTGAGACCTACAAAAGGCACATCGGGCTACCAGTCCCTACAATTTTGCCAAGTTTCGTGCAAATCCATTCAGCCGTTCGGGCTAAAAGTGAGGCCAACCGCCCTATGGAAAACTCAATGTTAAAAACACGTTTTGGGACCCCCCTTTTTTCTCGGCCCCCACTGGACGAACCCCCCCCCAAATTTTCAAGGGCTGCTCAGAAACAAAATGTGCCATTTTCCTGAAAATTTCAGCCGATTCCGTCCACAAACGCCAAAGTTATTAGACATAGAATTTTCAAAAAACCCATAGAGAAAAAATCCTAACTATATATACCTACTGGCGACCGCCAGTAGGTAATATATATATATATATATTCACTGAAAAAACCATAGGTTATAGACCATATATAGTTAGGAATTAGCATTTACAAAACCTTGAAAATTCACTGAAAAAACCATAGGTTATAGACCATATATAGTTAGGAATTAGCATTTAGAAAACCTTATTTTACTCACACAAAACCATTGAAATTCCATATATAGTTAGTTGCACTAACTATATATCGCGCACCCGCAATCCACTGCTGATGATGTCACATATTACATCATTCATGACATGGTCAGTGACATCACTGATGACATCACTGATGACATCTCAAATGACATCACTGATGACATCACTGATAACAACATCCAGTGATTTTTTGTTTCTATAAAGTTTAAATATGTCTTACATATTGAAGAATGAGTGGATGTGTAAGTGTCTGGACGAAGGATTTAGTAGGTGCATGACTGACTGTATGAGTGAGTGATTAAATGTGTCTCACTGACTGCATGGGTTAGTGACTAAACTGTCTTAATTTGTGCATCATTATGTCTGTTGTTCTGTAAACTGCTGCATGTGTTGATCAGTAGCTATATGAGTAACTATATGGGTTATTGATTGATTGCCCAAGTATTTATATGGGAGACTGAGTGTGTGTGTGGCTAGCTGGGAGGTGTGTGACTCTGTGCAGATCAATCTGTACTTGTATCAATGATTGTATAAGAAGGTAAGTATGTGTTAGTATATGTTTGAAAATGTAAGGTGCTCTATGTTTAACTGTATAGACAAGAAAATGGAAGTGTCATTGATTCTTTACAGGACTGACTAGGTGTGTGAGTAACTCCATGGATGAGTGGCAGACTGTGAGTGTCTGTATAGGTGTATGAGTGCATATGATAGTGTTGTAAAGATGAGTGATTGTATGTATGAATGATTGTATGGGTGAATGAGTGAAGGTGTGTGTAGACGTAGCAATCAGTGAGTGCGTATGTAGTAACTAGTATTGGTGTGTCAATGGTTTCAAAAATTATACTCTCTTTTTAACACTGGGTGAAACAGAGGTTATATTAAAATGTGAGGAGATGCATTGTATTGTCACATGAATGATATCATCAGTGATGTGGTCATTGATGTCAAATGAGATGTCATCAGTGATGTCATCAGTGATGTCATTTGAGATGTCATCAGTGATGTCATCAGTGATGTCACTGACCATGTCATGAATGATGTAATATGTGACATCATCAGCAGTGGATTGCGGGTGCGCGATATATAGTTAGTGCAACTAACTATATATGGAATTTCAATGGTTTTGTGTGAGTAAAATAAGGTTTTCTAAATGCTAATTCCTAACTATATATGGTCTATAACCTATGGTTTTTTCAGTGAATTTTCAAGGTTTTGTAAATGCTAATTCCTAACTATATATGGTCTATAACCTATGGTTTTTTCAGTGAATTTCATTGGTTTTTTAAAAGCTAATATCTATAGCTGTAAAATGTATTCTTCTTTAAATCCAAAAATATATTTTATATGTTTATTAATAATTTTTTTTTAATATTTTTTTTGTTTCGCTCCCGGTCCGCGAACCGGGAAGCTTCCCGTTAGCTCAATTCGATTCCGCGATCCGGTCCGCGAACCGGTAACAAATCAACATAGTTACGGTATCGCGTTGCCGCGTAATGCGTCTTATGACGTACGGCGTTAGCGCACCCGGAAGTGCCCCGGGGCGCGGACCGAGGCGCGAAACGCAACTCCCCGGAAGCGATCCGCGGCGCGAAAGCGCGACGTATCGCGTTGCCGCGAAATGCGTCTTGTGACGTACTGCGTTAGCGCACCCGGAAGTGTCCCCGGGCGCGGACCGAGGCGCGAAGCGCAGCGAACCGGAAGCTAACCGGGGAGCGTTCCGCAGCGCGTAACATGAAAGTTAGAGTCATGTGACTTGTTAATAAAGCTTTTCATTGGTTCATTTCACTTTTAGTTTCATAATTATGGAAGGCTAGGTCAGGTGACCTAAAAATAACACTTTTCATTGGTTGAGAAGTATTGTTTTTTCCAAATGATGAAAACCCCTCCTTCTTTCCTCACTCTGACTTTCATCATTGTGAGAGGAAGACCTTTATTAATACTTGAGAAATGACTTCAGTACTTGCTTCAGCTGGTGCACCCCCACCACCACCTCCACCTCCTCATGGGAAGAGAGGACCACCTCCCCAGGTGATCACCAACACAGAGGAGGAAGAGGAAGACCTAGAGGAAGAGGAGAGAGAAGAACCACAGTTCTTGGAAGAGGTGCCCCGGGTTTCCCATAGGAAAGCCAGTTTCATCTGGCAGTTTTATTCAATCCCTCCAGGGCAAAAGAAAGTGAATGCGAGGTATGTGACCTGCCTCATCTGCAAAGAGAAATTATCAAGAGGGACTGATAAAAAGTATAGCTATGGGAACTATACCATGCATCGGCACATGACCAGGAAGCATCCACTTAATTACAGCCGGGCGGAAATACGGGATATGGAACAAAACCCAACAGCAACTCCTGTGGCCAGGTCAACATCGTCAATATCATTGACACCAGCAGAGGCACGGGAAACTGTGCCAAACATCCAAGAGAATTTTGGGCACATGAAACATACTTGTATGCACTGTGGTGCGTTGATATCATGTGGTAACATGAGTATTAATGCCATCAACCTGGCTTATGACAATCATAATTGCCCTAACCGCCCCCAGTAATTTTTTTTTGCTCCTGTTGAGCCCTTTTCAACGCCTGTTTTTTGTTGTTCCCCCCCCCCAAAAAAACCCAAAAAAAATATAAAATCGTTCAAAAAATACAAAAAAAAACAAAAAATGTTCAAAAAATACAAAAAAAATATAAAACAACAAAAATATAAAAAAAAAAGTTCTTTTCAGAACTACCTTCCCTTTCCAAAAAAATTGCTAGAATGTTTAGCACTCTGGCAAGCTCTATTTCTTTTGGTTCGCTTCCGGTTTAGCTTCCCGGTACGCGTACCGGGAGCTAACCAAAAAAAAAACTTTTTAAAAAAAAAGAGTAAGTATAAGGAAAGTAAACAGAGAGTGATGTTTCAAGAAAGACAGCTATAGGGAGTAAAGAAGAGATACTATTTAATAGATCTATTTACCAAAGAACAGACAGAAGATGGTATAATTGTGAAAAACAAAATAGATAACGAATTGAAAGAAAAACAAGCATTGGCATAGCCAATAGGTATCGACTTTTGGACCTTCTAAGTCTTTAGTTATGCAGCATAATATCCTTGGTGCAGCAACATCAACTGTTGCATGGCTAAACACGTATAAGGTCCCAAAGGCAAGACCTATTGTCTATGCCAATGCTTGTTTCTTAAGTAGAATTGCAATACGTATGGCTCTTCCATGTAAAAAAATCTTATCTTGTGCTCTAAAGATTGCTAAAGTCTCGACAGAGAACAGGCTAGATTGTAAGTAGGGTAAATTGCGCTTGGTGATCTGTTTGAGGGAGCGTCTGCTTTGCCTGGTGTCTTTGGAGAGCAATTTTGATTGTTATACTGGACAATATAGCCCTAATGTAAATAACATAGGGGCATATTATCAACATAGGCAATAAAAGTTTTGCAGCTTTTATAGGCAGAAATGTGTCGCTAAAGCTGCTTTTGCGGCAGAAAACTGCCGCTAAAGCCGCTTTTGCACCAGTTTTCTGCCAATAAAAAGAGCAATAATTTTATTGGCTGCATTCATAATATGACCCTTAGTGTGCTTCAACTACACAGAGAAAGCATTATGAACAAATAGTGATACAGTGATCAGTCTAAGACACTAAGAGTAATAGAGACGGAGTGAGTGAACAAGAGTGAGGAACTATGAGAAGAGAGGGACTGAGAAAAAAAGTGGAAGGAGTTGAGTAAGTAGGTAATAGAGAAAGGAATGAGGGAAGTAGCAAAGGCAGGAAACTGAGGATTAAAGAAATGAAGCAGTGGAACTAATAGTAGTTCAATGTGATAGAAATGTAACGAAAAGAGTACAAAATACTTACCTTATAATTGTCGTTAAATTCCTCACTTTTTATTTTTATACTTTCAATCTGTGAAAGAGAGAACAAACATTTGAAAAATATAAAAACATGTATTGAAAAATTACAAAAGACAAGGGCAAAGATTGAAGGACAAACAGTTTTTCAATAACTTTGACACTTACAGAAGCTACACAGTCCTAAAGATATACATTTTAAAGTAACACTATCTTGATGGAGATGAAGTGAGACCTATCTTAAAACATGGTGCATCTTTTGCATTGCTGTTGTCTCAGAAAAGTGTCGCAAGACACTAAAATTTAAAATAATTGCTTCAGGATGCCAATAAGATGTCTACTATCCAGAGTTTTGTTTCAGGTGAGGCCTACTCAGGGTTGCAGATGAAATTTCGAGTTGTTGAAGAGAATAGAAGACATAATACATGTGAAGGTCTACCAATGAAGTGAGTCATGTCCACTGCAATGTTCAACAAAGTCCAAACCTCCTATGTTTCCCTGGACAGACCTAAACTTGATCTGCACAATGTGATTCGTAATGATAGGAAACACAGGTGATGTAATTGAAATACATGCAATTTATTTTGCTCATTTCACAATCACATCACTTCTGTTTCCTTTGCTTAGGTATCTCATTGTGCAGATGTAGTCTAGCATATCAAAGAATACGCAGAAGTGCAGCACTGCATGCAACAACTTTGACACTTACAGAAGCCTCACCTTCTCCATGCCTTCTACACAGTTCTACATATACATCATAAATGGAAACATTACAGAATTAATTATACATGTTAAATGGTTTATTTTTGCTGTTCTCAGAATGTATCAAAATTCACTAAAAACAGTGACTTGAAGGTATTCATCATGTAACAGCGGGGAAAAAAAAACACAATCAAAATGATTGTGTTTAAAAAACCCATACAAGATCAGAAATCAAAAATCAGAACTCCTTAAAGTTAACTTACTTTCCATGACGTCCAAGGATGTCCTATGAATAGCTTATACTCTTTTGTGCTGTTATTACTTTCAGCCCACCAGTTTCTGAAAGAAAATCTCCATCGTTTTTAAAAACATGTTACATACAATAAATGACTTCTTGCTCTCTACCACAAGATTCCACAAGGCCAAATTTTGTCAGAGCCATGTATAACTCTTGGATTTCTTGTTAGCCAATCCCATCATTTGGTATTCCCGCAACTTTCAGAATTAAAATGTTGAAGATCATTTTCACAATCCTGGAATAGTAATATCTTCCCCTTCTTGCTCAGTCATGTTCTACATTTCGTATGACACTGATACTGCTTAATATGAAGCAGACTTACACTACCTCTATGAGTACTACAATTATTTAATTCTCTACATCACTTTTAATCACAAAGTAATGTAAAACAGTATACAGCATTGCAGACTTACATTCCCTCTACTCCATGTTTTGATTGGCTGCTTTAATTAGCTTATGAAAAGAAACAGTTTTTCTGAACTCATTTAAACTGCACATACATGTCCATGATGTCCAATCCTATGATTAGAAGTTATGTCTCTGAACTACACTTATCCTCAAGGCCAAATTGTGTAGGAGCCATTAGAACTTCTTGAAATTCCACAGATCATATCCCGAGAATATTTTCCTAAAATTTTGGTTTTAAAAACACCAGGTAAGAGTTTTTAAGGTCATACGGCAATTTTTTTTTGAAAATTACAACAGAATCATTACAGAATGACCAGCCATTTCTAGACTTTAAATAAGCTGTGTAATGTCCTGATGATATTGAAGGGCCGTCATGATATATAATTGCTGTAGTTACAAAAGTCCTTCCTGATATTGACAACTGCGAAGCTACAAAATTTTTTATTAAAGTTGTCAATTTTGTTCCATCAGGCCTACATCGTTGGAACATTAAAATGATGTACTGGCCATATGTTCGTATAAATAATGTGGACATCATTTCAGATTTACATTGGCTACACTCCATGTTGTGATTAGCTCCTTTTACTAGCTTATTAAAGGAGACTGATTTACTGTCTGGCAAAGTTAAATATACAAATCTTTCTGAGTCTACACTAGTAGTACTTGATACCATACAGTTCTCGCAGTCATGCTGCCATTGATAAGAAAGCCCAAACAGCTGATCTACATCTACACCTTCAGCATGTAATACATGAAGCATATACATTAAAAACTCCTGACAATCTTGCTGAATATTTTGAGAGAATTGTGTTTGGCCTGAACATCTATCTAACAGATTTCTAATTTCAGACACACTTTCTATGTTTCTTCTATCAGTGGTACATTTCTCTAACACAGAATTTAACAAACTGCAAAATCTTTGATCAGAATTGACCACAATCTCTTCTTTTACATTTTTTAGAGAAAACAAAACATTAATTACTACATTAGCATAGCAGTTGACACCAGAACTGTTTTCAAACTGAAAACCAACAACATCTTCAACAGAATCCTCTTTGTTTCTGCTTGTAATTTTAGGTTCATTCACTTTTTGTCTTTTTGCTACAACCTCTCCAGTATTGTTCTCATTTCTTCGTTTCCGGCCTACCAGACGTTTCTCAAACAAAGGAAACTGAGGCAAATGTGGCGCATACTCTCTTCTTAACCTATTGTATTCCTTAACACAATCTAGATCTGCACAAATGTTTCTGACATCACAGTCAATCAAGTACAATCCCGATAAAGTTCTAACTCGTGACAATGCCACATATGCCATACCCTCCTTGAACACAGAACTGCCAATATTCACCAATGCAGTGTCTACACTTAAACCTTGCGATTTATGAATTGTCACCGCATATGCCAAGCAAACAGGGAACTGCTTACGGCGAACATATAAGTCTTTTACAAGCAAAAATCTAGCAGAACAACGAGCAATTAGCTGTACTTCCTCAATGCCATCAAATTTAATTTTTAAAAATTCAATTCCATCTCTATTTCTGTATTTCACAAAATCAACAACATTACCCATTGATCCATTTACCAGACCTCTTTCAACATGTAAATTCCTTCTTAAAATTATACGGCAGTTCAAGCACACATTCAGAGTCTTTTCAAAACCTGCAGTTTTAGATATACTCTTCTCTAATGAATCCAATTTTGTTTTCAGATTCTCAGACAAAATAATTGTTGATCCCATATGCTCTACTCTATCAATAGCTTCCACTTTCACAATCTCTTGCTTTTCTAAATGCAACATTTTGTTGTTAAATTTTGCACATTCTGCAAGAGTTGGCATCAAACATATTCCAGATTTCTTATCAGTAATTTTCTGAAAAATATTCTCAGGCACAACATCTTGTTCTGGATATAAATTTGTCAGTAATCGTGCATGTAAAGCTTCTTTCCCATGCTCGGTCACTTTTCCAATTCTAACATCTTGTAGAATAGTCTTGTAAACTTCATCCTTTGCCTGACGCATATTTTCATGCAGTTCAGCATAATTGAAGTTTAACCATATATTGACGTTGCCAATGCTGCCTAGGCACTTCCTGGTATCTTCATGCGTGAGCATTTTGAACACAGGTTGCCCTTTCACTGGTGTCAGCTGCAGAAGATCTCCAAAAACAATGATGTGTTTGCCACCGAATAACACATCATACTCTGTTTTGAGAACTTCTTGCATCCTCAAATGCACAAAGGCAAGCATGACATTGGAAACCATGCTTACTTCGTCAATGATAAGAAGTTTCATTTTCCTCAAGATTCTTGAAACTTCAAAACAAGCATCTCCAGATAGCTTGTGATATTCTAATTTGTTGTCATGCTCCACTGGCAGCATCAGTAAACAATGTAAAGTAATCCCTTTAATATTATGTGCTGCCAGTCCAGTTGGAGCAGTGACAACACAAGACAGTGATGACTCTGTCCTTTCCTGCAAATAGCATGAAATTGCTTTAATGAGGAAACTTTTTCCAGTTCCCGCTTCTCCACTAACGTACAGTCGGACAGGCTTCAACGACGTACATGAGCACTCTTTCTTATCATGACTTAATCCATGATCAATTTGCATGGTAACTTCGTCATATATTTTCCTCTGCTCAACGTTGAGTTGCCTTTCCAACTCTTCTAAGTTAACCGCATCCTCTTGAGCATGTGCCATGGCTCTTTCCACCTCATTCATAGCAGTGGCAGCTTCATTTTCAATAAGAGGTCCTCCTAGTGGATCCTGACTCAATGAAGCAGAACTCTGACTGTCCTGAGAACTGTCTCTGGCAATCTCGGCTGCAATCGTTGCTTCCTGCTCAATTTCCGCATTCAACATTTCTACATATTTGGGAAAAGCAGGACATTCTATGGTCTCCTTGGCGGCATTGAAAGAGTCTTCGTAACAGAGGAAATCTCCAAGCAGTTCCTCTTCTGCACGCCAAGGCTTGAAAAGTTGCAAAAGTGCTAAATAGAAAAACTCCTTTTTTTCAGGAGATTCGCCACTCAATTTTCGATGGTTTATCAAGTGGCATTTTCTTTGCTTGACCAGACATCCCTCACTTCCTATTACAGCATACACTCCTTTCTCAGTATCTTCTTTGATGTTCCTCTTGAACATGTAATTTTGCAGAACCTCATACAGACAAACATTCTCTAGGTGACTGCTTCGATTTGGATAATATGTATCCAACATGTTTGTCTTCAAAATGTCGGTACTGTTTGGCTCCTTTTCCGCCAAATACTCAATTTCCCGCACAGGTTTGAGAACTCGATTACGCGTTGCAGCAAGACCAAGACTCGCCCAAACGATACTCCTGGACTTGGCATAGAGACTTGCTGAAGACAACCGGTCAGAACATTCGTACGCTCCGATTTCTCGATGCGACAACATCTTCAGACTGAAACTGTACAACTTCTTGCTGAGGCTCTTTTCATGGGAAATGTCCTCCCACATATCCTTCAATTCTGTCTTCTCTTTTTTGGTGATATACGACGTCACATACCGAGCCACAGCCATACAGTTATCAGCCACAAACTGTATATCCATGTTAGCATTCCACATGGACAAAATCACCGGGTTGTAGTCGTTGATATACTTGGACTCTTCGTTCCTCTTCAAATTGTAAGTGTTTTTAGGTGATTTCTTCATCACATTATGTCGCAGCGAAGACATCAAACTGTTTACTCTTCCTTTAGAAATCACCGGTCGTGGGAAGCCGAAACGACATTTGGTGTAGAACTTGTCTTTGTTTCGGAATTTACGACGGCAGTACTTTCCACATCGATGGCTTTGGAAACGCAGAACTTTTTCTCTTAGGCTTTTCTTCTCCTTTGCGTTTGGAACAGCACACGTAGAATACTGTTGGATGAAACTCATCACTGAGTCTTCTGGATCCGTTCCAAATTTAGGTGCATCCTTGATCCACAGCAACATATGTATATGAGGAGCTCCTCTTGCTTGGTACTCCTTTCTCCAGAAGAAATCCAACACCTCTCCAAGAGGTGGATTCTTCTTATTCATGATGAAAGACATCATAGCTTCAAATCTATGATTGAAGTACCTACATACATTGACTGGATCCAAAGAGCACAGTTCTCCGGGTGTCTTGAATTCGATGTTTTCTACGTTAGCATTTGCCTCTCGTAGAAATTGAAGTAAGTCTTCCCAGCCATACTCGGCACAACTCAGAGTGAGGAACCATGTGGGAGTACCTAAGTTCCTCAGCATACATTTTAAATCACCATGACGACGGTACCAGTACTCATTAGTACCACGCTGACACGCCATGAGATTAATCAGGTGAGATTCCAAAATACTATCTTGGACATTCACTTTATCCATAAAATCACTTGCTGAGATGTTTTGCATGTGTATACCACTTTTCAAGATGTGGTTCACTGCATATGACAGTCCAGACAGATCACTTTCAAACAGGAGATGAAACAAATAAGGAATGCATTGTCGAAACCTAGCATCTCCTGCATACAATCGCAAAGTCCGGTATTCAGAAGCAGGAATTTGATGAGGTCGCTCATCATATCTTCCTCCCTGACCTGTTGGAAAAAGCTGTGGGAAACACCGAGCTTCCAAACTTTCCTCCCAAACACTAATGGGACTCCCTTTGGCTTGTTTCATTTGAAACAACTCAATAGCATTCCCCATGACTTCCTTTGAATGCAAAGGATGAACACTATAATGTTCATATATTTCCTCACTAGTAGAGGGTTCTACTTTCTCAATTTGACCAGCACACAAATCGCTATCCTCTTCCTCACTTACTTCCTCTTCTGCAACATATACATTCTTATAGTATTTATTATTTTTTTTCAAATACAATGTTGCCTTTTTAACTTTCCTAACATCTACTAAATCTTGCCATATTTTCTTATTCTTTGTCGGAACCCCATTAACTAAGATAACCAGAGGTTCCTCTTCCACTTTTTCTACTCCAATTGTGTTAATGTTTTTCTTCAAATCTAGAGGCAAATAAACAACTCTTCCCTTTAATCCTCTCTGTAAATCTGATGGAGGCAATTTCCCTGTCTTTGGCTCCATTCTTACAATAGCCTGAAAGGGATGGATACTTTGAATCAAAATAGATTCATAAGTATTTAAATCCTTCAATTCAGAAGGAATCTCAACCAATTCCAGATTATTATGAACTGCTCTAGCAGGCATCTGGTTTTGTTTTAATTTGTTACAACAATAAGTACACACACGTTGATCCAATCCCAAATCAAAACAATTTTCTACCATCAAGTATGTTGCAAAATCCTTCCATTCACTATTATTTTCCCTTTCACTTTTTGCATATAAATCCACTAACTTAGTCTGATTCTTATAATAAGTGCGTCTACAACACACACAAGTGAAATTAGGCCTCTCACTTGATTTCATGTCAAACGTCGCAATTTCCCTCTGGAAATTATCTGTACTGGAAACCTGTACACTATCTTCCAAATGACCCTCTACTTCTTGCTCAATTTCAACATTCTCCTCTTTACTTCCAAAGTAACAAAACTCAATTTCTTCACATATATTCTTCACATCTATTTCAGAACCATGCAAAAGAGCAGCGCATAATTGTTTCAGCATAATTGCTGGACTCTTAGCATAATACAACAGTCTAACTAACTTCCTCACTTTGTTATGATGCACTGCTAGCATCCTGAAATGATGAAAAACACTCTGGCATACTCTCCTGGAAAGACAAGCCAGTGAATGACCATGCAAACCTGTCACTTCTCTCACTCTGCAAGGATCTAATTCTTGCAACAACCTTATTTTCTGCTTCAAACTTTTCTTGTTAAATGTCCGTACAAAATCACAAAGCAAATTGATGGAATCCTGTCGCACACTGCAAATACTACTACACTTCCAGGTGTACACAGGACCCTTAGCACGTCTTCCTAAAACCTCATTACCTAACAACTCTTCTGCCTCTGTTGTCACAAGTTTTTCTTTTTCAACTGGACAACCATCTTTCACTTCATAAGCACGACCACTGATGTCAACTGCATGCACCAAATCATTATCCTGGAAATAACTCTCTTCATTAAAAAATGCCTCACAGCTTGAACTATGTATCCATTCTCCAGAAAAAACTTCACAAAAATTACTACGATTAACTATTCTCTTCCATCTACTATTTCTTTTGAAATCAAAAATTGCCTTGTTTAGCTTCCTAATTCTATTGATTATCAAAATAAATAACTTACGTTTAATTTCAAAAGCCTGATCAATAACTTTCTCAACTTTTTTTTTTCTCCTATAAAAAACTAATTTCTGTTGACCTTTCTTAATATTTTTTAACAAATTGCCAATTATCCTGTTACGGAACATTCGTTTACGAATCTCCGTAAACTGTTGTTTCCTTCTACTATCATGCACAGATTTATCTCTTGCTCTAGCAGTAACATTTTCATTTGTCCTTTTCTTTCCATTTGATTTACTTGTCATTTTATGGATTGAAACATTTTCTGTACTAATATTTTTTTTATTACAAATATTTCTTATGAAATATTTAGAGCTCTTACCCGGTGCTTTCTTCATGGCTTGAGAAATCTTTTTGTTAGAGGACTGCTGCATTTTTTTTTTCTCCTGCTGTCTTTGACGTTTTGCAGCCTTCATCTCTCTTATTTTTGTAGGCATCTTGAAATGATCTGCAGTTGAATCTGAGGAAAAAGATACTAAAAAATGTTATTAAACATTATTATCAAACAGTAAATCATTAATAGTGATCAAAAATATAACACACTACTTGACATTTTATTTTGAAGATTTTTTAGTCATTGCCATTTTTACAATACAGAAATACCAGAAAAGAAATGACATTTATATTTATGTTACCTATGCTATTTTATATGTGAATCTGATCTAATTTTATGAGCATATTTTAATATTTTATTGAAAACACTACACATAACCTGTTTTTGAAGGTGTTTTTATTTTTAAATTAAACGGTTTACCTTTTTACTTTTTATTGATTATAAATTTTAAAAATAAATGTTTATAATTCCAAAGGCTGAAGCAAGTCAGCTTCCCATCCGATATCATATAATTCAGACAAATCTGCATCCTCATCACGCTCTTCTTCATCCTCAGGATTTAAATCATCCAATGGATCAACATCCACTGATGTTTCAATTACAAGTTCAATGATGAGGTCAAAATCAACTGATTGCAGATTGTCGCTCATGTTGAGGTTGTCTTTATCTTTAAAGAAAGATAACAACAATGAGATGTTGCAGAGTAAGAGACAAATCTCACAGATTATAATAGTAAAATTATTTAACAAGAGTAACATTTTGCAGCTATTATTTAACCATGTCCAGCGATGCTGAGCAGGTGAAGCCTATGTCTAATTTTTCACTGAACAGGACTCATCTGTTCTTAACCTTGGATAAGCCTCAACGACTCTGTGTTCCCTGCACATACTCAAATGTTAAAGTGCAGATTTATATTAAATGGCAGATCCCCAGGCATGCACCAGTTAATGTGCACCACTGTTTTACCACCCATGGTGTGCCGCATTTACAATCAGATAGGAGAAAGCTGCTTCAAAACCCTGCGCCTGCTTGAAGCTTGCATAGGTCTTGACGCAGCATTGTATAGATGGGGCACCCCTGAGCCTTGCTGGAGCTGCATCGCACTTACGATACAACTCCAGCAATGCGCCACCTTTACAGCACAGATACGTCACGCATCTGTGCCATTTTTGCCCCATGCTGCGCCGCATTGTAAATACAGCACACCATGGGTGGCGGAACAGCGGCGCAAAATGACTGGCACATCCACTGCTGCATCGGTTTCATGTGGCACGTTTTTTTTACACCATGACACATCTGCCTAAATGCATCAATTTGTAATTTTCTCGCCTCATAGCAAATCTTTTGCACCGCCACTGCGTCACAAAAGTGACGCACAGTGGCGCAAAAGATGCATACACCTATCATAAATCTGTCCCTAGCATTTTAAATGATTAATTCAGGATGACGATAAGGTGTGGCCTATGCAGAGCTTTGTTTAAGGTGAGGCCTACTCAGGGTTGCAGATCAAAGTTACGCTTGATGAAGAATACAGAGGAGATAATACATGTAAAGGCCTACCAATGAAGTAAGTAATGTCCACTTTATTGCACCAGTCATCATAAATGTATCCCTAAGCTTCTTATCTTGTTACAGATGAACCACCATATGTACATGACATTTTAAGTAATTTCCACATGTGCAGTGTTTTCAAAATATAATTTGAAAATCGTTTTTGGGGAAAAGTAATGGTTTGCAAAATTATGACAATTACATAATGGTGTATGCTTCTCTATAAAGCATTTCAGTATCTCTAATGTCATTTTTCCCATATTACATTATAAGACCTTTCCCCATGAAGCACATTCCTTGTAAATATGCTCCCACCTGTGCATTGCAAATTTAGATTTTCACTGTTTCAGACACATAGCCATGTTGAAAGTGACCCAAAAAAATTGCAAACGTTTCCCCATGAAGCACATTCCTTGTAAATATGCTCCCACCTGTACATTGCAAATTTAGATTTTGACTGTTGCAGACACATAGCCATGTTGAAAGTGACCCAAAAAATTTGCAAACGTTTAAAAAAAAAAAACATTCATGTGTCTTAATGACATTTTAAGTCATTTCCCCATGGAGAATGTTTTCTAAGTGGCACAAAAGAGGTATACACCTATCATAAATCTATCCCTAGCATTATAAATGATTAAATCAGGATGACAATAATATGTGGCCTATCCAGAGGTTTGTTTAAGGTGAGGCCTACTCAGGATTGCAGATTAAAGTTACGCTTGATGAACAAAACAGAGGAGAACATTTTATTGTAAATGCCTACCAATGAAGTAAGTGATTTCTACTTCATTGCACCAGTCATCATAAATGTATCCATAACCTTACTTAAATTGTCCTTAAGACACATAAAAGCGTTTTTTGATTGGCTTTCCTGCATGGTAGGGTCACTTTTAACATGGCTATGTAACATAAACATTCAAAATCAAAATTTTCCATGTACAGGTGGGAGCATATTTACAAGCAATTTGCGCCACAAAGAAAGGTCTGACATTAAAATGGCAAAAATAACATCAGGGACAGTCAATTGCCTTATAAAAAACCATACACCATTATGTCCTTCTCATGCATTTAAAAACAATTCCTTTTTCCCAAAAACGATTTTCAAATCATAATTTCAAAAAACTGCACATGAGAAAATGACTTAAAATGTCATTGAAACACATTAAAGCATTTTTTGATTGGTTTTCCTGCATTGTTGATTCATTTTTATCATGGCTATGTAACACAAACATTGATAATTAAAATTTTCATGCACATGTAAGAGCATATTTACAAGCAATTTGCGCCACAGAGAAAGGTCTTACACTAAAATGAGAAAAATAACATCAGGAACAGTCAATTGCCTTATAAAGAACCATACACCATTATGTCCTTGTCATGATTTTATAAACAATTCCTTTTCCCCAAAAACGATTTTAAAATCATAATTTCTAAACACTGCACATCAGAAAATGACTTAAAATGTCATTAAAACACATGAAAGCGTTTTTTGATTGCCTTCCCAGCATGGTTTGGTCACTTTTAACATAGCTATTTAACACAAACATTCAAAATCTAAATTTTCCATGCACATGTGAGAGCATATTTACAAGCAATTTGCGCCACATAAATCATAATTTTCTCCTTAAAGCACACTATTCTCTATCTAAAGTAAAGAAATATTTTCTCACCTTAGCAAATACTTTGAGTTTGAAAACAGTCTCAGAAACACACCAATTTGTCTTCAGCAGAGCAAAAGGTATGCACTCCAGAGTCTGCAGCTATGAAAAGCACAGAAATGGTGTAATTCTTCACACATATTTCTCATGTCACCCAATCAAAACTCTTCCCTCACTTTTTTTCAAATGAAAACCCTTCCCCCTCTGCCCTTTCTGCCTATTTTCCATAGCAACCACCTCTTGGAGAAACTCTGGTGTTTGCAAATTCACACAACAATGTTGCAATTGAACTCTGAACTCTCAGTGCACCTGCATATCCAGTGCTTTCTTTCATTTAATGATTTTTTATTGACCACTCAAAATACATCTTTCAAAGAACACATCTCTACACCCTAACTTTCTGTTTTCATCAATCAAAATCCACCAATCACTGTTACTACTTCATGAACACAGAAACTCCACAGTTTTTTTCATTTCAAACTCACATTTTTTCAACTGCCATTTCATTGCCACACTTCATCTGACTGCAGGAGAACCTTCTCTCACCATGTTTTCTGTCTGGATTGTTGGTCATAGTTATATTCACTGGGCTCAAAGGTACGTTGAAAGCAGGAATTTACCTAACCTCAATTTACAAGATGTGGAAATTAAGTGGTTTGGCCACAGAGGATTAAAATGTCACCAATTGATACCATTGGTGAAAACCTTTATGCATTTGCCCAAACCTGACCTGTTAATTGTGCACTGTGGAGGTAATGACTTGGGCACTTTGACTGGTGTAGGTCTGGAAATGCTTTTAAAGGACACCTTTGAGCAATTAATGGCACTTTTTCCTCAGACTGCCTTGGTATATTCAAATATATGCCAAAGACAGAAATGGAGGTGGTCAAACCAATTTTGTCCACAAATTGAGAAGTCGAGGAAGCATGTAAACAAATCTGTTTCAGCTTACATGAGAGACCATGGAATGGGCTCCCTGTACAACAATAACTTGCGTTACTACATGCAAGATATCTACAGAGGAGATGGAGTTCACTTCTCAGATGAGGGCAACAGAGTTTTCACTCTGAATTTAAAAATGTGCATTGGTACCTACTTATAAGTACCAAAATGTACCATAAACCCAAAAGCTCTTCTCAGAGCTACCCTACATCTAATCACTCACAATTATTATTTTACTCTAACTTTTTTTACTAATTTTCAACAAAGTACGCTCCCTGGGGCGCTACCCGGTACGCGTACCGGGAGCTAACCTCGCGAAATTTTAAAAAAAAATGTTTTTTTTTCGCACATATGGGCCTCCTCAGCCACCCTCACAAAACCTAGGGGGTCAAGATAAGTCTACCATGCCCCCTTCTACCTATTCTGAACATTATTTGCCCTCCATCTTGTATCATAATTCGACCGAAACACAAAATGGTGGACTCCCGTTACGCTTAAGGTTCGCGTACCAGGGCGCTCACCGGTTCGCGTACCGGGTCGCTTCCTGGGAAGCGCACCATCAAAAAAGGTGGGAAAGTAGTTCACACAAAAGCCACTTGAGACAATTTCACCAAATATAGATTAGCTCATACTACATACCAATCCCTACCATTTTCACAAATTTGATTGGAATTCCATTTAGCCATTTAGCCTATAGAACTCACTAAATACCGTGAGGTAAATTACTTCACAAAACACATCTGAAGTGTTGGAATTGACAACCAATTAAAATGTTACTTTCATTTTCTACTTTTTTTACCTGACATTTAATTGGTTATGTACCCGAATATATATAAAGGAAGAGAAGGAAACACAGCCATTTTGACTACTACTTCCTGGTGTACATTTCTATTAGAATTTTCATTAATAACTTCAACTTCTTTTTAAAGGTAAGTTGTTATTTTTAAAACTGAAGTATATTGAGCACTTTAAGTTAATATGGCAAACTTTTTCTGTTAGTTATATACTATCCCTCTGTAGTACTTATAAATTTAGATACACTTTTTTATATTCCTACTTCCACTCTGATACTATACACTGCCCAAAGATAAATTCTCTGTTAAAAACTGCCTATCTAAAATTAATCCCAACTGTGCCCTACCTCTACTAATATATATTTTTTTATGCAAATTTCAGGAAAAATGGAAAGTGAACAAAACATTTCATTTGAAATTGTCCTTCCAGAGTCCAACACAGAAATCATTGATCCAAATGAGATTGAATTTATGGATGAATCTTGGGACCAAGAACTACTGCAATGTGTACAAGCAGTAGATAACCTCCTTGCAAATGAGGACATTTTACAACCTCAGAGACTACAATCTATATTCCATGATTATGAAATTTCTGACAATGAAATGTTAGAAAGTTTAATAAATTATGAAACACAATAAAAAAAACTTAAAAAAAAAAAAAAAAATAATCAACAAAACCAACAATCAATTAACATACAGCATTTGAAAAGTCTATCATTCATTTTTCATTGTGATACGCTCCCCAGAACGCTTCCCGGTTCGCGTACCGGGCGCTAACCACGAAAAAAAATAAAAAAAAAATTTTTTTTTTTTGCTTAGCGGGGCCCCTTTAAAGCCTCCACATCAAACCTAGGGGGTCAGGGAGGAGCTAGTATGCCCCCTTATGGTTATTTCCCCCTTTGTTTTGGCCTCCTCTTGTCTCTCAATCCTACCGAGAGACAAGATGGCGGCCGCTCCGGACTGTTTAGAATGTTGACAGACACCGGAGAGCCAATCAGCTTAGCTACGCGAAGTTCCGGTACGCTTAAGGTCCGCGGACCGGAGCGCTGCCCAGAGCGCGCTTACAGATATATATCTTTTTTTAAACGTTAATTTCTCAAAATCCACTGGAGCACATATATTGAGACCTACAAAAGGCACATCGGGCTACCAGTCCCTACAATTTTGCCAAGTTTCGTGCAAATCCATTCAGCCGTTCGGGCTAAAAGTGAGGCTAACCGCCCTATGGAAAACTCAATGTTAAAAACACGTTTTGGGACCCCCCTTTTTTCTCGGCCCCCCCTGGACGAACCCCCCCAAAATTTTCAGGGGCTGCTCAGAAACAAAATGTTCCATTTTCCTGAAAATTTCAGCCAATTCCGTCCACAAACGCCAAAGTTATTAGACATAGAATTTTCAAAAATCCCATAGGGAAAAAATCCTAACTATATATACCTACTGGCGACCGCCAGTAGGTAATATATATATATATATATTCACTGAAAAACCATAGGTTATAGACCATATATAGTTAGGAATTAGCATTTACAAAACCTTGAAAATTCACTGAAAAAAACCATAGGTTATAGACCATATATAGTTAGGAATTAGCATTTATAAAACCTTATTTTACTCACACAAAACCATTGAAATTCGCATATATAGTTAGTTGCACTAACTATATATTTCGCGCACCCGCAATCCACTGCTGATGACGTCACATATTACATCATTCATGACATGGTCAGTGACATCACAGATGACATCACTGATGACATCTCAAATGACATCACTGATGACATCACTGATGACATCTCATTTGACATGACTGATCACATCACTGATGACATCATTCATGTGATAATACGATGAACTTCTTCAGACTCTAATATAACATTATATACACTCAGTGTAAACAGACACTCACAGACTGTCACTCATCCATGGAGTTACTCACACACCTAGTCAGTCATGCAAAGAATCAATCACACCTCCATTTCCTCAACTATACAGTTATACACACCTTACTTATTCAAACAGATACTAACACATATTTACTCTCTTATACAATCCCTGATACAATTTCAGAATGATCCATACAGCCACTCACACATTCACTGGCGCTTATGCACAGTTATATATATATGTCAACTCTCACATATACTGTGTTTTACATATGTTCTTACTTTGACATGTAGCACTGAGATATCCATTCACTCACCAATACACGCATGCACACAGTCAACCACCCATACAGCTGTTTCCACATGCACTTTTGAACCCATACATCTAGTGAATCAACTGCTCACACATCTATGCACAGAGTCATACACCTCCCAACCACCCACACACACACTCAGTCTCCCATACAAATACTTGGGCAACCAATCAATAACCCATATAGTTACTCATATAGCTACTGATCAACACATGCAGCAGTTTACAGAACAACAGACATAATGATGCACAAATTAAGACAGTTTAGTCACTAACCCATGCACTCAGTGAGACACATTTAATCACTCACTCATACAGTCAGTCATGCACCTACTAAATCCTTCATCCAGACACTTATACATCCACTCATTCTTCAATATGTAAGACATATTTAAACTTTACAGAAACATACAGTCACTGGATGTTGTTATCAGTGATGTCATCAGTGATGTCATTTGAGATGTCATCAGTGATGTCATCAGTGATGTCACTGACCATGTCATGAATGATGTAATATGTGACGTCATCAGCAGTGGATTGCGGGTGCGCGAAATATATAGTTAGTGCAACTAACTATATATGCGAATTTCAATGGTTTTGTGTGAGTAAAATAAGGTTTTATAAATGCTAATTCCTAACTATATATGGTCTATAACCTATGGTTTTTTCAGTGAATTTTCAAGGTTTTGTAAATGCTAATTCCTAACTATATATGGTCTATAACCTATGGTTTTTTCAGTGAATTTCAATGGTTTTTTAATAGCAAATATTAAAAGCTGTTAAATGTATTCTTCTTTTAAAGGAAAAATATATTTTATATGTATTTAATATAATTTTTTTATGTATATAATTTTTTTATTTTTTTTTTAGTTTCGCTACCGGTCCGCGCACCGGGTAGCTTCCCGTTAGCTCAATTTGGTGCCGCGACCCGATCCGCGCACCGGGAAACGTTCCGTTTGCACAACTGCCGCGTTCAAGAACAACATTGTGACGCGTTGCGTAAGCGCGACGTATCGCGTTGCCGCGTAATGCGTCTTATGACGCGCCGCGTTAGCGCACTCGGAAGTGCTCCGGAGCGCGAACGAGGCGCGAAGCGCAGCACCCCGGAAGTGCACCAGTGCGCGGAGCGGGACGCGTAACGTAAGCGTGACAGGTCATGTGACCTGTAAATAACACTTTTCATTCATCTTTGTGAGAGGAAGACCTGTTTATGCTTGTTCAGTCATGGCATCTGTAGTAGCTGCAGCTGGTGGACCCCCACCACCACCACAACCACCTAGGAAGGAAGGACCACCTGCACAGTTCCTTCCAAACCCAGAGGAAGAGGAAGAAGAAGAGGAAGAGGACGTAGAGCCGAGGCAGTTATTGCGTGAAGAGCCCCGGAAATCCCACCACATAGCCCATTTTATATAGCAATTTTTTTCTTACCCTCGAGACCAAAAAAAGGTCAATGCCCGATACGTGACATGCCTCATTTGCAAAGATGTTTTGTCTAGAGGTATAAACAAAAAGTATAGTTTTGCAAACTATACTATGCACCGCCACATGCAGAGGTGGCATCCAATCAATTATAGCGTTGCTGAGCTGCGTCACCTCCAGGATAACCCACCAACTCCTGTGGCCAGTATATCGTCAAAAGAAACTCTATCGGGACCAGAGGCGAGGGAGACGGTCCCAAGTATTCAAAAGAATTTTGTGCACATGAAGCTAGTGTGCATTTATTGTGGTGAACTAATTTCTTATGGGAATATGAGTATCATTTTAATTAATAGAGCATTTGAAAAACACAAGTGCTCAAAACGCCCCAAGAAGTAATTTTATTTTTTTGCTCCTGTTGAGCCCTTTCTAATGCCTGTTTTTCGTTGTTCCCCCCCAAAAAAAACAAAAAAATATAAAATTGTTCAAAAAATACAACAAAAAAATGTTCAGAAAAATAAAAAAATATATAAAACAACAAAAACATAAAAAAGTTCTTTTCAGAACTACCTCCCATTTTTAAAAAATTACAAAAAATGTTAGCACTCTTGACTTCATTTTTCTCATGGGTGCGCTTCCCGGTGCGCGCACCGGCGAGCGCCCCGTTAGCGCAATAAAAAAAACGAAAAAAAAAACAAGAGAAGGAGAGCATAAGAGAAAGAGAAAGAGAGAGTAATGTTAAGAGACAGACAGCAAGAGGGAGCAACACAGAGGTACTGTGTAATACATAGTAAAACAGTGTAAAAGATATAAGAAAGTGTAAGAGAGTAAATGAAAAAAATATAAGGCTGTGAAACAAAGAAAGAGAGAAGAAGAATACTAAAGCAGAGGCACATGAAGAATGTGAGTGGCTGTAAAGAGTAAAAGGAAAGAGAAAAAATGATGTACAAATAAAAGGTAATAGCGGAACCAGATTTAAATAACACTGGTGAGGGAGAGAGAGAAAAAAGTAGTGTGCATAACTAAAGAGGGATGAAATAAGATGGATAAAATCGACTAAAGTTAAAACATGTGGATTGACAGAGAGAAAAAACTGAAAGAAGAAAAGAAGAAGTAACAGAAAGGGAATAATTGAAGCAGCAAAGAAATATAAATAACGTAGTGTGCTTGAACTTCAGGGAGAAAGCATAATGAATAAGTAGTGAAGAAGTGAAGCAACAGAGACAATTACAGAAAGAGAGACGGACTGAGTGAACGGGAGTGAGGAACTGTAAGAACAGAGGGACTGAGAAAAGGAGTGGAAGGAGTGCAGTAAGTAAATCACCCACACAACACAACAGCTACCCTACCTCAAAGCACTCTAAAATATTATTTTACTGTTTCTCTTGGTTTTCCCCTTGTTACGCTCCCCGGTGCGCTACCCATAGTATAAGTAAAGACGGGTGAAAGAGGGAGAAAAATTGAATTAGGATAACACATGGAGAGTGACAAAGAGAGAGGACATAGAGAGTAAAGGAAACAGTACCTGAATGGGCTTGAGTAAAACAGCAAAAAAAGATAAGTAATGCAGTGTGTGTGACTTACAGGGAGTCAGTGGGTGTAGTTCGGAGTGTGGGTGTGTAAGATGTGTCTGTGGGTGTGGTTGTGTGGAGTGTTTTGGTGTGGGTAGAGGTGAGGGTTTGTGAAATATGTGTGAGAAGTGTATGAGTGTGGGGTTTATATGTGTTCGATGTATGTGTGTGTATGGAATGTGTGTGTGTTTTTGAGGAGTGTGTGTGGGAGGTTTTTTTTGTGTCTATGAGGTGTGTGTGTGGTGTGTGTGTGGGGTGTATGTTACAGGTGTGTGTATGTGTTGGGAGGGGAATGAGGTATATGTGTAGGAGTAAGGTAAATAATTAAGAAAAAGAGAATGAGTGAAGAAGCAAAGGAAGGGAACAGAGGGTAAGTGAAGTAAAGAATAGGGATCAAAAGAAGTTGAATATGAGAGGGTAAATAAAGAAAGGGGAGTAAACATGGAGAATAAGAATAAGTGAGAGAAGCAGAGTAAAAACACAGGAGTGAGGTAGATTGAGAAAATGTTAGTGACCTTAAAGCAAAGGGTGATAACAAAGTACATTTTTTTAGTCATACTTACCATATAAGAAATGTAACTTTAATTTTTTTTATTACAGTTGGTATCTGTGAAAGAGAGAAGAAAAAATAAGTTATAATTAGTAAAATATGTATTTTAAATTAAAAGATACAAATGAAGAGGTAAAAAATAATAACACTCTATATAGAAATAAAGTTAGAGTGAAGGACACAGAAAGCGAAATAAAGTAAAGTAGAAGGACAAAAAGAGAGAAAAAGAAATAGAAAGAGAGCAAATTACAAAGAGTAAGGCATATAGTTTCACTGACAAAAAAAGAGAGAAGAACAGAGAAATGAACTGAAGGTAAGAAAGATACTAAAACAATGTGAGTTAGCAAAACTAAATCAGGAAACAGAAGTAAGTAAAAAGATAATGACTGAGACAGAAAACAGTCTAATTAAGGATGCATTTAGAAGAATGAGGAATAGAAGATAACTGAGAGTAAGTGAAGAACAGTCATAGAGTGAAAGGATGAAGGGAGACAGAATAATATACAACAATTGAAGGAAATGGACTGAGGAAGTTATAAGGTAGACACACTAAGAGAAAAACTGAGTGAGGTGGAGTACAATGAGTGAGAAAAGAAAAAAAGTAAGTGAGCAAAAAAAAGGAAAGAGAGGAGAAGACGACTAAAACAGTGGTACTGAGAGAAAATAATTTGGTGATGAAAGTAAAGAGAAGGACATTGAAAGAAAGGAAATGTTGGATAGTAACGGAACCAGAGTAAAAGAAATGGGATGAAGAACGATGAGAGAGGAGCAGTGAAGTTGTTGTAAAAGAAGTGATAGAAGGTAGATAAACACAAGTGAAAATAACACAAGTAGAGTGAGGCACTGAGCACAGAGAAGTAGTGAACGAAAAATAGAGAGAAGAGGTCAAAAGTAAGGAGCAAACAAAGATAACCGAGGGAGAGTGGATGTCAGAGAATGGGAATACAATTTAATTTACACAATCCAAAGTATAGAATAACTTCTACAACATGTTACATAGTTTATTTTTGCTGTTCTCAGAATATATTGAATTTCACTTAAAGCAGTGAGTTCAAAATACTCATCATATGACAGCGGGAAAAAAAAAACACAATCTAAAAGATTGTGTTTTAAAAAAAACCTTATATACTGACAAATGAGAAATGTACGCTAATCTTTGATTGACTTACTTTTCCTTGAGGCCAAATAGTATATCATGGGGGTCCTTTTCTCGTTGCATAGTATTTTGCTGTTCACTTAGAAATCCATTTCATCGACTTTCTACAAGAAAAGCTCCAAGAACATCTGAAATATTTTCAAAATTTTAATATACTCCTTTTTTTCAGTCATGACTCTTTACTCATTCTTGCACCTTTCCATTTGGCCAAATAGTGTCAGATGTATGAGTATATATGAGTACTCCTCCCGTCTTCATAGGCCAATTACCTTTACTTAAATTTTGGCTGTAAAAACACTAGGTATGAATTTATAAAACCAAAAGGCAAACGTTGTTTGAAAGTCAAATGAGTGTCGTTACATTGGGTCCAACCTTTAGAAGTTTTTAAATAGCATGTGTAATGCCCTGATGTTGTAGAAGGACCGTCATGAAAAATAATAGCTACAGTTGCGAAGGTTCTTCCTGATATCGATAACTGAGAAGCCACAAAATTTTTAATAGAAGTTGTCCATTTAGTTCCATCAGGTCTACATCGTTTGAACATTAAAATAACATAGTGGCCATAATGTTGTAGAAATAATGTGGACAGCATTGCAGACTTAAATTGGGTACACACCATATTGTGATCCGCTGCTTTAACTAGATTATTGAAAGACACTGATTTGCAGTCTGGTAAAGTTAAATATATAAATCTTTCAGAGTCTATTCTAGTAGTACTTGATGAAGCACAGTTATCACAGTCATGTTGCCATTGATAAGAAAGGCCAAATAGATTTTTTATATCTACTCCTTCATCTTGTAATACATCAAACATATATATTAAAAATTCCTGACAATCCTGCTGAATATTCTGTGAAAATTGATTTTGACCTGAACATATATCTAGAAGATTTCTAATTTCTGAAACACTTTCTATTTTTGCTCTATCACTACTACATTTGTCTAACACAGAATTCAATAAACAGCACAATGTTTGTTCCCGATTTTCAACAATCTGTCTTTGTAAATTTTGAAGAAAAAAAACAACATTAACTACTACATTAGCATAGCAGTTGACACCAGAACTGTTTTCAAACTGAAATCCAACAACATCTTCAACAGAATCCTTTTTGTTTCTCTTTACAATTACACTTTTATCTACTTTATGCCTTTTTGCTGATACCTCACTGCAATTACTCTCATTTCTTCTTTTTCGGCCTATCACACGTTTTTCAATCAGAGGATATTGAGGCAAATGTGGAGCATACTCTCTTCTTAACCTATTGTATTCTTTTACACAATCTAGATCTGCACAAATCTTTGTTTCATCACACTCAATCAAGTACAATCCTGATAAAGTTCTGACTCGTGATAATGCCATATGGCTGAGATACCCGCCACCCCCTCTCGACACAATCCCCAAGGATGGGAAACCGAAACGGTTCTGAACTTTTGGAAGGCGGGAGGGAGTGACCCTCCCGGCCGTATTTATTAAAATATGAAACAAAATCAAAACATTAAAATAACAGTTTCATATTATGTACAATTTCATTTCCACATTACGATGTTTGGCTAACCTTAACAGATCTCTAATACAAAGATTCTCCTAGCCGATCCAACATCCTACAAAACATTTGACTTGAAATTGTACATCCTAACGTTAAGGGCCAACGGCAAGGTCGTAACCGGTGTCAGATCCCTAAACCAGAAATACAACCCTCACTTGTGAGAGGACCAACCGCACAGAGGCGTACCTCAAGTGCATCTACCAATTTCCCTTGGACTTGACGGGGGCCCCAATGAACTCGACGCCATTTAACGGTCGTCCGAGGACTCGTGTGAGGTGTCTAAGAGGTAGCGTAAACCCCCTCCCGAACCCCACACAACTTACCCATCTGCCGTCGCAGATGTCCTGGCCCCGGGAAATTCCCCAGGAGGGCCCGTAGCCCCTCCTATCCAGGAAGGGGCCTTGACCACCTTTCCTTTCCTTCCGGCGGCCTATCCTTAGACGGGACCGCCTCCCCGTTGAGGGGCCAATGGCCACCTCCCCCGAGCGCTCCCATCCGTAATGGGTGACGCCCCCCCATAGGGATCTTCCAATTACTGCTCACCGATCATGACCTTACCGCCCGACAATAAATACGACAAATTTACCTAAATTACTAAACCACGAAACAATTATAGCCTATTAAAGGCATGATTACTGATCAACACCACTGCAAAAAACCTTTATTTGCACAACATACTGAAAGTGACCCTCTTTATTGCATACTCAAAAAATCATCACGACAATCGTCACAACCTGTAAGAAAATAGAGTTACCACATCAAAACTTTATTTCAAAACAACTAGCTGTCCTCAGGGGCTGGTGGGTGGGTCAAAAATTGGCTCTTCGTTCCGTCTTGAGCTCACGTGCAGTGGGGAGGTGCAGCTTCAGAGCACAGGAACGAGAGGATGTTTTCTTGGCTTGTTGCTTCTTTTATCCGTCTTCGGGGCGGGCGTCAACCCGCCCCCGCCCGCCACCGAGGGCGTGGCCGAGTGCGTCAGTGTCTAGGACAACCCACTCCAGGGCGGAAAAAGGCGCGCCCCGGCTACGCCGCTTCGGGCATACCAGCCGAGACTCGCCTCCCGCCCAAGATGGCTTCCCGGGGGGATCGTGGTACTCCACCATACGTTCGGGGGGACCGAATGGTCGCCCCTTTCCATATGGCTGAGATACCCGCCACCCCCTCTCGACACAATCCCCAAGGATGGGAAACCGAAACGGTTCTGAACTTTTGGAAGGCGGGAGGGAGTGACCCTCCCGGCCGTATTTATTAAAATATGAAACAAAATCAAAACATTAAAATAACAGTTTCATATTATGTACAATTTCATTTCCACATTTCGATGTTTGGCTAACCTTAACAGATCTCTAATACAAAGATTCTCCTAGCCGATCCAACATCCTACAAAACATTTGACTTGAAATTGTACATCCTAACGTTAAGGGCCAACGGCAAGGTCGTAACCGGTGTCAGATCCCTAAACCAGAAATACAACCCTCACTTGTGAGAGGACCAACCGCACAGAGGCGTACCTCAAGTGCATCTACCAATTTCCCTTGGACTTGACGGGGGCCCCAATGAACTCGACGCCATTTAACGGTCGTCCGAGGACTCGTGTGAGGTGTCTAAGAGGTAGCGTAAACCCCCTCCCGAACCCCACACAACTTACCCATCTGCCGTCGCAGATGTCCTGGCCCCGGGAAATTCCCCAGGAGGGCCCGTAGCCCCTCCTATCCAGGAAGGGGCCTTGACCACCTTTCCTTTCCTTCCGGCGGCCTATCCTTAGACGGGACCGCCTCCCCGTTGAGGGGCCAATGGCCACCTCCCCCGAGCGCTCCCATCCGTAATGGGTGACGCCCCCCCATAGGGATCTTCCAATTACTGCTCACCGATCATGACCTTACCGCCACAGGCCGGATAGTTGACCGGCTATCCGGACCCCCCACAACAACTCCTGCCTAAAGGTCATGTTATAAACTTTTTAACCAAGCTATGAGGTCTCCTATGAGTAACTCATTCCCCACCCGGGACAAATGAACACCGTCCCCCAAATACATACTGTCCCCTCTGATACAACCATGCGAGACAGAATGCAGAGTACGTGAACGAAACAATCTACTCACTTTGTTATTTATTTTCCTTACTGAATGATTCAGAGCAGAAACAGAAATAGCCCCCCGCCACACTTTCCGTGGGATCATGTGGGACCATGCAATTGTGCACCCTGGAACTCTCCTTGCCAACCAACTTACTGTGGAAAGCATTGCCTCAAGAAGAAGTCGTCTACCAGTGGCCACCAAATCGTTGCCCCCAAGATGAACTATGATTATAGACGGCGGTGACCTTGTCCGCCCTAACAAATCCTCGAAAAAGGTCTGAAACTGGTCAATACAGAGCCCGCCCTTTCCGTAGAAGGACACACTGTACCCGTATTCCCCAGCCACGTGAATCATGTCACCTGCTTTGAATACGTCCGCGGCACGCCTCACGTATGAGTGGCCCACGACCCACACCTCCTTTTTCCCAGCCGGTGATGTCTGACCGCTGGTCCCCATGTGTCGGGTCGACTGCACAGTCCGCCCCGCCTCGTAGGCTTGCGCAACTGAAAACCAAACAAAACAAGAAGCGTGAGTACATCATTACAGCTTCATAACATGTGCAACCGCACATACCTTTTATAACAGTTCGAAGACCAACGCCCTACACGTTTTACTTCTTCTACACTCAGACCCCTGGCTGTAGCCTCTGTAGCAGCCCCTATCCGAAAAGAATGGGTCCCAAACTCGCCGGGGTTCAAGCCCGCGGCCGAAATCGACATCGCAAGCACCCGCTGGAACTGAAACCTTGTCAGTGGGGTGGTGTCAGCGTGTCTCAAAAAGGTCCCCCCCCATGATGCCACTCTCTGCGCTAAATATTCCTCTACGCAAACCACAGGGCACATGGGGGACCCGGGAATCCTCTGTATGATTATGCAGTCCCCAAACGCACCCTGATCGGTTTTGGACCTGACAAACGAGACAGTCATTGTCTCCCCCTTGACCTGAACGTGCTCTTGGCACAATCCCCCCATCGTATCCCGCTTGTTCCTCGCCACTAGTTCGCTTACCCGCATAGCCCCATGGAATGCTAGCGCAAAGGCGGCTCGGAATAACACTGTCTCATACTGTGATGAACACGTAGCCGGGAGTACGGAAAATAACAGGGCCAACCTATCCAGACCTATCGGGCGCCTCTCATCTGCTTTGCGACCCTCCAGGCGTTGCCACCCCCGTAGCGCTTTCTGGACTACGAAAGACGCTGTCGGGTCCTGGATCCCATGAGCCCTTGCCATAAAGGAAATGGCGGCCCGATGCCTCTGGGCCGTAGCTACTGATTTGCCTGCCTGATGTAAAGACAGCAAAAATTTAACGACAAGCTCCTCCTGGCCCCAAAGCTCCCCCCTAGCAGAACCCAAAAAGGACCAATAGGAACGGAACGCCCCTTCGTATGCCTTCCTTGTCCTGGGCGCTAAACTCTCTCCCACGAGGTTTTGTAGTTCGGGGCACCGAGAGACCAGAGAGCTTCGGGAAAGGGTGCTGCCACCGGGTCCGCTGCGGGCAGAAAACCCCAGAAGGCCTGCATACGGAAACGAGAAAGCGCATCAGCCGCTTGGTTCAATACCCCCGGGACATGTCTTGCCCTAAAGAGCACATTCAACTGCATGCACAATAACACAATTTCTTTAAGCAGTCTCAGCATCCATTTGCAACGTGCTGCCTGACTATTGATACACTCTACCACGGTCATGTTGTCAGACCAAAACACCACAGACTGATCCCGGAACCCCTCAGGCCAAGTTTTCAGGGCCACCAAAATAGGGAAAAGTTCGAGAAAAGCAATGTTCCTCGTCAATCCGCACTCATGCCACCATGACGGCCATTTTTGAGCCGTCCATTGTGTGCCGAATATGGCGCCAAAACCTATACTCCCCGCCGAATCTGTCCACAGCCCCAGCTCCTCAGAGGACACCGCCGGTTTTATCCAGACAATTCGACCATTGAAATCCGCAAGAAATGCCAACCAAATGCGCATGTCCTGGCGAACCTCTGCCGAGAGCCTCGTGCGGTGATGGCCCTCCTTCAGGCCGACCATGGCTTGTGCAATCGAGCGGGAAAAGGGGCGGGCCATCGGCATTACTCTCAGGGCAAAATTCAACTGGCCCACCACTTGTTGTAATTGATGCAGTTTTACTTTAGTCTCACTGATACATGTTTCAAGGGATGCCCTGAATTTCAAAACCTTATCTCTTGGTAGTCGAAAACAACCCTCTACCGAGTCGAGCTCGATCCCCAGAAACTCGAGGGAAGTCGAGGGACCCACGGTCTTACCTGGCGCCAATGGCACACCAAATTGGTTCATCAAGACACAAAATTCATTTAAAGCCTGTCCACATTCTGGATCCCCGGTTGCCCCCAAGAACAAAAAATCATCGAGATAATGCATAACATGTTGAAAACCCGTCTTCTTTGTGAAGACCCATTGCAAAAAACAACTGAACATTTCAAAATAGGCACAAGATATAGAACATCCCATTGGCATACATCTGTCCATGTAATAGCGACCCTGAAACCTAAAACCAAGGAGACGCTGATCGTCTGGGTGTACCGGGAGCAACCGGAACGCTGACTCGATATCTGATTTTGCCATCAGCGCCCCGGGCCCCAGGCGATGCAACATGGCGACGGCCTCATCGAAAGATGCGTACCGCACCGAACACACTTCCGGGTCTATCGCATCATCCACGGAAAGACCCCGTGGGGCTGACAAGTTATGTATCAGCCGAAACTCACCCGGATCCTTCTTGGGGACCACCCCTAGAGGGGAACAAACAAAATTATCAACCGGTGGCAAGTCAAATGGACCGGCGACACGACCTCGAGTCACCTCCTTCCCAATCTTTGCCTGTACCACAGCCGAATGCTGTAGGACCGATAGTTGATTCGTACAGTCAGCTACACCCTGAAAATCCCCCACTGGGATGCGGAAACCATATGAAAACCCGTTCCACAACACCCCAGCGGAAGCATGATCCGGGTATTCACTGAGCCAAGGAATCATTGCCATGGTATCAATCGGAGTAGGTAAAGTCGCCCCTCGGACTATTTCAGACCTGTTTGGCGCTTCCCTTACCACCGTTATCACCCGTTTTGGCTCTGCACATGGACTCAGGATGGGATGGCTGCCCACACCCCCCACATTCATGTCTGAACTTGCACGACCCCTGGGGCCTCGTACATTTACCTCTGTTAAAATTCCAACAGATTCCCCTTTTACCTGCGTTGCCACTCGTCTTCGAGTGGTACTCGCTACCTGCACCCGTCCGAAAGGGTGTCCCAGAGTATTGGCGGGAAGATTCACCCCCGCTACTCCCTGACAATGGTACTTTTAACATTCCAGTACTCTCCATTTTTTGCCATGACACGGAGTCGTAACAATCCCAAGTCAAAACTGGGTCATGTTCCTTAGCTTTTCTAAAAATATTGTCATAGCAGAACCACTGATTGCCCCCATACGCTACGGAGTACTCCATGATACGCGATTGATAAATAGGCAACTCGGTCAGCAACTCGGGCCTGCGCTCACCCATGATGGAGGTAAAAATGCCCCACGCTCTGCCCCAAGTACCAATGTTTTCGTCAACCTTAAAGGCGGCCATTTTTGCGCGCCAAACACTCGGATGCATGAGCTCCTTTTGGCTCTTAACATGCTCCATCTCGTAATGGTCGGTAAGCAAAGAAAAAATATTAACATACTTATTCGCCCAAATCTTTTCCTTAATTTCCAGTGGAACATGCTGAGCCACCTTCTCCCTTCGTGAAGGTACAGACCCTTCCCCCGCGATCGGCAATGGCCGCTTACCTGAACCAGAAGCTGCATTCGCCGCCGAAACTGGGCCCGTTTCATTTTCCACCGCCGTAACTGGCGGGGTAACAGAAGCTGGTGTCTTCCCAGCCTCCCTAGATTCCCGCAGTTGTCTCATTACTGCCCGGGCGTCGTCAGCCGTGGTGCCCTCGTTTTCTTTTCCCAACCACGCTGCCAATTGTGCCGCTAACTCGGGAGGCATATCCTCCCTGGTCACGGGGGTGACCACCACGGGGATCGGATTCCCCCCCTTCGGCCCCGGGGTTGGCTCCTCAAGTGGGGTATCAGGGACCGGAGTTTCACCCCCAAGCGTCCCCTTTCTGGACCTCTTGCCTCTCCCACCGGGGACTACTCCCGGCAAAGGCCGTTTCGGTCCTCCCTCCCCGTTCGTAGCCGCCATCTGCTTCTTCAAATCGGCTACCTCCTTCATGAGCATGCGGAGCATCTGATCGGTACTGACCCGCTGTCCGACTTTCTTAGGCATTCCCAGACGGATATCTGTAAGACAAAAAGAAAGATTACAACGCTCAAAATTGGCTCTTCGTTCCGTCTTGAGCTCACGTGCAGTGGGGAGGTGCAGCTTCAGAGCACAGGAACGAGAGAGAAAAATTGGCTCTTCGTTCCGTCTTGAGCTCACGTGCAGTGGGGAGGTGCAGCTTCAGAGCACAGGAACGAGAGGATGTTTTCTTGGCTTGTTGCTTCTTTTATCCGTCTTCGGGGCGGGCGTCAACCCGCCCCCGCCCGCCACCGAGGGCGTGGCCGAGTGCGTCAGTGTCTAGGACAACCCACTCCAGGGCGGAAAAAGGCGCGCCCTGGCTACGCCGCTTCGGGCATACCAGCTGAGACTCGCCTCCCGCCCAAGATGGCTTCCCGGGGGGATCGTGGTACTCCACCATACGTTCGGGGGGACCGAATGGTCGCCCCTTTCCACATATGCCATACCCTCTTTAAACACAGAACTTCCAATGTTCACCAAAGCGCTATCTACACTTAAACCTTGAGACTTATGAATTGTCACCGCATATGCCAAACAAATAGGAAACTGTTTTCGGCGAACATATAAGTCTTTCACGAGCAAAAATCTAGCTGAACAACGACAAATCTGTTCTATTTCATCAATGTCATCAAATTTAATTTTTAAAATTTCAATTCCATCTCTATTTTTGTAATTCACAAAACCAACAACATAACCCATTGCTTCATTTACCAGACCTCTTTCAACATTTAAATTCCTTCTTAAAATGACACGACAATTCAAACACACATTCAGAGTCTTTTCAAAACCAGCAGTTTTAGATATAGTCTTCTCTAATGAATCCAATTTTGATTTCAAATTTTCAGACAAAATAATTGTTGCTCCAATATGCTCTATTTTATCAATAGCTTCCAGTTTCACTATCTCTTCATTTTCTAACTGTAACATTTTGTTGTTGAACATGGAACATTCTTTCAGAGTTGGCAACAAACATATGCCAGATTTCTTCTCGTTAATTTTCTTAAAAATGTTCTCTGGAAGAATGTTTTCATTTGGGTACAAATTTGAAATTAATCGTGCATGTAAAGCTTCTTTCCCTTGCTGACTTACTTTTCCGATCCTTACATCTTGTAGAATATTTTTATAATCTTCATCCTTTGCCTGCCGCATATTTTGAAGCAGTTCTGCATATTTAAAGTTTAACCATATATTAACGTTTCCAATGCTCCCTAAGCACTTCCTGGTATCTTCATGAGTGAGTATTTTGAACACAGGTTGTCCTTTCACTGGAGTCAACTGCAGAAGATCTCCAAAAACAATAATATGTTTTCCTCCAAATAAGACATCATAGTCTGTTCTAAGAATTTCTTGCATTCTCAAATGCACAAAAGCAAGCATTATATTTGACACCATGCTTACTTCATCAAAGATAAGAAGTTTCATTTTCTTCAGGGCTCTCGAAACTTCGTAACACGCATCTCCAGATAGCTTGTGATACTCCAATTTGTTATCATGCTCCACTGGCAGCATCAGTAAACGATGTAAAGTAATCCCTTTAATGTTATGTGCTGCCAGCCCAGTTGGAGCGGTAACAACACAAGACAGCGGTGATTCAGTCCTTTTCTGCAGATAAGTTGCAATTGCTTTAATCAGAAAACTGTTTCCAGTTCCCGCTTCTCCACTCACGTACAGTTGGACAGGCTTAAAGGATGTACATGAGCACTCTTTTTTCTCATGACTGAATCCATGTTGAATCTGTTCTGTGACTTCGTCATATATCTGTTTCTGCTCAAGGTTTAGTTGTTTCACCAAATCTTCTAAGTTAACTTCATCATCTTGAGCTTGTTCCATAGCTCTTTCCACCTCATCCATGGCAGTAGCAGCTTCATTTTGGATAATTGGTCCTCCTAGTGGATCCTGACTCAATGAAGCAGAACTCTGACTGCCTTGAGAACTGTCTCTCGCAATCTCTGCAGCAATTGTGGCTTCTTGCTCTATTTCTTCATTCAACATTTGCAGATAATTTGGAAAAACAGGACATTCTATGGTATCCTTCGTTGCATTAAAGGAGTCTTCATAACAGAGAAAATCTCCAAGAAGTTCCTCTTCTTCACGCCATGGTTTAAACAGTTGCAAAAGAGCCAAATAATAAAATTCTCTTTTATCTGGATTATCACAACTCAATTTGCGATGATTAATCAAATGACCTTTTTTCTGTTTCACTAGACATCCTTCACATCCAATGACTCCATATATTCCATTATTGATATCTTCTCTGATGTTCCTCTTATAAATATATATTTGCAGAACTTCATAGAGACAAGAGTTCTCAAGGTGATGACTTCTATTTGGATAGTATGTATCCAACATGTTTGTCTTCAAAATATCTGTACTTTCTGGTTCTTTCTCCGCCAAATACTCTATCTCTTGTACAGATTTCATAACTCGATTTCGTGTTGCAGCAAGACCTAGACTCACCCAAATGATGGTTCTAGATTTGGCATAGAGACTTGCTGACGACAATCGATCAGAACATTCATACGCTCCAATTGCTCGATGCGACAACATCTTCAGACTGTAACTGTATAATTTCTTGCTTAGACTCTTTTCATGTGAAATGTCCTTCCACATTTCCTTTAGTTCTGTCTTTTCTTTTTTTGTGATGTAAGACGTCACATATCGAGCCACAGCAATAGAGTTGTCAGCAACAAATTGAATATCCATGTTAGCATTCCACATGGACAAAATCACTGGGTTGTAGTCGTTGATGTACTTGGACTCTTCGTCTCTTTTTAAATTGTATGTATTTTTTGGTGATTTTCTCGTCACAGTATGTCGCAGAGAAGACATTAAATTATTTACTCTTCCTTTAGAAATCACTGGTCGTGGAAAAGCGAAACGACATTTTGTGTAGAACTTGTCCTTGTTTCTGAATTTTCGACGACAGTACTTTCCACAACGATGGTATTGAAAGCGTAAAACTTGTTGCCTTAAATTGTTTTCTTCGGTAGTTTTCGGAACACTACATGTTGAATACTCTTCAATGAAACTCATCGCTGTCTCACCTGAATCTGTTCCAAATTTGGGTGCATCTTTAATCCATAACAACATATGTATGTGAGGAGCACCTCTTGCTTGATACTCCTTTCTCCAAAAGAAATCCAAAACCTCTCCAAGGGGAGGATTTTTTTTGTTGGTAATAAAAGACATCATAGCTTCAAATCTATGATTGAAATATCTGCATACATTCACTGGATCCAAAGAACACAGTTCTCCAGGTATTTTGAATTCTATATTTTGTATATTTGCATTTGCCTCTCGTAGAAATTGGAGTAAGTCGTCCCATGCATACTCGGCACAGCTAAGAGTGAGGAACCATGTAGGAGTTCCTAAGTTTCTTAGCATACATTTCAATTCCCCATGACGACGGTACCAATACTCATTTGTACCACGCTGACATGCCATGAGATTGATTAGATGAGATTCCAAAATATTATCTTGCAGATTCACTTTCTCCATAAAGTCCCTCGCCGAAACATTTTGCAGATGTGCTCCACTTTTCAGTATATAATTTACTGCATAAGAAAGAGCAGACAAGTCACTTTTATACAGTAGATGAAACAAATAGGGAATGCATTGACAAAATCTTGGATCTTCAGCATATAATCTCACAGTTCGATATTCAGATGCTGGAATTTGAAGTGGTCGATCGTCATATCGTCCACCTCGACCTGTTGGAAATAGCTGTGGAAAACAACGAGCTTCCAAACTTTTTTCCCATACACTAATGGGACTTCCTTTTGCTGCTTTCATTTGAAACAATTCAATTGCATTCCCCATTACTTCCTTGGAATGCAAAGGATGAACAGTATAATGTTCATATATCTCTTCACTTCTAGACACATCAACTTTTTCAATTTGGCCGCCTGAACAATCACTGTCTTCATCTGCAGCTTTTTCCTCTGCTGCAACACATACTCTTTGTAGTACTCATTGTTTTTGACGTAATACAACGTTGCCTTTTTGACTTTCCTAACATCCACTAAATCTTGCCAGATTTTTTTACTCTTTGTTGGAACCCCATAAACTAGAATAACTAAAGGTTCCTCTTCTACTTTTTCTATACCAATTGTATCAATATTTTTTTTTAAATCTAGGGGCAAATAAACAACTCTTCCCTTTAATCCTCTCTGCAAATCTGTAGGAGGCAATTTCCCTATCTCAGGCTCCATGCGAACAATTGCCTGAAAAGGATGGACACATTGAATCAAAAGAGACTCATATGTTTCTAAATCCATCAATTCCAGGGGAATGTCTACCAACTCCAGATTATTATGTACAGCTCTAGCAGGCATTCTGTTTTGATTTATTTTATCATAACAATATTTACAAATACGCTGATCAGAACTCAAATCAAAACAATTCTCCACCCACAAATAAGTTGCTAAATCTTTCCACTCATAATTATCCATCTTTTCACTTTTTGCATATAAATCAACTAACCTAGTCTGAATCTTATAATGAGTCCTTCGACAACACACACAAGTAAAATTCGGCCTTTCACTTGATTTCACCTTAAAACTGGTAATTTCCTTCTCAAATTTTCTGTATTTGAAATCTGTACATTGTCTTCCACATTACCTTGAATTGCTGTCTCAATTTCTACACTGTCCTCTTTTTCACAAAAATAACAAATCTCAATTTCTTCACAAATCTTCTTCACATCTAATTCTGTTCCATGCAAAAGAGCACTGTTTAATTGTTTAAGCTTAAGTGCTGGACTTTTTGCATAATACAACATTCTCACTAATTTCCTCATTTTGGTATGATGCACTGCTAACATCCTAAAATGATGAAAAACACTCTGACAGACTTTTCTAGAAAGACAAGCCAGTGAATGGCCTTGCAAACCTGTGATTCCTCTCACTCTGCAAGGATCTAAGTCTTGCAACAACTTCACCCTAGTGGGCCTACCGCGCTTCTGTTCAGCCCGTAGTACTATCTCCACCTTGCACTGGTTGCCAGTAATCAGACGTATAGAGTTCAAGGCCCTCTGCTTTGCATTTAAGATTCTTAAATTTGGCACCCCCACCATACTTCAGCACCTCCTGTCCTTGTACATTCCTTCGCGCAGCCTTCGTTCTGCCGGACAAAATCTGGCACTAGTTCCCCGTTTTAAAAAATGCCGACTGGGTGGCCGGTCGTTCGCGATCTTGGCCGCTAAATTATGGAACGCACTCCCTGTCCATATTCGCTCCTTGGAGGACCTTTTTGTCTTTAGAAAGGCTGTTAAAACTCATCTTTTCCCTCTGCCTTATTAACCTTCTTCTACCCTTTGTGTGTCATTAGTTGTGTTATCTGTTCCAATATAGCGCCGGGACGCCCCTTAGCTGGGACAGCTGTGCGCTCAAAGAATTTGAATAACATAACATAACTTTCTGCTTTATACTTTTTTTACTATATGTACGTAAGAAATTACAAAACAAATCAATTGATTCCTGTCGCACACTACAAATACTACTACACTTCCAAGTGTACACTGGACCCTTAGTACGTCTCCCTAAAACTCCATCAGATAACACCTCTTCTGGTTCTCTAGGCACAAGTTTCTCTTTTCCAATCGGACAACCATCTTTCACTTCATACGCTCGACCACTGGTGTCAACTGCATGCACTAAATCATTCTCCTGGAAGTAACTCTCCTCATTAAAAAATGGCTCACAACTTGAACTGTGCATCCATTCTCCAGAAAAAACTTTACAAAAATTAGTCCGATTAATTACTCTTTTCCATCTACTGTTTGATTTGAAAACATCAATTGTCTTGTTAAGTGTCCTAATTCTATTGATTATTAAAATAAATAATTTTTTCTTAACTTCAAAAGCCTGATCAACAATCTTCTCTGCACTTTTCTTTTTTTTATAAAAAGCAGCTCTCTGTTTACCTTTCCTAATGTTTTTTAACAAATTTAAAACCACTCTATTGCGAAACATTCGTCTACGAATGTCTCTAAACTGATTCTGCCTTCTATTCCTATACATATTATTCTCTCCTGCTCCAGTTTTAGGATTCTTTGAAGTTCTCTCCTTCCTTTTCAATTTTACTCTCTCATTTTCTTTTTCTACATGGTGTCCATCATTTTTTTGGGATGTACATATGTTGCGTAAAAAATACTTAGTTGTCTTACCAGGAGCTTTGTTCCTGTTTTTTGAAGTATTTGTTGTGGAAGAATGCTGTAATTCCGTTGCTGTTTTTGATTTTTCCCGGTTACGTTGTTTCTTTGTCCTTTCCTTTGTGGGCATCTTTGCTTACTCTTCAAATAACGATTTCAATATGTGTTAAAGAAAAAAGTAGCACATTATAGACCACTATTACCAAACAACAAAGCAATGACAAAAAGCAAACGATCTATACAGGGTTACAGATCAGGTGAGGATTCTCCAGGGGTGCACAAAAGGTGAGGCCTGTATTGAAGAATATAGTGGAAGACAGCTCTGTCCACAAGTACAAAGAAGATCAGACCTATGTCTAAGTCCACTGCACTCTTATACACAGGCTTCACCACCTATGCTTCCCGAGAAAGTATTGAGTTATATAGGTATATAGAATTGTATTTTATAAAATTGTGAAGCTCCATGAGAAAGCGTTTGCCTCAGTCTTATTCCTGTTGTGAGGCAGGTGTAAGATTTTGCCTCAGTCTTATCCCTGCTGTGAGGCAGATGATTGTAAATAGGATATGTGCTGTGTTTCCTAAATGTGATGTCAAAAACGATTTTGGAGAAAATGAATGGTTTTTACATTTTTGATTATAATGTGGCGCAGAGGTTTAAAAAGTGACGCATCTACCTACATGCATCAATTTTTAAAATATGGAGCAAAACGGTACTTGTTTGGGTTTTCCTGGGGAGCGTAGGTGGTGAAGCTTGTGTCTAAGAGTGCAGTGGACTAGGCTTCCTGAAGCATATCCCTGTCTTATTCCAATATATGCCGAAGACAGAAATGGAAGTGTTATGTTATGTTATGTTAGGGTGATTTATTATGCGCACAGATACTCCAGCCAAGGAGCGTCCCGGCGCAAAGACAAGGCAGAACATAACACAACAAAAAATAAAATCAGAACAGCTAAAACAGGAAAGTTTTTATCGCCCTCCGGAAGGTCAAAAGGTCCTCCATCAGACGGATTTCAACGGGGAGGGAGTTCCATGCTGATGCAGCCATGACCCTAAATGAACGGCCTCCCATACGACTGAGCCTAAATCTGGGGACCACTGCAAGAGCCAGACCCTGGGAACGGAGACTGCGGGTGGGGACATAAAAGGAAAGGCAGCTCGACAGAATTTCCGGGCCGAAACCTCTCAGAATCTTAAAAGCAAGACATAAGATCTTAAAAAGAATGCGCTTCCTAACCGGAAGCCAATGTAAAGAGCGAAGGACACCTGCCACAGAACTGAATCTGGGCAGGCCAACAATCGCTCTCGCCGCGGCATTCTGAACCCGTTGCAAACGGGTTAGTTCGGCCTGGTTAGCCCCAGCCAGGAGAGAACTGGCATAATCCAGGCGAGAGATGACAGTAGCCTGGATCACCAGTTGCCTGGTTGGGGCATCAAAGAACTTGAGTACTGGTCTCAAGCCTCTTAGAAGTCCAAAACAACAGGCCGCAGTCTTTTGTGTGTGCCCTACAAAAGAGAGGCCGGCATCCAACCATACCCCGAGATTTTTCACCTCCGACACCGGAATCGGAGTGGGTCCCAGCTCTGAAGGCCACCATTGGTCGCCCCACAGCTCCACTCCCTTACCGACGACCATCACCTCCGTCTTTGTGGCATTAAGCTGAAGGCAGTTGCCTGTCAGCCAACTAGCCACCGCCTTCAGTCCAGACTGAAACCTGGGGGCCGCAGTTTCCACGTCCCCGCTGAGAGTAACCGCCAGCTGTGTGTCGTCGGCATATGAGACCAAGGTTAGGCCCCACTGCCTAGCGACATCAGCCAGCGGTCTCACGTAGAGATTGAACAACGTGGGACTCAGCGAGGACCCTTGCGGAACCCCCATGGCCAGCGGTTGGTAGTTGGACTTGAAGGGAGGGATGGCAACACAGAAGGAGCGGTCGTCTAAAAAGGAGCGGAACCATTGCAGCACCTGACCACCAATACCAGTCTCCTCGAGCCGGTGCAGGAGGATGCTGTGGTCCACCGTGTCAAAGGCGGCGCTAAGGTCTAACAAGATAAGCGCCGCCGTTTGACCAGCATCCAACCTTGCCCGGAGATGTTCCACCATCACAAGTAACGCGGTTTCCGTACTGTGCCCAGCACGGAATCCGTTTTGTGTGGGATCGAGGGCATTGGTTCGTACCAAATGCTCAGACAGGGCCAGATTGACGTGGGCCTCAGTAATCTTGGCTGGCCAGGGTAGCAACGAGATGGGGCGGTAACTTTCAGGCTTGGATGGGTCCAGAGTGGGCTTTTTAATAATTGGGGACACCACGGCTTGTTTCCACTTGGCTGGAACTACTCCCGTTTCCAAGGACAGATTGACAAGGGAGCATATAGCTGAACGCCCCATAAAAGCCTGATCCCGAAAGAGAGCAGGCCTTACCGGATCGGATGGAGATCCGGATTTAACTTGCAATGCAAGTTTGTCAAAGCCGTCCGAGGTGAGGGGGGGGAAAACAAGCAGAGTAGTCTGATGGTGAGCCCCATTGGTACTTTCCTCACTGTGCCCTGTAACAGGGAATGTCCGATAAATAGCTTGCACCTTCCCTAAAAAGTAGGATGCAAGGGATTCACAGTGGGAAAGAGAGCTTTCGGTCGTAGAGGTGATCCGCTTCGTCGTAAGATCTTTAACGGCCTTAAAGATGGCTTTCGACGGATTAGAACTGTTCCGGAATTCAGCGGCGTAGAAAGCCGCACGGGCTCGGCAAATAGCTCGATGGTAGAGCTTGACAGACCTGGAGTATGCGGCTTTTAGGTCAGCCCCATAGGTCTTCCTCCAGGCCCTCTCAGCCCGTCTACAGGCACCCTTTAAGGCCCGAAGGGCGCCATCGTACCAGGGGCTCGACTCTCTAGAATTGATTTTAGTGGATACAATAGGTATCAGAGAGTCCAAGGCCCTGGTGATCCAAGAACAGAAGAGGTCATACCCCTTTTCTACATCCGTCAAAGGGCCGAGCGGCTCCTCTAATAGAAGACGATGAAAGTCTTCTAACCGAAGCTTTTTCCAAGCCCTCTTCTGAACCCATCTAGCCGAGGAGATGGAAGGGGTGGCAGAGACAGGGCATAGAATGGATACCAAAAAGTGGTCTGTCCACTCCACCGGTGAAACAGAGATAATTTGAATCCCCGGCAGATTAGTGAACAAGGGATCCAGAATATGCCCCCCTGAATGGGTAGGCTGGGAAACCATCTGAGGGAGTTGAAAGGCCTCCAAGTCAGAGGAGATGGAACGTACCGTCAAGCCAGAGAGGGTGTCGAAATGCAGATTTAAATCTCCCATGATAGAAAAGTTGGCACAGTCTGCAACCAGAGGGCCAACTATATCAGGGAAAGCTTTCCTAAACACCACATCACTGCCGGGTGGACGATAGACGACCATACCGGACAGGGTAAACTCAGGGCTGACAGAGACCTTGAACAAGGCACTTTCACACCCAGAGATGCTTAGGGCAGTCCAGACACAAGGATAGATGGATTTTACCACTAGGGCTACACCGCCACCCCTACACCGCCTATTCAAGGTGTACATCGAATAGCCGGGTGGGCAAGCTAGATTAGTAATAGCGGTGTCGGCATCCTGTAGCCACGTTTCAGTCATGGCAAATATGTCTGGAACTTCCTCCTCCATGAGGTCATAGATGTTCTGGTAGTGTTTCAACGCCGACCTCACATTCAGGTTCAAAATCTTCAGGGTAGAAGGAATATCGGAAGTACGGCAAGTCTCCGAGGACAAAGTCCCTGAGAGAGAACACGGAGAGTCAAGAGCCCACCCATTACAGGGGCAATGGTATGGACCACGCAATGGGTGTACCGGTGGAAGGGTACAACAGCGGCTTACCTGACCAATGGCCAACAGGCAGTCCCGTGTGTACGTCCGCATGATGGACCCAAGGCGGAGTAATAGTTAAATAGTCGATAGCCAGAGCCAGCCACGTCCAGCACGTCCTGTCGCGGACGGGCGCAGACGGGCAGGACTCTGGCACGACTCCGGCCACGCGAGGACACGCCCGCTACGCGATCCCGCTACGCTAGAGGAGGAGCATTAAGTAGGCGTCCTGTCTCCGCGCATGCGCAGTCACGCGCTGGTCAGAGTACCTCCCCTTGCCCAGGCCAAGATGGCGACCACCCGGGAACCAAGCCCGCCAAACGGCGGTGGGGGCACGAATTAAAATGCAGGTGAGTGGGTTTTTAAAAAAAAACGGAAACACCCCGAGGCCAATGCCCTCGCAACACAAGTCTAAATTAAAATGATACACGAGCGCGCGAGCCGCTCTATACCGCTGTGCGCTCCGCTGCCTTGTCTAACAATAGTTGACAGGACTCGCCTTAAGTAGGCGTCCTGTCTCCGCGCATGCGCAGTCACGCGCTGGTCAGAGTACCTCCCCTTGCCCAGGCCAAGATGGCGACCACCCGGGAACCAAGCCCGCCAAACGGCGGTGGGGGCACGAATTAAAATGCAGGTGAGTGGGTTTTTAAAAAAACGGAAACACCCCGAGGCCAATGCCCTCGCAACACAAGTCTAAATTAAAATGATACACGAGCGCGCGAGCCGCTCTATACCGCTGTGCGCTCCGCTGCCTTGTCTAACAATAGTTGACAGGACTCGCCTTAAGTAGGCGTCCTGTCTCCGCGCATGCGCAGTCACGCGCTGGTCAGAGTACCTCCCCTTGCCCAGGCCAAGATGGCGACCACCCGGGAACCAAGCCCGCCAAACGGCGGTGGGGGCACGAATTAAAATGCAGGTGAGTGGGTTTTTAAAAAAACGGAAACACCCCGAGGCCAATGCCCTCGCAACACAAGTCTAAATTAAAATGATACACGAGCGCGCGAGCCGCTCTATACCGCTGTGCGCTCCGCTGCCTTGTCCAACCAAGTGGTCCAACCAATTTTGTCCACAATTTGAAAAAGCACGGAAACATGTGAATAAATCTGTTTCTGCTTACATGAGAGACTATGGAATGGGTTCAATATACAACAACAACTTGCGTTACAACATGCAAGATATTTACAGAGAAGATGGTGTGCACTTCTCAGATGAAGGGAATAGAATATTCCTCCTGAATTTAAGACTGTGCATTGGTACCTACTTGTAGGTACCTAAATCAGCCACAGAACCCAAAAGCCTTTTTCAGGGCTACCCTATCTCTGATCACTCCAAATGATTATTTTTTCTAACTTTTTTCACTATTTTTCACTATAGTACGCTCCCTGGTACGCTTCCCGGTGCGCGTACCGGGTGCTCCCCCCGCGAAAAATAAAACCTTTTTTTTCTTGTTTGCCTATTTCGGCCTCCTAAGACCCCCTCAGAAAACCTAGAGGGTCAAGGAGTGCCTACGATGCCCCCTTATACCCATTCCCAACGTTGTTTGTCCTCCATTTTCTGTCTCAAATCTACCAAAACACAAAATGGAGGACTCCCGTAGCACTGCTGGTACGCGTACCGGGGGGCGCACCGGGAAGCGCTCCCAAAAATGTTAAAAGTTAATTTACATAAAAACCACTGGAGACACTTTCACCAAATATAGAATAGCTCATACTACATACCAATCCCTACCATTTTCCCAAATTCGATGGAATTCCATTGAGCCATTTAGCCTGTAGACCTCTCTAAATACCCTGAGGTAAATTACTTCACAAAAACACATCTGAAGTGTTAGAATTGACAACCAATTAAAATGTTACTTTAATTTTCTACTTTTTTTACCTGACATTTGATTGGTTATGTACCTGAATATATATAAAGACAGAGAGGGAAACACAGCCATTTTGACTACTACTTCCTGGTGTACATTTCAAAAGGATTTTCACTAATAACTTCAACTTCTGTTTAAAGGTAAGTTGTTATTTTGAAAACTGAAGTATATTGTGCACTTTAAGTTAATATGGAAAACTTTTTCTGATAGTTATATACTATCCCTCTGTAATAGTTATAGATTTAGATAGACTTCTCTGTTATAGTTATGGATGGATTTAGGCTTGTCTTGTATAATTATGAATTTACTTAGGTTTCATCACATACACTTTTTTATATTTCTACTTCCAGCCTGATACCATACACTGCCCAAAGATAACTTCACTGTTAAAAAATCAAAACTACCTGTCTGAACTTAAACCCAACAGTGCCCTATCTCTACTGATATATTTGTTTTTATGCAATTTACAGCAACATAATGGAAGGAGATCAAATTAAATGTAATATTTCATTCAAACTTGATCTTCAGGACAACCCAGAGGAAGAGAATAACGATTCAGATTTTTTGGATCAGTCTCTTGATGAAGAGTTTCTGAAACATGTGGAAGAAATGGAATCATGTAATCCAAATGAGGACATTCCCGACGACATAATGTTGGAAGTCTTATTAAATTTTGAAAAATCACAGCAATAAATTTATATTTAATAATTAAAAATTGTTCCAGACATTATTCTTTTTTATATGTAATCAATGAAATAGTACCAAAATGAATATAATATAATGTGAGACTAATAGTATACTGTGCAACTTTTTTGTTTTACATAGTAATTTTGCTCATAGATACTTCCTTTCTCCCACTATATTATCTCCAAAGTGTATTTGACATCTCTTTTTCATCTCCTGCCTCCATGTTCTTTATGTTTTCCTGACAGACTATGGTATGCATTCCATATACCACAATAACTTCTATAACAACATGCAAATTATCTACAGAGTAAACGGTGTACATTGAATTTAAGACTCTGCATTGGTACCTACATGTTGTTACTTAAATCACCCACACAACACAACAACTCTATTCAGAGATACCCTACCTCTAAGCACTTTAAATTATTATTTTAGTGTTTCACTGAGTTTTCCCAATGTGTGGGGGTGGGGGAGGTGTGTGTGGGGGATGTGCGCGGTGTGTCTGTGAGGTGTGTATGTGTGTGTGTGTGTGTGTCTGGGGGGGATGAGGTGTATATCTGTGTGGGGTATGTGGGTGTGGGTGGGGATGTGGGTGTGTAAAGTGTGTGTGTGGGTGTGGGTGTGTGGGGTGTTTCGGTGTAGGTGGAAGTGTGGGTGTGTGAGGTGTGTTTGGGGTGTGTGTGGGTGTGGGGAGTATGTGTATAGGATGTGTGTGTATGTGTGGGATGTGTGGATGTGTCTGTGAGGTGTGTGTGTGGGGGGAGGTGTGTGGGATGTGTGAGGTGTGTCTGTGAGGTATCTGTGTGTGCGTGTGTGTGTGTTGGGGGGGTGAGGTGTGTGTGTGTGTGTCTGGGTGTGTGGGATGTGTGGTTGTGGGTGTGGATGTATAAGGTGTCGGTGTAGGGCTGTGGGGTGTTTGGGTGTGGGTGGAGGTGTGCGTGCGTAAGGTGTGTGTGGGGAGTGTGTGACTGTGGGGGTGTAGGGTTGTGTGCGTGTGGTTGTGTGTGGGACGTACTTGTAGGTACCTAAAACAGCCACACAACCCAAAAGCTCTTTCCAGAGCTACCCTACCTGTAATCACTCAAAATGATTATTTTACACTATTATTTTCACTATTTTTCACCAAAGTACTCTCCCCGGTACGCTCCCCGGTGCGCGTACCGGGCGCTCCCCCAGCGAAAATCGAAAAAAAAAAAAACGTTTTACCCGAGGAACCCTTTTATGGCCCCCACATCAAGCCTAGGCGGTCAGGGGGGGTCTACCCTGCCCCCTTTTCATTATTTTCCCTTTTGTTTTTACCACCTCTTGTGTCTCGATCCTACTGAGACACAAGATGGCGGCCGCTGCGGACTGTTTCGAATGTTTACAGACACCCGAGAGCCAATCAGCTTCCCGTGCGCAGGTCGCATGGCGCGCCCGGAGCACTCCCCGGTACGCGCACCGGGGCGCGCTTACAGATATATACATTTTTTTTAACCTAAATTACTCTAAATCCTCTGGAGCACATATCTTGAGACATAGCAAAGGCACATCGGGCTACCAGTCCCTACAATTTTGCCAAGTTTGGTGGAAATCCATTCAGCCGTTCGAGCTAAAAGTGCGACAGACCGCCCTATGGAAATTAACATGGGGAAAACATGTTTTGGGACCCCCCTTTTATCTCGGCCCCCACTTGACGAATCCCCCCCGAACTTCCAGTGAAGGAGCGGAGCGCCGCGAGGCAAAGTTGCTGAAAAATTCAGGCTGATTCCTCAACCGGCGCCAAAGTTGTTCCAAATAGAATGTTGCGATTTCCCTATGGAAATCGATCCTAACTATATATACCTACTGGCGACCGCCAGTAGGTAATATATTTATATATATATATATATATTCACTGGAAAAAACATAGGTTTCACACACGTTATAGTTAAGAATTAGCATTTAAAAAACCTTAGAAATTCACTGAATAAACTTTAGGTTTCACACATGTTATAGTTAGCTGGACATTTCACTCATACAAAACCATTGAAATTCCCTCGTTATAGTTAGTTTAGTTAACTATAACTCGCGCCCCTGCAATGCACTGCTGATGACGTCACATACTACATCACTCATGACATGGTGAGTGACATCACTCATGACATCACTGATGACATCTCAAATGACATCACTGATGACATCATCCAGTGAATGTGTGTCTTTCTGAAAAATAAACATTTTTTATATATGTATATCTAAAGGTCGATGGAACAATAAATGGGTAAATAAATCTCTAAATGGATTTTTTTGGTAAAATTGATTCTATAACGGACTTATTAAGTGTATCTTAGTGAATACATGTATTAACGAGTAATGTTTAACCCATTGCATGCTAATGACGGCCCCCAGCCATCATGCACTACAGTGCTCGTGTGCTGATGACGGCTGGGGGCCGTCATGACCGCACCCGCGCTGAAATCTGCAGCACAGGAGCAGAATCGGCCCAGCATGGAAGGGGTTAAGTATGTAAATATCTGTATCAGTGTCTCACTTTGTGTTTCAGTGGCTGCATGGGTTGGTAAGTAGCTACATGAGTGTGTATATGGCTTATTAGTTGGTTTTTTGAGTATCAGTATGAGTGTCTGTATGGTTCGGTGGGGGATATTACTTAGCGTATAGATGCATGAATGACTGACTCACTGTTAGTATGTGTTTTGAAGACCGCATGTGTGCAAGACTGTATAAGTGGATGTGTTTGTGTATGGGTGTGTTAGTGAGTGAATGACTGTCCCAATAGTGTATTTATGAGTAAGTACATATGTTTTAAACTAGTATCTGTGAGTATTGATGTATATAAGTGAGTATATATGAGAGTGAGAGATTGGAAGAGTTCCTGTATAAATAAGTATTCGTTTCTATAAGTGATTGTTTAAGAGAGTAAGTATGTGTATGTTTCTGTAGAAGTAAGTGTAGTGGTGTGTGTATAGCTGTATATGCAAGTAAATGGATGTTTGATAGTTTATTTGCATGTGTGAGTATGTGTGTGAGTAACTCTATGTATGAGTGTAGGTGTGTAACTGGATGTATAGATGTATGAGCACATATGATGAGTTAGTACATGTATGAGTGACTGTATAGAAATGTTGGTGAATGAGTGGATGTGTATGTAGATGTTGGAATTACTGAATAGGTTGTTGAAACTGGTATTGGTATCTCCATTTTTTTGAAAATGTTATTTTCTATTTTTGAATGTGTGTATCACAGGTTATATTAGGGAGAGAGGAGGTCTGCCACTCTTTCACAAGGATGATGTCATCAGTGATGTTATCAGTAATGTCATTTGAGATGTCATCAGTGATGTCATGAGTGATGTCACTGACCATGTCATGAGTGATGTAGTATGTGACATCATCAGCAGTGCATTGCGTGTGTGCGAGTTATAATTAACTAAACTAACTATAACGGGGGAATTTCAATGGTTTTGTGTGAGTGAAATGTCCAGCTAACTATAACATGTGTGAAACCTATAGTTTTTTCAGTAAATTTCTAAGGTTTTTTAAATGCTAATTTTTAACTATAACATGTGTGAAACCTATGGTTTTTTCAGTGAATTTCTAAGGTTTTTTTAAATGCTAATTTTTAACTATAACGTGTGTGAAACCTATGGTTTTTTTCAGTGAATTTCTAAAGTTTATAAAATGCTAATTCCTAACTATACCGTGTGTGAAACCTATGTTTTTTTCAGTGAATTTGTAAGGTTTTTTAAATGCTATTTGTAACTATAATGTGGCTGAAATCTATGGTTTTTTCAGTGAATTTCAAAGGTTTTTTAAATGATAATTTTTAAATATATTAATTGTTATTTTTTTATACTAATTTACTACATTGTTTTAAAGTGTTTATTTTTAGATATTTTATTTTTATATTAATTACTTATTTGTAAAATAAATTGAAAAAAATGTTTTTAAAAATATTGAAATTGTAATATTTTTTTTATTCAATATTTTTTAATTTATAGATATTTTATATAACAGGCAATGATATCCTATCGAAGATAATCCAAGTTACTGGTAAGTACAGTTAAATTTACTTTTCAGGAATAGTAGTGAGCTGAAAGATGCACCACTGACGTATCTCCTGATAACAGGTGAGTAAATTGGAATTCGTAGTTCGACTGATTTTTAAGGAATTTTTTAGGTTCCAAAACTCCACACTTTGAAGAATTTCCAAATGAAACCAGTCAATGTTAGCCTATGGAAGGAAATTCAAGTTACTGTAACCACGATTAGAATTACTTTTCATGATCAGTAGTGGGCTGAAAGATGCAGCACTGATGTCTCTCCTGATAACAGGTGAGTAAATCGGAATTCGTAGTTTGGCTGATTTTTTAGGAATTTTTTAAAGTTCCAAAACTCCCCACTTTGAAAAATTTTCAAGTGAAATCAGTCAATGTTAGCCTATAAATGGAAATTCAAGTTACTGTAACTACGATTAGAATTACTTTTCAGGATCAGTAGTGGGCTGAAAGATGCAGCACTGAGGTCTCTCATTTGAGTGTTTGGCGTGGTATAGATAAAAAAGGGGTATTCGACAGGATGGTAAGATCTTACCCCGATCTGATTAACACCTGTTTGACGTTGAGAGAGTTTAACCCTGATGTAGTCGGCGCTTTCTCAGAGCTCTGTACCGGTATCAAATCCCTGTTGTCTAGGCCCAATAAGAAAACTCATTTGGATCTAGGCTGGTTTAATGCTGACTGCTCCTCAGCTAATAGAGCCCTTCGCAGGGCGCTTGCTAATAAACCTAGAGATAGCTCTCTCATTAAATCACTTAGGCTGAATTACAAAAGAGCTATTGCAATTAGAAAGGAGGAGATTATAAAAGAGCATTGGGATAACCTCATTTGGGCCAATACTCTAAAAAATGGCATGGAGTTTTGGTTGGCTGTTAAAGGCATGAGGTCTCTGGGTAACTTTATGTCGTCAATCAGCTGCAATATTTCCAGCGAGTCTTGGGAGGCTCATTTCAGTAAGATCTATGCTGCCCCGATTCACCTTACTCCTATTGAAGAGATTATACCAATTACTATGGTCCAGATTGATTTATCGGAGGTAGAGGAGGCCATTGATCAGAGCCTAGGATGTAAAGCTCCCGGGCCCGATGGTTTGCCTATCAATTTAATCAAATGTCACCCTGACTTTTGGGCGCCACTATTGCTAAATGTTTTAACAACTTAACTAATTCTCCCATACCCCATACTTGGTCATCCAGTATTATAGTGCCTATTTTCAAAAAGGGGGACTGTTAAAACCCGAGTTGCTGCAGGCCGATCTCCCGGATCGATAATACTTTGAAATTTCTGGGGAGGGTACTGTATAACAAAATCAAGGTTTGGGCCGAAGAACGCCAGATTTTACACCATTGTCAGCTGGGGTCTAGGAGTAACATTGGTACTGTGGAACAAGGCCTTAACCTCAACTTGATTATCAGCAAAGATAACATAGCTAAGAAAACACCGGTATATTTGGCATTCATGGACCTTATGTCGGCCTTTGACTTTGTTAACAGATCTCGGCTATGGACCACTCTTTTAAACTATGGACTGGACGAGTTCCTCGTCTCTATTTTGGCTTATTTGCACAAAGATCAACACACCTGGGTACGCATTAGCAGGGCTGGTGAGGTCTCCAAAGCCATTGAGGTGGGAAGGGGGGTCAGGCAGGGCTGCGTCCTGGAACCCTCCAAGTTATTTTATACATTAACGATTTAAATAAGTCCCTGGCAACACTAACCCAGGAAGGCCCATTTATTAATGGCAATAAGCTCCCTGCATTGCTATATGCTGACGATGCGGTGCAGATGGGGCGTACCACTAAAGCTCTACGCTCCTTGTTCCATGGCTTTAAAATCTTTTTTAATGGTATGTGGGTATAAGAAGCATTTTAACTCATCTATAGTTTTAAATTCCAACTGTTTACAGAGCACTCGCACTTTCCCATACCTTGGGTTGGTATTTGCATCTAATGGGTCGTGGACTGATCATGTGGACTACTGTAGGAGGAAGTTTAAAAACTCTATTAACACTATACTTGGGATTCCTAAGCCAAGGAACATAGAGGTGGTGCCCGCAATTATTAAGATCTTCAGACTTTAATGTATACCAGTTGCAACCTATGGTGCTGAAGTCTTGGAGTACACTAATTGTGCTACCCTTCAGGGTGAAGAGAATACATTTTGTCGTAAAATCCTGGGTGCACCAATTTCATCGTCGAAATATGTTAGTCATTGTGAATTAAATTTGCCGTACATTGAAGACTACATTAATGCTCGCCCTGCCCTATTCTGGTTGAGAATCTGGAAAAACCCCGCTGCCCAACTCATCAGAGAGATAATCGTAGATTGTCTGAAATGCGACAGGGGGATGGACATACCATGGCTGGCTGCAGTCCAACAAAGCTTAGCTAGTGTGAACCATGAATTTATATTTGTAAATCCCTCAGACCGTGGCTCCATCAGTAGTAAATCCCTCCAAAGAACCCTCTATGCATCATATAAAAGTGCTAGATTGACCACAGAACGTAAAAAAACATCAGTCGCCAGATACATGCATATTGAGACTGTCCCCCGCAGTCTCTAGCTATTTGTTAAAACCAATTGGCCGTTGGGAAAGGGGCCTACTCTTTCGGCTGAGAACTGACACAATGAAATTTATGTTCTCATTTCCAGTAGGATCCACCCCTAATCTCGACCTTTTAATCTGTCCGTGCAATAACCAACACAAATAGTCGATGCTGCACTTTTTATTCTTTTGTTCTTATTATTTCATTTTTACCAAAAGGTTCTTGATTCCTTATTTTAAGGCTTCAAGCGAAATTGATTATAAGGCAGCTTATGGGATGGTGATTGCTCTAAGAGATGAAGAATTAATTTTTCGTGTTGGCGCTTTTTTGAAAGCAGCGGTGTGCACCCGTAACTCAATGCGCACCTGCTGAATCATAGTATTGTATTTCATGTTTTTAACATAAGTTATCAAATGTCTTTTTAATGATTTGTCTTATCATTAGATTGTGCACTGTAATACTGGAGGCCTTTTTCTTAATTTTATAGAATATTATAATTGTTTTTCTGTCTTTGCACTTTTATGGATATGCATTTTTATCTGAATAAAGTTTATATTGATTGATTGATATATTATTTTTAAATATATTTTTGCAAAGTCAGGTGCGTGCATCATGAGAGCAGAGAACCAGGTCAGCAGAGCTACTCTAGAGCTTAAGAAATGGGTCAGCAGAGCTGCTCTAGAGCCAGAGAACCAGGTCAGCAGAGCTGCTGTAGAGCCAGAGAAACCAGGTCAGTAGAGCTGCTTTAGAGCGAGAGAACCAGGTCAGCAGAGCTGCTTTAGAGCGAGAGAACCAGGTCAGCAGAGTAGCCTTAGAGGGAGAGAAACAGGCCAGCAAAGCTGCTTTAGAGCCAAGGGACCAGGTCAGCAGAACTGCTTTAGAGCCATAGAACCGGGTCAGTAGAGCTGCTTTAGAGGGAGAGAACCAGGTCAGCAGAGCTGCGCTAGAGCCAGAGAACCATGTCAGCAGAACTGCTTTAGAGCCATAGAACTGGGTCAGCAGAGCTGCTCTAGACCCAGAGAACCAGGTCAGCAGAGCTGTTGTAGAGCCAGAGAAACCAGGTCAGCAGAGCTTCTTTAGAGGGAGAGAACCAGGTCAGCAGAGCTGTTTTAGAGCCAGAGAACCAGGCCAGCAGAGCTGCTTTAGAGCCAGAGAACGAGGTCAGCAGAGCTGCTCTAGATCCAGAGAACTAGGTCAGCAGAGCTGCTTTAGAGCCACCAGAGAACCAGCTCAGTAGAGCTGCTCTAGCTGACACTGAATGACACTGACTGACTGATACTGACTGATTGACACTGACTGACACTGATTGACTGACACTGATACTGACTGACACTGATTGACTGCCACTGACTGACTGACACTGACTGACACTGACTGAGTGACTGACACTGACTGACTGACACTGACTAACTGACTGACACTGACTGACACTGACTGACTGACACTAACTGACACCGATTGACTGACACTGACTGACACTGATTGACTGACACTTACTGACTGACACTGACTGACTGACACTGATTGACTGACTACTCTCTACTACTCACTCTCTACTAACTCTCTACTACTCTCTCTCTACTACTCAGTCTCTACTACTCACTGTCTACTACTCTCTCTCTACCACTCTACTACGCTCTACTACTCACTCTCTACTACTCACACTCTACTACTCACTATCTACTACTCACTCTCTACTACTCTCTACTACTCACTCTCTACTACTCTCTACTACTTACTCTCTATGACTATCTACTACTCATTGTCTACTACTTTCTACTTCTAAAACTACTACTCACTCTCTACTACTCTCTACTACTCAATCTGAAAGTTCAAATTCAAGTTCAGAGATTTATATAGCGCACTACTCACCCAGAGGGTCTCACGGCGCTTGGGGAGGCGTTTGCTTTTATTTATCGAATATCCAAGTTTTTAGTTGCTTTCTGAAGGAGAGGTGGTTCTGAGTAAGGCGAAGGTGGGTGGGGAGAGAATTCCAGGTCTTGGCCGCTAAGTAGGAGAAGGATCTTCCTCCCATGGTGGATCTATGGATGCGTGGAATTGCGGCGAGGGCTTGATTTGACGATCGTAGTTGGCGGGTGGGGGTGTAGAAGGACATGCGCGTGTTGAGGCATTCGGGTCCTAGGTCGTAGAGGGCTTTGTGTGCGTGGGTGAGGAGACGGAACGTAATTCTCTTGTTGACGGGGAGCCAGTGGAGCTCTTTCAGGTGACCGGAAATGTGAGCTTGACGGGGGATGTCCAATATGAGTCTGGCTGAGGCGTTTTGGATGCGTTGAAGTTTTTTCTGTAGTTTGGCTGTGGTTCCGGCGTAAAGGGTGTTTCCGTAATCCAGTCGGCTGGTGACCAGTGCATGGGTGACCGTCTTTCTTGTTTCAGTGGGGATCCAACGGAAGACTTTTTTGAGCATGCGTAGGATGTTGAAGCAGGATGATGAGACGGCATTGGCTTGTCTGGTCATCGAGAGGGAGGAGTCCAGGATGAAGCCCAGGTTACGTGCGTGATCCGTGGGTATGGGTACGGTTCCCAGGGCTGGTGACCACCAAGAGTTATCCCAGGCAGAGGGGGATGAGCCTAAGATGAGGACTTCCGTTTTGCCCAAGTTCAGTTTTAAACGGCTATTCTTCATCCACTCGGCTACTTCTTTCATTCCTTCGTGTAAGTTGGTTTTGGCGGTTTTTGGGTCATTGGTGAGAGAGAGGATCAACTGGGTGTCGTCTGCGTAGGAGATGATGTTGAGGTTGTGTTGTCGCGCGATGGATGCGAGGGGACTCATGTATACGTTGAAGAGGGTGGGACTGAGTGATGATCCTTGTGGTATGCCGCAGATGACTTCAGTGGCCTCCGATCTGAAAGGGGGGAGGCGGACTCTCTGGGTTCTTCCGGCGAGGAACGAGATGATCCAGTCTAATGCTTTTCCTTGTATTCCGACGTTGCTGAGGCGTTGTATGAGGGTGCTGTGACAGACTGTGTCGAAGGCTGCGGAGAGGTCAAGTAGGATGAGGGCAACTGTTTCTCCGTTGTCTAGTAGTGTTCGAATGTCGTCTGTTGCTGCGATGAGGGCGGTTTCGGTGCTGTGTTTGGCTCGGAAGCCGGACTGTGACGGGTCGAGGCATTTGTTGTATTCAAGGAAGGCGGCGAGCTGGCTGTTGACGGCTTTCTCAATGACTTTGGCAGGGAATGGGAGGAGCGAGATGGGACGGTAGTTCTTAAGTTCACTGGGGTCTGCTGTGGGTTTCTTCAGCAGGGCGCTGAGTTCGGCATGTTTCCAGCTTTCTGGGAAGGTAGCGGAGTTGAAGGAACAGTTGATGACATCGCGGAGATGGGGTGCGATGATCAAGTCTGCTTTGTTGAAAATGTGGTGGGGTCATGGGTCGGTTGGCGATCCTGAGTGGATGGAGTTCATCAGGCGGATGGTGTCTTCGGTGGTGATTGCGTTCCAGGTGTAAAGGTTGTTAGAGTGCGGTGTTGGTTCGGGGGTGGGTGGGGTGGTCTGGTCTTCGGACTGGTTTTTGAAGCTGTTATGTATGTCGGCCATTTTGTTGTGGAAGAATGAGGATAGAGAGTCGCAGAGGTCTTGGGAAGGAGTGATATCGTTGGTGCCGGTGGTGGGGTTGGTAAATTCTTTGACGATGTTGAATAGTTCCTTGCTGTTTTGGGCGTTGTTGTCAAGTCGATCCTTGAATGCTGATTTCTTGGTGGATCGGATGAGTTGGTGGTGTTTGCGGGTGGCGTTCTTGAAGGATGCCAGGTTGTCAGTGGTTGAGTTTTTTCTTCAGGCTTTCTCGAGGGAACGACAGAGCTTCTTGGATTTCTTAAGGTCGTCGTTAAACCGTGGGGCTTTTTTGCTGCTTTGCTTGATTAGGTGGTTTTTCAGGGGCGCTAGTTCGTCGGCACTGTGGGTGATCCATTGTGTGATGTTGGTGGCTGCTTGGTTTGGGTCTGATGATTTGGCAGGAGGGTTTTGGTGGAGCGATGTTGAGAGCTGATTGGTGGACATTTTGTTCCAGTTTCTTCGGGGAATAGGTTGTGGGGGGTTGTGGGTCGTGGTTTTTTTGTAGTTGAAGTGAACGCAGCTGTGGTCCGTCCAATGGAGAGCTGTGGTGTGATCGAAGGAGATGTGTTTGCTGGAGGTGAAGATAGGGTCGAGCGTGTGTCAGGCAAGGTGGGTGGGGGTGTCAACCAGTTGTTTGAGTTTGAGATTGGCCAGGTTGTCCAGAAGGGTGGTGGTATTGATGTCGTTTTTCTTTTCCAGGTGGAAATTGAGGTCTCCCAGTAGAATGTAGTCCTCGGAGGGGAGGGCGTGTGGGCTGATGAAGTCAGTGATGTCTTCGTTGAATTGTGTGCGGGGTCCGGGTGGTCTATAGATGAGGGTGCCTCTGAGTGTGGTCTTAGGGTCGGTGTGATTCTGGAAGTGAAGATGTTCGGCGGTTGTGAGGTTGTCATCGGAACTGGTCGTGATGCGGATGGTGTTTTTATGGACGATGGCGATGCCTCCTCCGGTTTGGTTGATGCGGTGCTTTCGGATGATCTTGTAGCCGTCCGGGATGGCTATGGCTATGTCCGGTGCTGATGAGGCATTCATCCAGGTTTCTGTAAGGAAGACGACGTCAGAAGATGTGGTGTCGAGTAGGTTCCAGAGTTCAATGGCGTGTCTGTGGACCGAGCGGGTGTTGAGCAGGATGCAGTTTAGGTGGTTGGTGTTGGAGCTCAGTTTGCAGTTTGTGGATTTGGTGAGGGTTCTGATGCAGTTGAATTTGCAGGAGTGGCAGGTGAAGGGTCCATGGGTGTGTCCTGGGGTAGCTTGGTAGCATTGTGGTGTGCGGCCGGGGTTAAGGGCTGAGAGGGTTGCGGCGTCGTATTTTATGCGGGTGTAGGGGATTTTGCAGGGGCCAGGGGTCTGGCGCTGGGCCCGGTCCAGGCGCGGACGGGCGTAGACGGGCTTACCTTTGGCGCGCCTTCGGATGGAGGAGGGGGCGGGGGCGAGGGAGGAGCAGCTGGGAGGTGGGGGCAGGGTGGAGAGCCGGGCAGGGACGGCACAATAACAGTCAACAAAATGGCAGCAAGCCAAAATCCGACCAGGACGAGACTGGGGCTAAACTTAGGTAATGGCTATGAAATGGCCAGTGGTACCGGCAGAATCAGGTACAAATGTGCAGTTTTTTAATGGTATGTGGGTATAAGAAGCATTTTAACTCATCTATAGTTTTAAATTCCAACTGTTTACACAGCACTCGCACTTTCCCATACCTTGGGTTGGTATTTGCATCTAATGGGTCGTGGACTGATCATGTGGACTACTGTAGGAGGAAGTTTAAAAACTCTATTAACACTATACTTGGGATTCCTAAGCCAAGGAACATAGAGGTGGTGCCCGCAATTATTAAGATCTTCAGACTTTAATGTATACCAGTTGCAACCTACGGTGCTGAAGTCTTGGAGTACACTAATTGTGCTACCCTTCAGGGTGAAGAGAATACATTTTGTCGTAAAATCCTGGGTGCACCAATTTCATCGTCGAAATATGTTAGTCATTGTGAATTAAATGTGCCGTACATTGAAGACTACATTAATGCTCGCCCTGCCCTATTCTGGTTGAGAATCTGGAAAAACCCCGCTGCCCAACTCATCAGGGAGATAATCGTAGATTGTCTGAAATGCGACAGGGGGATGGACATACCATGGCTGGCTGCAGTCCAACAAAGCTTAGTTAGTGTGAACCATGAATTTATATTTGTAAATCCCTCAGACCGTGGCTCCATCAGTAGTAAATCCCTCCAAAGAACCCTCTATGCATCATATAAAAGTGCTAGATTGACCACAGAACGTAAAAAAACATCAGTCGCCAGATACATGCATATTGAGACTGTCCCCCGCAGTCTCTAGCTATTTGTTAAAACCAATTGGCTGTTGGGAAAGGGGCCTACTCTTTCGGCTGAGAACTGACATAATGAAATTTATGTTCTCATTTCCAGTAGGATCCACCCATAATCTCGACCTTTTAATCTGTCCGTGCAATAACCAACACAAATAGTCGATGCTGCACTTTTTATTCTTTTGTTCTTATTATTTCATTTTTACCAAAAGGTTCTTGATTCCTTTTTTTAAGGCTTCAAGCGAAATTGATTATAAGGCAGCTTATGGGATGGTGATTGCTCTAAGAGATGAAGAATACATTTTTCGTGTTGGCGCTTTTTTGAAAGCAGCGGTGTGCACCCGTAACTCAATGCGCACCTGCTGAATCATAGTATTGTATTTCATGTTTTTAACATAAGTTATCAAATGTCTTTTTAATGATTTGTCTTATCATTAGATTGTGCACTGTAATACTGGAGGCCTTTTTCTTAATTTTATAGAATATTATAATTGTTTTTCTGTCTTTGCACTTTTATGGATATGCATTTTTATCTGAATAAAGTTTATATTGATTGATTGATATATTATTTTTAAATATATTTTTGCAAAGTCAGGTGCGTGCATCATGAGAGCAGAGAACCAGGTCAGCAGAGCTACTCTAGAGCTTAAGAAATGGGTCAGCAGAGCTGCTCTAGAGCCAGAGAACCAGGTCAGCAGAGCTGCTGTAGAGCCAGAGAAACCAGGTCAGTAGAGCTGCTTTAGAGCGAGAGAACCAGGTCAGCAGAGCTGCTTTAGAGCGAGAGAACCAGGTCAGCAGAGTAGCCTTAGAGGGAGAGAAACAGGCCAGCAAAGCTGCTTTAGAGCCAAGGGACCAGGTCTACTACTCGCTGTCTACTACTCTCTCTCTACCACTCTACTACGCTCTACTACTCACTCTCTACTACTCACACTCTACTACTCACTATCTACTACTCACTCTCTACTACTCTCTACTACTCATTCTCTACTACTCTCTCTCTGCTACTCACTCTCTACTACTCTCTACTACTTACTCTCTATGACTATCTACTACTCATTGTCTACTACTTTCTACTTCTAAAACTACTACTCACTCTCTACTACTCTCTACTACTCAATCTGAAAGTTCAAATTCAAGTTCAGAGATTTATATAGCGCACTACTCACCCAGAGGGTCTCACGGCGCTTGGGGAGGCGTTTGCTTTTATTTATCGAATATCCAAGTTTTTAGTTGCTTTCTGAAGGAGAGGTGGTTCTGAGTAAGGCGAAGGTGGGTGGGGAGAGAATTCCAGGTCTTGGCTGCTAAGTAGGAGAAGGATCTTCCTCCCATGGTGGATCTATGGATGCGTCGAATTGCGGCGAGGGCTTGATTTGACGATCGTAGTTGGCAGGTGGGGGTGTAGAAGGACATGCGCGTGTTGAGGCATTCGGGTCCTAGGTCGTAGAGGGCTTTGTGTGCGTGGGTGAGGAGACGGAACATAATTCTCTTGTTGACGGGGAGCCAGTGGAGCTCTTTTAGGTGACCGGAAATGTGAGCTTGACGGGGGATGTCCAATATGAGTCTGGCTGAGGCGTTTTGGATGCGTTGAAGTTTTTTCTGTAGTTTGGCTGTGGTTCCGGCGTAAAGGGTGTTTCCGTAATCCAGTCGGCTGGTGACCAGTGCATGGGTGACCGTCTTTCTTGTTTCAGTGGGGATCCAACGGAAGACTTTTTTGAGCATGCGTAGGATGTTGAATCAGGATGATGAGACGGCATTGGCTTGTCTGGTCATCGAGAGGGAGGAGTCCAGGATGAAGCCCAGGTTACGTGCGTGATCCGTGGGTATGGGTACGGTTCCCAGGGCTGGTGACCACCAAGAGTTATCCCAGGCACTGGGGGATGAGCCTAAGATGAGGACTTCCGTTTTGCCCAAGTTCAGTTTTAAACGGCTATTCTTCATCCACTCGGCTACTTCTTTCATTCCTTCGTGTAAGTTGGTTTTGGCGGTTTTTGGGTCATTGGTGAGAGAGAGGATCAACTGGGTGTCGTCTGCGTAGGAGATGATGTTGAGGTTGTGTTGTCGCGCGATGGATGCGAGGGGACTCATGTATACGTTGAAGAGGGTGGGACTGAGTGATGATCCTTGTGGTATGCCGCAGATGATTTCAGTGGCCTCCGATCTGAAAGGGGGGAGGCGGACTCTCTGGGTTCTTCCGGCGAGGAACGAGATGATCCAGTCTAATGCTTTTCCTTGTATTCCGACGTTGCTGAGGCGTTGTATGAGGGTGCTGTGACAGACTGTGTCGAAGGCTGCGGAGAGGTCAAGTAGGATGAGGGCAACTGTTTCTCCGTTGTCTAGTAGTGTTCGAATGTCGTCTGTTGCTGCGATGAGGGCGGTTTCGGTGCTGTGTTTGGCTCAGAAGCCGGACTGTGACGGGTCGAGGCATTTGTTGTATTCAAGGAAGGCGGCGAGCTGGCTGTTGACGGCTTTCTCAATGACTTTGGCAGGGAATGGGAGGAGCGAGATGGGACGGTAGTTCTTAAGTTCACTGGGGTCTGCTGTGGGTTTCTTCAGCAGGGCGCTGAGTTCGGCATGTTTCCAGCTTTCTGGGAAGGTAGCGGAGTTGAAGGAACAGTTGATGACATCGCGGAGATGGGGTGCGATGATCAAGTCTGCTTTGTTGAAAATGTGGTAGGGTCATGGGTCGGTTGGCGATCCTGAGTGGATGGAGTTCATCAGGCGGATGGTGTCTTCGGTGGTGATTGCGTTCCAGGTGTAAAGGTTGTTAGAGTGCGGTGTTGGTTCGGGGGTGGGTGGGGTGGTCTGGTCTTCGGACTGGTTTTTGAAGCTGTTATGTATGTCGGCCATTTTGTTGTGGAAGAATGAGGATAGAGAGTCGCAGAGGTCTTGGGAAGGAGTGATATCGTTGGTGCCAGTGGTGGGGTTGGTAAATTCTTTGACGATGTTGAATAGTTCCTTGCTGTTTTGGGCGTTGTTGTCAAGTCGATCCTTGAATGCTGATTTCTTGGTGGATCGGATGAGTTGGTGGTGTTTGCGGGTGGCGTTCTTGAAGGATGCCAGGTTGTCAGTGGTTGAGTTTTTTCTTCAGGCTTTCTCGAGGGAACGACAGAGCTTCTTGGATTTCTTAAGGTCGTCGTTAAACCGTGGGGCTTTTTTGCTGCTTTGCTTGATTAGGTGGTTTTTCAGGGGCGCTAGTTCGTCGGCACTGTGGGTGATCCATTGTGTGATGTTGGTGGCTGCTTGGTTTGGGTCTGATGATTTGGCAGGAGGGTTTTGGTGGAGCGATGTTGAGAGCTGATTGGTGGACATTTTGTTCCAGTTTCTTCGGGGAATAGGTTGTGGGGGGTTGTGGGTCGTGGTTTTTTTGTAGTTGAAGTGAACGCAGCTGTGGTCCGTCCAATGGAGAGCTGTGGTGTGATCGAAGGAGATGTGTTTGCTGGAGGTGAAGATAGGGTCGAGCGTGTGTCAGGCAAGGTGGGTGGGGGTGTCAACCAGTTGTTTGAGTTTGAGATTGGCCAGGTTGTCCAGAAGGGTGGTGGTATTGATGTCGTTTTTCTTTTCCAGGTGGAAATTGAGGTCTCCCAGTAGAATGTAGTCCTCGGAGGGGAGGGCGTGTGGGCTGATGAAGTCAGTGATGTCTTCGTTGAATTGTGTGCGGGGTCCGGGTGGTCTATAGATGAGGGTGCCTCTGAGTGTGGTCTTAGGGTCGGTGTGATTCTGGAAGTGAAGATGTTCGGCGGTTGTGAGGTTGTCATCGGAACTGGTCGTGATGCGGATGGTGTTTTTATGGACGATGGCGATGCCTCCTCCGGTTTGGTTGATGCGGTGCTTTCGGATGATCTTGTAGCCGTCCGGGATGGCTATGGCTATGTCCGGTGCTGATGAGGCATTCATCCAGGTTTCTGTAAGGAAGACGACGTCAGAAGATGTGGTGTCGAGTAGGTTCCAGAGTTCAATGGCGTGTCTGTGGACCGAGTGGGTGTTGAGCAGGATGCAGTTTAGGTGGTTGGTGTTGGAGCTCAGTTTGCAGTTTGTGGATTTGGTGAGGGTTCTGATGCAGTTGAATTTGCAGGAGTGGCAGGTGAAGGGTCCATGGGTGTGTCCTGGGGTAGCTTGGTAGCATTGTGGTGTGCGGCCGGGGTTAAGGGCTGAGAGGGTTGCGGCGTCGTATTTTATGCGGGTGTAGGGGATTTTGCAGGGGCCAGGGGTCTGGCGCTGGGCCCGGTCCAGGCGCGGACGGGCATAGACGGGCTTACCTTTGGCGCGCCTTCGGATGGAGGAGGGGGCGGGGGCGAGGGAGGAGCAGCTGGGAGGCGGGGGCAGGGTGGAGAGCCGGCCAGGGACGGCACAATAACAGTCAACAAAATGGCAGCAAGCCAAAATCCGACCAGGACGAGACTGGGGCTAAACTTAGGTAATGGCTATGAAATGGCCAGTGGTACCGGCAGAATCAGGTACAAATCTGCAGTTTTTTAATGGTATGTGGGTATAAGAAGCATTTTAACTCATCTATAGTTTTAAATTCCAACTGTTTACACAGCACTCGCACTTTCCCATACCTTGGGTTGGTATTTGCATCTAATGGGTCGTGGACTGATCAAGTGGACTACTGTAGGAGGAAGTTTAAAAACTCTATTAACACTATACTTGGGATTCCTAAGCCAAGGAACATAGAGGTGGTGCCCGCAATTATTAAGATCTTCAGACTTTAATGTATACCAGTTGCAACCTACGGTGCTGAAGTCTTGGAGTACACTAATTGTGCTACCCTTCAGGGTGAAGAGAATACATTTTGTCGTAAAATCCTGGGTGCACCAATTTCATCGTCGAAATATGTTAGTCATTGTGAATTAAATTTGCCGTACATTGAAGACTACATTAATGCTCGCCCTGCCCTATTCTGGTTGAGAATCTGGAAAAACCCCGCTGCCCAACTCATCAGAGAGATAATCGTAGATTGTCTGAAATGCGACAGGGGGATGGACATACCATGGCTGGCTGCAGTCCAACAAAGCTTAGCGAGTGTGAACCATGAATTTATATTTGTAAATCCCTCAGACCGTGGCTCCATCAGTAGTAAATCCCTCCAAAGAACCCTCTATGCATCATATAAAAGTGCTAGATTGACCACAGAACGTAAAAAAACATCAGTCGCCAGATACATGCATATTGAGACTGTCCCCCGCAGTCTCTAGCTATTTGTTAAAACCAATTGGCCGTTGGGAAAGGGGCCTACTCTTTCGGCTGAGAACTGACACAATGAAATTTATGTTCTCATTTCCAGTAGGATCCACCCCTAATCTCGACCTTTTAATCTGTCCGTGCAATAACCAACACAAATAGTCGATGCTGCACTTTTTATTCTTTTGTTCTTATTATTTCATTTTTACCAAAAGGTTCTTGATTCCTTATTTTAAGGCTTCAAGCGAAATTGATTATAAGGCAGCTTATGGGATGGTGATTGCTCTAAGAGATGAAGAATTAATTTTTCGTGTTGGCGCTTTTTTGAAAGCAGCGGTGTGCACCCGTAACTCAATGCGCACCTGCCGAATCATAGTATTGTATTTCATGTTTTTAACATAAGTTATCAAATGTCTTTTTAATGATTTGTCTTATCATTAGATTGTGCACTGTAATACTGGAGGCCTTTTTCTTAATTTTATAGAATATTATAATTGTTTTTCTGTCTTTGCACTTTTATGGATATGCATTTTTATCTGAATAAAGTTTATATTGATTGATTGATATATTATTTTTAAATATATTTTTGCAAAGTCAGGTGCGTGCATCATGAGAGCAGAGAACCAGGTCAGCAGAGCTACTCTAGAGCTTAAGAAATGGGTCAGCAGAGCTGCTCTAGAGCCAGAGAACCAGGTCAGCAGAGCTGCTGTAGAGCCAGAGAAACCAGTTCAGTAGAGCTGCTTTAGAGCGAGAGAACCAGGTCAGCAGAGCTGCTTTAGAGCGAGAGAACCAGGTCAGCAGAGTAGCCTTAGAGGGAGAGAAACAGGCCAGCAAAGCTGCTTTAGAGCCAAGGGACCAGGTCTACTACTCACTGTCTACTACTCTCTCTCTACCACTCTACTACGCTCTACTACTCACTCTCTACTACTCACACTCTACTACTCACTATCTACTACTCACTCTCTACTACTCTCTACTACTCATTCTCTACTACTCTCTCTCTGCTACTCACTCTCTACTACTCTCTACTACTTACTCTCTATGACTATCTACTACTCATTGTCTACTACTTTCTACTTCTAAAACTACTACTCACTCTCTACTACTCTCTACTACTCAATCTGAAAGTTCAAATTCAAGTTCAGAGATTTATATAGCGCACTACTCACCCAGAGGGTCTCACGGCGCTTGGGGAGGCGTTTGCTTTTATTTATCGAATATCCAAGTTTTTAGTTGCTTTCTGAAGGAGAGGTGGTTCTGAGTAAGGCGAAGGTGGGTGGGGAGAGAATTCCAGGTCTTGGCCGCTAAGTAGGAGAAGGATCTTCCTCCCATGGTGGATCTATGGATGCGTGGAATTGCGGCGAGGGCTTGATTTGACGATCGTAGTTGGCGGGTGGGGGTGTAGAAGGACATGCGCGTGTTGAGGCATTCGGGTCCTAGGTCGTAGAGGGCTTTGTGTGCGTGGGTGAGGAGACGGAACGTAATTCTCTTGTTGACGGGGAGCCAGTGGAGCTCTTTCAGGTGACCGGAAATGTGAGCTTGACGGGGGATGTCCAATATGAGTCTGGCTGAGGCGTTTTGGATGCGTTGAAGTTTTTTCTGTAGTTTGGCTGTGGTTCCGGCGTAAAGGGTGTTTCCGTAATCCAGTCAGCTGGTGACCAGTGCATGGGTGACCGTCTTTCTTGTTTCAGTGGGGATCCAACGGAAGACTTTTTTGAGCATGCGTAGGATGTTGAAGCAGGATGATGAGACGGCATTGGCTTGTCTGGTCATCGAGAGGGAGGAGTCCAGGATGAAGCCCAGGTTACGTGCGTGATCCGTGGGTATGGGTACGGTTCCCAGGGCTGGTGACCACCAAGAGTTATCCCAGGCAGAGGGGGATGAGCCTAAGATGAGGACTTCCGTTTTGCCCAAGTTCAGTTTTAAACGGCTATTCTTCATCCACTCGGCTACTTCTTTCATTCCTTCGTGTAAGTTGGTTTTGGCGGTTTTTGGGTCATTGGTGAGAGAGAGGATCAACTGGGTGTCGTCTGCGTAGGAGATGATGTTGAGGTTGTGTTGTCGCGCGATGGATGCGAGGGGACTCATGTATACGTTGAAGAGGGTGGGACTGAGTGATGATCCTTGTGGTATGCCGCAGATGACTTCAGTGGCCTCCGATCTGAAAGGGGGGAGGCGGACTCTCTGGGTTCTTCCGGCGAGGAACGAGATGATCCAGTCTAATGCTTTTCCTTGTATTCCGACGTTGCTGAGGCGTTGTATGAGGGTGCTGTGACAGACTGTGTCGAAGGCTGCGGAGAGGTCAAGTAGGATGAGGGCAACTGTTTCTCCGTTGTCTAGTAGTGTTCGAATGTCGTCTGTTGCTGCGATGAGGGCGGTTTCGGTGCTGTGTTTGGCTCGGAAGCCGGACTGTGACGGGTCGAGGCATTTGTTGTATTCAAGGAAGGCGGCGAGCTGGCTGTTGACGGCTTTCTCAATGACTTTGGCAGGGAATGGGAGGAGCGAGATGGGACGGTAGTTCTTAAGTTCACTGGGGTCTGCTGTGGGTTTCTTCAGCAGGGCGCTGAGTTCGGCATGTTTCCAGCTTTCTGGGAAGGTAGCGGAGTTGAAGGAACAGTTGATGACATCGCGGAGATGGGGTGCGATGATCAAGTCTGCTTTGTTGAAAATGTGGTGGGGTCATGGGTCGGTTGGCGATCCTGAGTGGATGGAGTTCATCAGGCGGATGGTGTCTTCGGTGGTGATTGCGTTCCAGGTGTAAAGGTTGTTAGAGTGCGGTGTTGGTTCGGGGGTGGGTGGGGTGGTCTGGTCTTCGGACTGGTTTTTGAAGCTGTTATGTATGTCGGCCATTTTGTTGTGGAAGAATGAGGATAGAGAGTCGCAGAGGTCTTGGGAAGGAGTGATATCGTTGGTGCCGGTGGTGGGGTTGGTAAATTCTTTGACGATGTTGAATAGTTCCTTGCTGTTTTGGGCGTTGTTGTCAAGTCGATCCTTGAATGCTGATTTCTTGGTGGATCGGATGAGTTGGTGGTGTTTGCGGGTGGCGTTCTTGAAGGATGCCAGGTTGTCAGTGGTTGAGTTTTTTCTTCAGGCTTTCTCGAGGGAACGACAGAGCTTCTTGGATTTCTTAAGGTCGTCGTTAAACCGTGGGGCTTTTTTGCTGCTTTGCTTGATTAGGTGGTTTTTCAGGGGCGCTAGTTCGTCGGCACTGTGGGTGATCCATTGTGTGATGTTGGTGGCTGCTTGGTTTGGGTCTGATGATTTGGCAGGAGGGTTTTGGTGGAGCGATGTTGAGAGCTGATTGGTGGACATTTTGTTCCAGTTTCTTCGGGGAATAGGTTGTGGGGGGTTGTGGGTCGTGGTTTTTTTGTAGTTGAAGTGAACGCAGCTGTGGTCCGTCCAATGGAGAGCTGTGGTGTGATCGAAGGAGATGTGTTTGCTGGAGGTGAAGATAGGGTTGAGCGTGTGTCAGGCAAGGTGGGTGGGGTGTCAACCAGTTGTTTGAGTTTGAGATTGGCCAGGTTGTCCAGAAGGGTGGTGGTATTGATGTCGTTTTTCTTTTCCAGGTGGAAATTGAGGTCTCCCAGTAGAATGTAGTCCTCGGAGGGGAGGGCGTGTGGGCTGATGAAGTCAGTGATGTCTTCGTTGAATTGTGTGCGGGGTCCGGGTGGTCTATAGATGAGGGTGCCTCTGAGTGTGGTCTTAGGGTCGGTGTGATTCTGGAAGTGAAGATGTTCGGCGGTTGTGAGGTTGTCATCGGAACTAGTCGTGATGCGGATGGTGTTTTTATGGACGATGGCGATGCCTCCTCCGGTTTGGTTGATGCGGTGCTTTCGGATGATCTTGTAGCCATCCGGGATGGCTATGGCTATGTCCGGTGCTGATGAGGCATTCATCCAGGTTTCTGTAAGGAAGACGACGTCAGAAGATGTGGTGTCGAGTAGGTTCCAGAGTTCAATGGCGTGTCTGTGGACCGAGCGGGTGTTGAGCAGGATGCAGTTTAGGTGGTTGGTGTTGGAGCTCAGTTTGCAGTTTGTGGATTTGGTGAGGGTTCTGATGCAGTTGAATTTGCAGGAGTGGCAGGTGAAGGGTCCATGGGTGTGTCCTGGGGTAGCTTGGTAGCATTGTGGTGTGCGGCCGGGGTTAAGGGCTGAGAGGGTTGCGGCATCGTATTTTATGCGGGTGTAGGGGATTTTGCAGGGGCCAGGGGTCTGGCGCTGGGCCCGGTCCAGGCACGGACGGGCGTAGACGGGCTTACCTTTGGCGCGCCTTCGGATGGAGGAGGGGGCGGGGGCGAGGGAGGAGCAGCTGGGAGGCGGGGGCAGGGTGGAGAGCCGGGCAGGGACGGCACAATAACAGTCAACAAAATGGCAGCAAGCCAAAATCCGACCAGGACGAGGCTGGGGCTAAACTTAGGTAATGGCTATGAAATGGCCAGTGGTACCGGCAGAATCAGGTACAAATGTGCAGTTCAGGCAAAGGCAGCAGAGCACAAACGAATGTTTAATAAAGCGCACTTCAGCCACACAGCGCTACGATATAGACGCTAACAGCGCTACGATATTAATGCAATTAATTATCAGGCACAATAAGCAGGAGCAATGCGATCAATGCGGGTGATGCGATATGGCTCAGTTGTAAGGAGCTGTCTGGGGGGAAAGCGCTACAATACCAATTGGAGCCTGGAGCAGCGTGGGGAGCGACCGCTTCTGGTGGGTTCAGGACGGTCACAGCGTTTGCGACGGTGGGTCGAGCCTAAACTTTCAGTGGGAGGGAGGAGCAGCTGGGAGGCGGGGGCGGGGTGGAGAGCCGGGCAGGGACGGCGCAATAACAATCAACAAAATGGCAGCAAGCCAAAATCCGACCAGGACGAGATTGGGGCTAAACTTAGGTAATGGCTATGAAATGGCCAGTGGTACCGGCAGAATCAGGTACAAATGCGCAGTTCAGGCAAAGGAAGCAGAGCACAAACGAATGTTTAATAAAGCGCACTTCAGCCACACAGCGCTACGATATAGACGCTAACAGCGCTACGATATTAATGCAATTAATTATCAGGCACAATAAGCAGGAGCAATGCGATCAATGCGGGTGATGCGATATGGCTCAGTTGTAAGGAGCTGTCTGGGGGGAAAGCGCTACGATACCAATTGGAGCCTGGAGCAGCGTGGGGAGCGACCGCTTCTGGTGGGTTCAGGACGGTCTACTACTCACTCTCTACTACTCTCTACTACTTACTCTCTACTACTCTCTACTAATCACTCTCTACTACTCACTCTCTACTACTCACTCTACTACTCCCTACTACTCACTCTCTGCTACTCTCTACTACTCTCTACTAACTCTCTACTCTCTACCTCTCTAGCTCCCTCTAACTCTCTCTCTATCTACTCTCTACCTCTCTACCACACTACCTCTACCTCTCTACCTCTATCTCTCTACCTCTACACCTCTACAATAAACCACCTAATTACAAACAGAATTGCTTTAACTTAATCAAGGGCGAGACCTATTGCATTTTTATTGCTTGTTTACTTTGGTTCCATCAAGAAGGGATTCAGATGATCACACATTTGCCATACATTCTGAATGTTTGCTCACCAGGGAAGTCTGCTGCTGACATTCAAAGTGCATGTTTCAGTCTGCATGTCAAAACTTTTTAATAAAATAGAAGAGGATTTGAGAAGTCACTCAAAATGTGCCCTAATTTTTCTTTTTTCAGCACTAATAATTTCTATGGAAAAATGAACCCCCTCATTGTGTTCCTTTTGAATTAAACTACTAACTCTCTACTACTCACTCGCTACTACTCTCTGCTCCTCACTCTCTACTACTCACTCTCTATTACTCTCTGCTACTGTATACTACTTAGCCTCTACTACTCTCTCTCTACTACTCTCTACTACTCACTCTCTGCTACTCACTCTACTACTCGCTCTACTACCCACTCTTTACTACTTACTCTCTGCTTCTCTCTACTACTCACTCTCTACTACTCTCTCTACTACTCTCTACTACTCACTCTACTACTCATTCTCTACTACTCTCTACTACTCTCTCTCTGCTACTCACTCTCTACTACTCACTCTCTACTACTCTGTACTACTTACTCTCTACGACTCTCTATTACTCACTGTCAATTACTCTCTAATACTCACACTACTACTCACTCTCTACTGCTCTCTACTACTCACTCTCTACTACTCACTCTCTACTACTCACTCTCTACTCTCTACCTCTCTACCTCTCTCTAACTCTCTCTCTACTACTCTCTACCTTCCTAACTCTCTACCTCTACCTCTCTACCTCTACCTCTCTAACTCTACACCTCTACCTCTCAACATCTCTCTACCTCTCTCTACACGCATACATATGCACATATATATGCATATATATGCATATGCAGTTATATATGTGTATGTGTATATATACATACATATATTAACATATATATAAAATGCACATCTGTATAAATACAAATATAAATGCATGCATACATATACATATGCATTAATGCATACATATGCATGTTGTGTACATGAAAGTTTGTAAAGCACTAATACAAGCAAAGCTAAAAAGACACCTACGTACAAACAGAATTTCTTTAACTTAAACAAGGGCGAGACCTATTGCATTTTCATTGCTTTTTTACTTTGATTCCATCAAGAAGGCATTCAGATGATCACAAATTTGCCATAAATTCTGAATGTTAGCACTCTAGTTGCTCATTAGATCACTGTAGTAAAGCTACTGATCACCAGGGAAGTCTGCTGCTTGTATTCAAAGTGCATGTTTCAGTCTGCATGTCAGAAGTTTTTAATGAAATAGAAGAGGATTTGAGAAGTCACTCATAATGAGCCCTCATTTTTGTTTTTTCAGCACTAATCATAATTTCTATGGCAAAATGAAGCCCCTCATTGTGTTACTTTTAAATTAAACTACTAACTCTCTACTACTCACTCGCTACTTCTCTCTACTACTGACTCTCTACTACTCACTCTCTATTATTCTCTACTTCTCTCTACTACTACTCTATACTACTTACTCTCTACTACTCACTCTCTACTAGTCTCTACTACTCACTCTACTACTCTCTACCACTCACTCTCTGCCACTCTACTACTCACTCTCTACTACTCTCTCTCTACTACTCCCTCTCTGCTACTCACTCTACTACTCTCTACTATAAACTCTCTACTACTCTATATCTACTGCTCACTCTCTACTATTCACTCTCTACTACTCACTCTCTACTATTCCCTCTCTACTACTCTCTACTACTCACTCCCTACTACTCACTCTCTACTACTTGCCCTCTACTACCCTCTACTACTCACTCCCTACTACTCACTCTCTACTACTCTACTACTCTCTCTTCTACTCACTCTCTACTGCTTACACTCTACTACTCACTCTCTACTACTCTTTTACTCTCTACTACTCTCTCTACTACTCATACTCTACTATTCTCTACTACTAACTCTACTACTCTCTACAATTCACTCTCTACTACTCTACTACTCACTCTCTAATACTCTCTCTCTACTACTCACTCTCTACAACTCACTCTCTACTACTCTCTCTACTACTCTCTACTTTTCACTTTTCACTCTCCACTACTCACTCTCTACTACTTGCTCTCTACTACTCACTCTACTACTCTCTACTACTAACTCTCTACTACTCTATATCTACTGCTCACTCTCTACTATTCACTCTCTGCTACTCCCTCTCTACTACTCTCTACTACTCACTTTCGACTACTCACTCTCTACTACTCGCCCTCTACTACTCACTCCCTACTACTCACTCTCTACTGCTCTACTACTCTCCCTTCTCTCTTCTCACTCTCTACTACTCACACTCTACTACTCACACTCTACTACTCACTCTCTACCACTCTTCTACTCTCTACTACTCTCTCAACTACTCACTCTCTACTATTCTCTACTACTAGCTCTACTACTCTCTACCATTCACTCTCTACTACTCTACTACTCACTCTCTAATACTCTCTCTCTACTACTCACTCTCTACTACTCGCTCTCTACTACTCTCTGCTACTCACTCTCCACTACTCGCTCTCTACTACTTGCTCTCTACTACTCACTCTACTACTCACCCTCTACTACTCTACTACTCTCTACTACTCTGTCTCCTACTCACTCTCTAATACTCTCTGTACTACTCACTCTCTACTACTCTCTACTACTCACTCTCGACAACGTGCTCTCTACTACTCACTCTGTACTACTCTCTACTACTCACTCTACTACTCACTCTCTACTACTCCCTACTATGCAGTCTACTACTCAATCTCTACTACTCTCTACTACTCACTCTCTACTGCTCCACTATTATCTACTACTCACTCTCTAGTACTCTAATACTCCCTACTACTCATCTCTTTACTATTCACTTTCTACTACTCACTCTCTACTACTCTCTACTACTCACTTTCTACTACTCTCTACTACTCACTCTCTACAGCTCTCTCCTAATCACTCTCAACTACTCACTCTCTGCTACTCTCTACTACTTACTCTACTACTCACTCTCTACCACTCTCTACTACTCTCTCTCTGCTACTCACTCTCAATTATTCTGTACTTCTCTCTACTACTACTCTATACTACTTACTCTCTACTACTCACTCTCTACTACTCTCTACTACTCACTCTACTACTCTCTACCACTCACTCTCTACCACTCTACTACTCACTCTCTACTACTCTCTCTCTACTACTGCCTCTGCTACTCACTCTACTACTCTCTACTACTAACTCTCTACTACTCTCTATCCACTGCTCACTCTCTACTATCCACTCTCTACTACTCTCTCTCTACAACTCCCTCTCTACTATTCTCTACTACTCACTCTCCACTACTCACTCTCTACTACTCGCCCTCTACTACTCTCTACTACTCACTCTCTACTACACACTCTCTACTACTCTACTACTCTCTCTTCTACTCACTCTCTACTACTCTCACTCTACAACTCACTCTCTACTACTCTTCTACTCTCTACTACTCACTTTCTACGATTCTCTACTACTAACTCCACTGCTCTGTACTACTCTCTACCATTCACTCTCTACTACTCTACTACTCAGTTCAGTTCATGAAGCTTTATTCGGTACAAAAAATTTGACCATAAAAGCACATATTGACAATACATATACATAAACATTAAAAAGCGTTTGTAAAAAAGTGTAAAACAGTACAGACCAATTTGCTAAAAAATCATACTTTTGCATACACTGATAGATTTGATTAAGAACGTTGCTGTATAAAAACAAATGTTAACAGATTTCATATTAAAAATAAGACTCATTGCCGCATCCACTGTACGTACCCGATATTTGACAAATAGAGGCTTTAAATATAGAATTTGATAATTCTCATACAGTTTACATAAAAGTAAAAAGTGCAGGGTGCTCTGTTTCGATATGCCATCCCACTGACACGGTCCTGTGGGGTGTTGCTTGATGTTAGGCAATGCCACTAACTCATGCACAATTCCAAACCTGAGTCTGGTATGAACAAATTTGTGCGAGGGCCTTGTTACCTGCACATGGTAAGATGGAAAACCTTCGATGTAAGAATATTTGTTGTAAAAGGAGACTGTTGTCATAGACCGGCTAGAAGAAGTCCTCTTGGTTGCCATGTGCTCCATGAAGATTGCTTTCAGTTCTGATTTCGGTATATCCAATGCAGCCTTCGGATTAGTCAGAACATCAAGTTTAAAGATTTGTGAGTAACAATCTACAACATATCTTATCCACGGGATCTTCCTATACATGTCTAGTGAGAGACAGTCTTCAATAATAGATATGTTTAGAGTCTTTTCGTCCTGGATCCAGATCGAACGCCATAACATTAGTGGTCTTAAGGCTAAGAAATCACTCAAATAATTGATGTTTAGTTCCCAATGGGTCAATACAGTAGCGGCTGAAGAGGGCAGACATAAGAGTTTTTTTAAAAAGGAGTTCTCCTCGAGCTGCAATTCATGGGCACAACTATGCCCATAAATAGCCGCCCCATATAATGCAATACTGGCACATCTTGCGTGGTAAATTTGCAGCATATCCCTTGTTCGTCTATCCCCAATTTTAGCCGCAAATTTGAAAATTCCATGGGCACTTTTTGCCATTTTATTACTAACAATATTAAATTCATTAGACCACCTTCTATCATGGAAAAAGGTTATTCCAAGATAACAGAAAGAGTTAACTGATTGCACCTTATTACCATCGATAAAAAAGCAGTGTGTTTCCTATTTTTTACCCCACATGTCATGGTATGAGTCTTATCCTTATTGATGAGTAGTTTCCTGTCCCTAATAAACAGTGAAAATCTTTCCATCAATTTTTGCAATCCCAGGGGGGTCCTAGAAAGAAGCACGGCGTCATCAGCATATAATAACACCGGCAGTGACACACCTTTATGACTGGGAGCATCTGCTTGAACACCTTTTAAAATCACATATATCTCATTGATGAATAAAATAAACAGTAACAGAGCTAAAACACAGCCTTGTCTTATGCCACGTCGTACACTGAATTTGGGGGTGCATTCTCCCTTGATTCCAAAGCGCACACAAGTTTGCAGTTTTTGGTACAGCCTGGCAAGGAAGAAAATAATACCCTCAGGGGCACCCATCCGCAGCAGAGTAGGCCATAAAATTCCGTGATCAACCATATCAAAGGCGCTACTTAGATCAGCAAAACATAAATATAGAGAGCTACCTTTGGCTTCAACATATTTCCCAATTATGAGGTCAAGGTTCAAACATTGGTCCAGAGTACCCCTACCTTTCCTAAAACCAAACTGGCTTTCGGACAAAATTGCCTTATCTTCAACCCACTCCTCGAGCCTAGCTAGAATAACTCTGCTCATAACCTTTACAGAGGAGTCCAAAAGGGAGATAGGGTGATAATTCTTTGCTTCTGACTGATTGCCTTTTTTAAATAAAGGAATAATAATCGATTCCCCCCATGTTATCGGAGCCTCAGTGCAGACTGCTGCATTAAACACATTCGCAAGGAGGGGGCTCCAGATCTCTGGGACTGCTTTATAAACATCACTTGGGACCCCATCGGGTCCTTGGGCCTTTCGCCACTTGCTTGCACGAATTCCTGACCTCGGCTACGGTAAAGTTTAAAGGTAATATGGGCCAATTACATGGGGTGGTGGCTGAACTATTATTTGAACCAAATATATTGGAAAAATGCGTTACCCAGGAATCACTAGGAACGTTAGAGCTCAATACCGGGGAGTTGTCATCTCTCAGGAAGGGAGAATTAACCGTAGCCCAGAATAAAGTATTATTATTGATCTCAGCCGCTTGATTTAATAATTCCCACACTTCCTGCTGTAACTCTCTTTTCCTCTTTTTTAATGCTGATTGGTATTCTGCTCTTCGTTCAATTATTAAAGCAGTGTTTCTAGGTTTTATGGCCAGGACCTTCTTTAGCTCAGCTAGGGCCAGATGTAGGTAGGGTTTTACCGGTCGGTAACGGCCGAATTCGGCCGTTACCGACCGGTAAAAGGATTTTGAGATGTAGGGGGCAGAATCGGTAAATTTACCGTTCGGTAAATTTACCGAATCTGTAAATATACCGGTCGGTAAATTTACCGACCGGTATTTTTACAGATTCGGTAAAATTGATATGTAGGTGGGACTCTTATGAGTCCCACAAGGCCTAACAAATCGGTATTTTACCATCAAATTCAATTTGATGGTGAAATACCGATTCAGGTGTGCATGCACATGTGTGCATGCACACCTATGCCATATGACAGGCAGACCTGCCCTTAGGGCAGGTATGCCTGCCATATGGCCCCCAACCCTTTTTTGGGGGTGCCAGAGGGTGTCAAAGTGACACCCCCTGCACCCTTGTCAAAATCGGTATTTACTGATTCGGTAAATACCGACCGGTAATGCCCCATTCATTCCTATGGGCTTCAAAGCCCATAGGAATGAATGGAGCATTACCGGTCAGTATTTACCGATTCGGTAAATACCGATTTTTACCGATTCGGTAAAATACACATCTGGATGGACCTACATGTCCACCCTTCATATTTACCGATTCTAAATTACCGAATCGGTAAAATTCGGTAATTAAGAATCGGTAAATATTTTTTACCTACATCTGGGCCCTAGTAGCCTGGTGCAGGTATGGTCAAACCAACCATGTCCATGGCCATTATCAGCTCTAATTGGTCTAGTAAACCTTGCATCAATTAATATGTTAATATTTTTAAAAGCAGTTAAAACACATTCTGACCCAGTGTTGTTTTCAAGGATTGATGAGATATCAGTTAAACAATCAGAAACAATGTAACCAATTAGTTCTTCTGCTCTATCCCCAACCCATTTGACTCTAACACCATTGGGTCTATGGGGTTCTACGTTGGCGATGGTATGGCCCACAGCTACAGGGCTCTTACTCCATAGGGCACATTCTAGAACAATATAGTTATGGTCGCTCAAATATGTAACTTCAATCCTGGGGGTTTCACATAATGGGGTAATAGTCGAAGACACAATGACATGGTCTATTACCGAACTTGTCCTCCAGTTTTTAAAGGTAGGGATGGTCCTCCCATTAGCATCTTTGGCAAAGTCCAAAATTTCAAGGTCATAATTACTAATACATTAATACAGTAATTCTCCATAGCTATTATGCCTGAAATGGAGGTCCACATCACCAGCATTATTAACAACCACACATGCTTTCTGAAAGGTCAATTCGCATAAAGAAATATTAAAATCTCCTAGCCATATAAAATCAAAAGAAACATCACATTGGTCCATTAATTCATCAATAGCACTGGCTAAATGTTTTACAACGGATATCCTACTATCATCAAAAATATTATTGTAGTAGTCAATTAAGAGGACTTGTCGTCCTTGATCATTCTGGAGCCACAGTAACTGCGCGTGAGGTCCCACATTTAAGTATTTCACAGTCCTAATATTTTTACTAATCGAGACCAAGATTACAAGACCACCTTTTGCTCTCCCTGATCTAGAGCTAACTGCCCGTAGGTTGAACGTTACAAACCCCTCAAAATATACGTCTTCCTGGCACCAAGTTTCCTGGAAACACAAAATATCATGGGCGTTAATAAAGTCCTTCCAACACAAGGTGTCCTGTTTGGCCTTCAGTCCGGCAACATTCCAGCTTACAATAGAGATGCCGGTCAATATATTCACGCTGGGATCAATCATAGGGACAGTATTACCTGCAGATACCTCAGATACCTCATTGATACAGTCCTCTAAAACTCCAGCGCCAATACATCTTTCTTCACTCTGGTTCTCCACCGTAATGGGTTTGGAATCAGGTGGTAAAACACACGTGACGGGAGCCTGGGCAATAGTCGGCTGGCACGGGACACTAACCCCTGTCCAAGTAAGTCAATCGTTAGAGTCCAGGGAGCTTAGTGCCTGGAATCTGTTCTGGACAGGGATCCCAAACCCCGGGAAATGATTTGGCAGGGGAATTATATTTCCCAATTTATGAGGAGGGTTTTTGATTAGGTGACTATAGAAAAAACCAAGAGGACGTACATTTATTCTGTCTTCCCCGGGGATTAAGGATCCAGCCCTTAATAATGCCGTAGCCGCATGTTGGGGGTGTTTAAAATTAATGATGACACAATCACCCCTACATGTTTTACTAGACGTACCTATCCAGTCAACCCTTCTAGTAGTTAGAATTTGGTCTGCATAGGTAATTGGAAAGCCACAGTTATTATGTAGCCATGAGACCGTTCTGTTTTTTAATGAATCATGAGATTCAAGTTCGGGTCTAACTGGATCAGTCTCATAGATGGGGACATTAGTCAGAACGGCCACATAAGGGGCACAGGCTGGTGGTAAATTCACAGGGCGTTTCCGTCTGGTTGGTTTCGGTGGACCCTGCTCACTAGCATTAGGCTTACACTGAAGGGGGATGGAGGGTGGATTTGTAGGTAATGGGGCTGGCAATACTGCTTCTTTAAATGTTCCGCCCCCAGTTAAAGAGTTTACAGATAATATGGGGGAAGCTAGGTCAGCATTGATGGGCCTCGACTTTCCAGCCAAAGCTATGTGCGCATCAAGTAACCCACCTAATCTATTTACTTCCAATGAGAGCTGATCCAGTTTGTCTACCAAAGGTTTGATAATCTTATCAACCTTAGAAACAAAAGTACTCATTAGAAGATCAAACTGGTCAGAACTCATAAAGGATGCGGCGTTCTTAGCAGTTGATTCCTCAGCACCAGAAGAGATTTTTAATACAGTCTCTCCTCTTTTTTTGTTACGGGTACGATAACCCCCTCGTGTAATGGGAGCTTTCCTGCAGGCTCTTATTTGTCTAGGGGCCGGTGAACTGTGGGCAGGCGAAACACTGGGGGATACAGATGAAAGAACAGAGATATTAGAACCATTTTCAGGTTGAGCTATAGTTCCCTCAGAAATATCAAGGGTGACAAGATCTGGATGATCATCCGGGGGTGCTATAATATTAGGATCAGGGAGGGTAGGGCAATCAATAGGAGGGTTCTCCTTCCCTAACGACATCCTTCGCTCCTTGTTGGTTTGACTAACCACTTTCACTAGGTAGTTATCCATAGTGGCTGTTATAGAAGGGTTTTTAAGAGCCTTTTGTTTAGACATTATGGGGCATATTACCAACCAATAGAGATAATTTTTGTCTCTAACTTGTTTAGAGACAAAAATTATCGCCACACATCGGCGATTTTTATCGCAGATAAACCTTGCTATTAGCAAGGTTTATCGCAAATGCGATAAAAACGGCCGCAATGCATGAATATCGCTGAAAAGTCAGCGATATTCATGCATTATCGAGCAAATGCTCTTAGCCATGTTATCCACCTCCCATTGGTTAACATGGCTAAGAACTGCTCAGGGCAGGTGTTAGCTTTTGGAGATATTCGCGCTTAGCGCGAATATCTCCAAAAGTTGGTAATAGGAGATAGCGATGTTAGCGACTGTTTCCAGTCGCTAACATCTTGGCACGCCCACTTTGCATGTCATTAGTGATAAATATCACTGACATGCAAAGCGGGGCCGAAGATGGTTGCTATCTCCTATTAGCTGTCGCTAACTGGTGTTAGCGACAGCTTGGTAATAGGGAGATAAATTTATCTCCGCTTTCTTGGCTTTTAAAGCCAAAAAAGCGGAGATAAACCCCCTTGATAATATGCCCCTATATTTTAGGATGCTCAAAAAGACCAACTAAAAACACAATCAAATACAATATAAAATATAAAAAACAGTTATCTAGGAGATAAAGCTTTCATGTATTACAACCGAACTGAGATAAAATAGTTAACAGTAATGGATTAATGAAAAGTCCTTAGTATAAAAGGAAAAAACAGTCACAGTTCCTGAGCAGTGTTAGATAGTTATTTACACTTAGTGCGACAAAGTACCTCGGGCTGGAGATCAAATCAAAGAGGGACGGCCCAGCCCAGCCTTGGACAGTCCCGGACTGTCGCAGACTGTCCCGCCCTTGTCCCGGGCTTCTCCCGCGCGCGTCCCGTGTTGGCGGAAGGTAAACCCGGTGCTTTGAAGCACCTCCGGGAACAGAGCTCGCGTCACTGGAGGAGCGCCGGTCCCCGGGGCAGCTGGGATATGTAGTCTTCCCGCTACCTGCTTCCCGGTCTGGCCTGGGATGGAGACAGCCGCCGCTGCCAACGCGGCGCTGTGGAAGAGCTGGCGTAACAGGGTAAGGAGCAGGTAAGGTTAGAGCTGGCTGTTGCCCTCACGGCGTCTGTCCGCTTGATTCCGGCCCCGAGGCTCTCTCGGCAGACCCGGTGCTTTGAAGCGCCTCCGGGCGCAGAGCTCGCGTCACTGGAGGAGCGCCGGTCCCCGGGGCAGCTGGAATAAGTAGTCTTCCCGCTACCTGCTTCCCGGTCTGGCGTGGGATGGAGACAGCCGCCGCTGCCCACGCGGCGGTGTGGAAGAGCTGGCGTCCCAGGGTAAGGAGCAGGTAAGATTAGAGCTGGCCGTTGCCCTCACGGTGTCTGTCCGCTTGATTCCGGCCCCCTACTACTCACTCTCTAATACTCTCTCTCTACTACTCGCTCTCTACTTGCTCTCTACTACTCTCTCTACTACTCACTCTCTACTACTCTCTCTACTACTCACTCTCTACTACTCTATACTACTCACTCTCGACTACTTGCTCTCTACTACTCTCTACTACTCACTCTACTACTCACTCTCTACTACTCCCTACTACTCACTCTACTACTCACTCTCTGCTACACTCTACTACTCACTCTCTACTGCTCCACCACTATCTACTAATCACTCTCTAGTACTCTACTACTCCCTACTACTCTCTCTCTACTACTCACTCTCTACTACTCACTCTCTACTTCTCTCTACTCACTCTCTACTACTCTACCGATCACTCTCTACTACTCACTCTCTACTACTCACTCTCTACTACTCTCTCCTAATCACTCTCTACTACTCTCTACTACTTACTCTATTACTCACTCTCTACTACTCTCTACTACTCTCTCTCTGCTACTCACTCTCTACTGCTCACTCTCTACTGCTCTCTACTACTCACTCTCTACTACTCTATTACTCACTCTACTACTCACTCTCTCCTACTTACTCTACTACACTCTAATACTCACTCACTGCTACTCTCTCTACTACTCTCTACCACTCACTCGCTATTACTCATCCTCTACCTCTACCTCTACCTCTCTACTTCCACCTCTACACCTCTACCTCTCTCTACCTCTCTCTACACACACACTATGAACATATACATATGCATATATATGCATATGCATTTATATATATGTATGTGTATATATCCTCCAAAGATTTCCCAGCAGATGAGGCCACACAACACATCAAGTAAGGAAAATCCTTTATTTATAACAGCCAGCTTACAATCCCATATTTCAATCCATCTAGCTTGACGCGTTTTAGAGGGTGTTTCTCTCCTTCCTCAGAGGCTTTTGAACAAAAGGTAAATTCATGCATAATCACGAGTTCCCCGCGTGCTTTTAAGCATTTCAGTTGGCCTCAGGTTTGTCTTTTACTATTGATTACCTTCGCAATGCACGCTGGTCCTTGTGGTTTTGGTAACACATAATTAAGCCCTCTAGTGGGTTCCGATTGTTCAAATAATTTTAGGGTTGTCTTTCTAGCCCTCCATTGGGCCCCTGGGTCGCACCCTGCCTGCTAGAATTAGTCCTTGAGTGCCTTTTCACAAGGGGCAGTTTGCCCCTGTAAGCATCCATTCCATGTTGTTGGATGGTGCAATCCCTCCATGGCCTGGAAAACGCTGTGTTAAACTTCCTCCAAAGATTTCCCAGCAGATGAGGCCGCACAACACATCATGGAAGGAACTTCCTTTATTTATGTTAACAGCCAGCTTACGATCCCGTATTTCAATCCTTCTAGCCTGACGTGTTTCAGAGAGTGTCTCCCTCCTTACTCAGAGGCTTTTGAACAAAAGGTAAATTCATGCATAATCACGAGTTCCCTGCGTACTTTTAAACTTTTCAGTTGGCCTCAGGTGTGCCTTTTACTTTTGTTTACCTTCGCAATGCACGCTGGTCCTTGTGGTTTTGGTAACGCATAAAAAAGCCCTCCAATGGGTCCCGATTGTTCAAATAACTTTAGGATTGTCCTTCTAACCCTCATTCGGGCCCCCAGATCGCACTCTGCCTGTTAGAAATAGTCCTTGTGTGCCTTTTCACAAGGGGAAGTTTCCCCCTGTAAGCATCCATTCCGTGTCGTTGGATGGTGCAATCCCCCCACAGCCTAAAAACGCAGTGTTAAACTTCCTCCAAAGATTTCCCAGCAGATGAGGCCGCACAACACATCAAGTAAGGAACATCCTTTATTTATGATAACAGCCAGCTTACCATCCCGTATTTCAATCCTTCTAGCCTGACGCGTTTCAGAGGGTATCTCCCTCCTTCCTCAGAGGCTTTTGACCAAAAGGTAAATTCATGCACAATCTTGAATTCCCTGCGTGCTTTTAAACATTTCAGTTGGCCTCAGGGGTGCCTTTTACTTTTGATTACCTTCGCAATGCACGCTGAGTTGTTGGCACCTCTTGGTAGTAGGCGCAAGGAAAAACGGATGAGCACCCCGAACAAACTAATTGATACATGTATAAGAAAACTCACACTTAAAACTGTTATTGGGAATAATCTAGTGATTGTGCGGTTTCAATCCTTTAAAAGGATACATAACTACCTGACAACTTATGGTTACCCTATAGGGCTACTAGAGAGAGGGGTGTGAGCTCGGAAATTCCAATTCATATTTTGCACAATAAATGCTCAAATTACCAAAGTCAATTTTTCATTTCAGCGCGGTCATATATACAATCAGTTAACACTCCTTTTATTATACCCTTAACCTCCCACCATTTCTGAAAGGCAATTTCCCAAATGTTATCTCACTATCCCCCTCCACAATGAACCACTCATCTATCTCCCCTACCATCGTTATGAGAAAGTGATTCCCCAAATATTATCTCTCCCTTAGTTCCTCATAAACCACTCGTTTGTTTCTCCCTGCAGTCAGGCTGCTTCATCCACCCTACCAATACCCTCAGTCCTTCTCTCTCCCTTCACTAATCACTTTTGCGATGACCTGCTAAATATGGACCGGGATTAACTGGCATCTGATGTATGTTTGCATTAGTTCATCTTAGTAGGTATTTTGTTGCGTGCCCTGCATCGCATTTGGTGATGCAGTACACACAAAGAAATTAATTTTATTTATTTATATGTTTGCTTACCTGTTAAAGTCCGTAATCCATACATTACTACCCCCACCCTGCCCCTCCCCCTCCCCACGTCACCGCCCTGCAGTTACACCTAGTACTGTACGCGGCTGGTTATCACTGATGTCACTGACCATGTTATGAATGATGCAATATGTGACATCATCAGCAGTGCATTGCGGGCGCGCTAATTATAGTTAGCAGAACTAACTATAATGGAGGAATTTCTATGGTTTTGTACAAGTGATTTGGCCAGCTAACTATAACACCCCTAAAACCTATGTTTTTCTGTGAATATATATATATATATATATACATATATATATATATGTATGTATATATATATATATATATATATATATATATATATATATATATATATATATATATATATATATATATATTCACTGAAAAAACCATAGGTTATAGACCATATATAGTTAGGAATTAGCATTTAAAAAACCTTATTTTACTCACACAAAACCATTGAAATTCCATATATAGTTAGTTGCACTAACTATATATCGCGCACCCGCAATCCACTGCTGATCATGTCACATATTACATCATTCATGACATGGTCAGTGACATCACTGATGACATCACTGATGACATCTCAAATGACATCACTGATGACATCACTGATGACAACATCCAGTGACTGTCTTTTTCTGTAAAGTTAAAATATGTCTTGAGTGGATGTATAAGTGTCTGGATGAAGGATTTAGTAGGTGCATGACTGACTGTATGAGTGAGTGATTAAATGTGTCTCACTGAATGCATGGGTTAGTGACTAAACTGTCTTAATTTGTGCATCATTATGTCTGTTGTTCTGTAAACTGCTGCATGTGTTGATCATTAGCTATACGAGAGGCTATATGTGTTATTAATTGGTTGCCCAAGTATTTCTATGGGAGATTGAGTTTGTGTGGGGGTGGCTGGAAGGTGTGTGACTCTATGCATAGATGTGTGAGCAGTTTATTCACTAGGTGTATGAGTTCAAGAGTGCATGTGGAAACAGCTACATGGGCAGTTGACTGTGTGCATGAGTGTATTGATGAGTGAATGGATATCTCAATGCTACATGTCATAGTAAGTACATATGTAAAACACAGTACATGTGAGAGTTGGCATATATAAATAACTGTGCATGAGAGCCACTGAATGAGTGAGTGGTTGTATCGATCATTGTGAACTTGTATCAGGGATTGTATAAGAGAGTAAATATGTGTTAGTATATGTTTCAATAAGTAAGGTGTGTTTAACTGTATAGTTGAAGAAATGGAGGTGAGATTGTTTCTTTGCATGAATGACTGGGTGTGTGAGTAACTCCATGGATGAGTGGCAGTGTGTGAGTGTCTGTATACACTGAGTGTATCTAAGGTTATATTAGAGTCTGAAGAGGTTTATCGTATTAGCACAAGAATGATGTCAAATGAGATGTCATCAGTGATGTCATCAGTGATGTCATTTGAGATGTCATCAGTGATGTCATCAGTGATGTCACTGACCATGTCATGAATGATGTAATATGTGACATGATCAGCAGTGGATTGCGGGTGTGCGATATATAGTTAGTGCAACTAACTATATATGGAATTTCAATGGTTTTGTGTGAGTAAAATAAGGTTTTTTAAATGCTAATTCCTAACTATATATGGTCTATAACCTATGGTTTTTTCAGTGAATTTCATTGGTTTTTTAACAGCTAATATCTGTAGCTGTAAAATGTATTCTTCTTTAAATCCAAAAATATATTTTATATGTTTATGAATAATTTTTTTTTTAAATATTTTTTTTTCTTCGTTCCCGCTTCGCAAATCGGGAAGCTTCCCGTTAGCTGACCTTGATGCCGCGAAATAGACCGCGAGCCGGTAAACGTTTCTTTACCGCAAGTGCCGCGTTACAAAACAACATCGTGACGCCTCCCGTCCGCATGACGTTTCACGTTGTCGCGTGATACGTCATATGACGTACTACGTTAGCGAACTGGTACGCGAAGCGAGTCGCAAAGCGCAGGTTTCTGGAAGCAAACCGGGAGGCCCTGCAAAGCGCTTAACGTAAACACAGCAAGTCATGTGACTTGGTAATAACACTTTTCATTGGTTCATTTCACTTTTGGTTTCCTAATGATGTAAGACTAGGTCATATAATCTAAAATGAACACTTTTGATTGGTTGAGAACTCTTGTTTTTCCCAAATGATGAAAATCCCTCCTTCTTTCCTCACTCTGACTTTCATCATTGTGAGAGAAAGACCCTTTGTGATCACTGAGCAATGGCTTCTTTAGTAGCTTCAGCTGGTGCTTCCCCACCACCTCCACCACATCCAAGGAAGAGTGGACCACCTGCTCAAGTTATAATTCAACAAGAAGAAGAAGAAGAGGAACAGGAGGACGAGCACGAAGAGAGGCAGTTTTTGCCTGAGCAGCCCAGGACGTCTCACCGGAAAGAAAACTTCATTTGGCAATTTTTTAAAATTCCCAAAGGTCAGAAAAAAGTAAATGCAAGATACGTAACTTGCCTTATATGTCAAGATAGACTGTCCAGAGGGACCGACAAAAAATACAGTTTCGGAAACTACACAATGCATCGCCATATGACTAGGTGGCATCCTAACAACTACAGTGCTGCACAGTTTCGGAACGACCTAGATAATCTCCCTATTATGGCCAGAAGATCTGTTGTACCGGAAGTAACGGGACCAGAGGGCAGGGAGATGGTGCCAAATATACAAATGAGATTTGGTGATGTAAAACACATCTGCGCATTTTGCGATGGATTCATTTCCTACGGACAAAAAAGCATCACTCTGATCAACAGAGCTATTGACTATCATATGCAAGTTTGTCCGAAACGCCCAAAATAATAAATACTTCTTTTTTTTGTTTTGTTGCTCCTGTTGAGCCCTTTACAATGAATCGTTTTCATTGCCCCCTCCAAGAAAAACCCAAAAAAATATAAAACTGTTCCGAAAAATTCAAAAACAGTAAAAAAATGTTCAGAAAAATAAAAAAAAAAGTTCTTTTCAGAACTACCTCCCCGTTATTAAAAAATTGGTACAATATTTGGAACTGTGCCAACCTCTATTTCTCTTAGTTCGCTTCCCAGTTCGCTCGCCGGTACGCGAACCGGAAGCGAACCAAAAACAGTAAGTATAAGGGAAGGAAACAGACACTTATGTTAAAAGAAAGACAGCTATAGGGGAGTAAACTAGAGATACTATTACCCGTAATCCACTGCTGATGATGTCACATATTACATCATTCATGACATGCTCAGTGACATCATCAGCAGAGGATTGCGGGTTTTTTGGCAACATGCCTTATCCACGGTTTAATAACGCTGCCTTTTGCTTTATATAAGTTTTCAAATTGTATGAAATATATACCAATAGGTCGTTATGAACCTTTAGGTAGTGCTTTTCTTCATGAGGTCTGGTCGCTTCCATACACATACAGATGTTTCAAAGATGATCAAGAAGTTTATCTGAATGGAGAGGAATGCACTGAGACGCCAGATCATTCACTAATGTGTAGGCACATACAGTTACACGGTTCATGCAACAAACACCGACCAAATATGGCTTGCGTGTTGCAAGGCACGCCAGTTCCTGCTATCATCCCCACGTTCAAGTTGTTGGAAAATGGTAGTTATTTGATGCTCAATAATGAAGATTGTTCTGAGTTAATTAAAAGTATTCCTTTTATCGTAACAGTAAGTGAACGGGTTATTTGCTGCAGAAATGTTCTATTTCCTCCCACACATGAACATAGGGAGTTTTCAATCTGGCCACAAATACCAACCTTGGGACACGTTTCAACGGCATGGCAAGAATAAGAGCTCTTTTGTCTCAGAGAGAGGTGGCCTTGAGTTCGGCCCGTGAAACTTTCGTACTTCACATAGCGAACACCCGTACAGAGGTGCACACCCTTTTCAATTAAGATTTGCCTTTCAATTTCAGCAACATGTTTCCGACTATCTTTAACGCATCCTCCACAAAGTCCCTGGCGCACTTTTTAAAAGTTGTTACCAGTGGTCTCGTGACTTCATTTGAGAAAATCTTTGGAGTCATCCCTGCTTCCTTTCATTCTATTTTCTGCACTCTGGTTCGTGGATTGGCATTTTTACTTGCATTACCAGCGGACGCTCTTGTGCTTTTTTACATTTTTAAATATGGATGTCCCTCCTATGCAACCTCCCACCCTGCAGCTGCTGACACTGTTCCGCAATCGCATGCTAGAATATTATGGCACAATGCCGTTGGCGATATTAAGCACGGCATATGGATTATCTTTTCGATTCTCCTACTTCACCTGTGTCCAGCCTGTATTTCACTGCCTGACCTGTGATTTCGATTGGGCCATTGATTTGTGTCTCTGCGGACCGGTTTCTCCTGACATCGACTTTAATCAGCTGATGACTCCTATCATTACTCACGAGTTGGTTTGTCCTGGCGAAAGGATTATGGCTGTGGCATTGATGCATGGACTACTTGGTCCCTGGAATTTACTGGCGGCAGCACAGTCTTTCTTGGAACAGAGCTTTCTTGAAAACCCACCGAGCTGTCCTCTGATGGTGATAGAGGATCCGGTGCTGGGAGAGCACGTATGTTCTTTTCCGCTTTTAAATTGGATGGCTGAACTGTTTTCGGATGAAGACGGTGACTTCCTATTGGAGGCTGTTGCAGCTTATTTTGCATACACAGTTATGTCATAGACCTTTTTCATGTTTGATATGCTGAGTACTAGCATTTCATTGACAATTCATTGACTTATTTGTCAAGTTTTTATTATTTACCTTGCCTATTGGCTTAAGACTCGATAAAGTACTTGGCTGTTTTATTTTTCTTTAGCATTAAATTTTCCTAGTTTTTAATGCTTTACCTTGCGGACCGTCCACATATAAACTTGCAATCTGCTCTCATGAGATGGCACTTCTATTATCTTATTCAGTTCGTTTCCGGATCATGAGGAGGTGTCATCTAGGTCCTGGATATCTTTACACCGTGTTAAGTTAGCATGGGCTCATTACCGGTTTAAACGCCATTTTTCCTTTTTTGCAACTTCTGCACACGACACTTAGTTGTTGCTTTAGCTTTCCACCTAGTAGTTCATCGTGGTTTACATGAGAATAATATGTTATTGGTCTACTATCTGCTTTACTTGTTAGACTATATCTGTACAGCGAGTGCTAAAGTTTCAAGAACAACACGATACAGAATTGTTATGAGGTCTGATCTCCACGACTTCATACTCATAACATAAGTGCAACTTCTGCCAATTCTGGGCATGAGGCGGGTTTTATATTGCTTTGCCGAACACACATACACAACAGTTGATGCGGTTCACATGAAGAGAGAGCTGGTGTATGCTGATGTGATTCCTTCAAATCTAAGACACTAAAGTATGGACACGCCCTAAACCAACACAAAGAGACCTTCTTAGCAAATAATATAATATGTGTATTAGGGAGGGTGAGATATAAGCAGCCGCGGGCCGTGGAGGGAGTTACGATGGGGCAGGGAGGCGGGGAGGGGGAGAAGCAGGGTGGAGCCCTCTCTACCTTGCCCCTCCCCGCCTCCCTGCCCCACCGTAACTCCCTCCACGGCCCGCGGCTGCTTATAAGTGTTGCTAACTCTTATTCATTTACAGCATGTTAACATACTGTCACCATTCGCTTTTTATGTACTAGTAACTATGCTGGTAATTTTGCTACTGATAATATGTGTACTTGTATTCTCCACCCTGCTTCTCCCCCTCCCCGCCTCCCTGCCTCACCGTAACTCCCTCCACGGCCCGCGGCTGCTTATAAGTGTTGCTAACTCTTATTCATTTACAGCATGTTAACATACTATCACCATTCGCTTTTTATGTACTAGTAACTATGCTGGTAATTTTGCTACTGATAATATGTGTACTTTTATTATCTAAGGTACTACGCCTGAGAAGACGGCATTAGTAAATAAACATTTCAAATACACATGTGTTCTTCTTAACTCCATGTTCTGGTTTCTAAGAAATATATAACGACCGACTGTTCATGAGTTCCACGTATCCTGAGGTACTATAAGTTCATATTCTGGATTGTCTAAACATTGAGAGTTTGTTATATCCAATGTGACACTGTACCTAGCTTGCTAAGGGGTTTTTGATTACTAAGGTGAGTTTTGGGACACCCTAATTCGCCGAGGTTCCAATCCTCTGTCCACAGTTCTGTGTGAGAACAGAAACCCTGCGACAGGGGCACCCCCGACCCTTGCTGGAGCTTCATCACACTTGCGATACAACTCCAGCAATGCGCCACCTTTACGGCACAGATACATCACGCATCTGTGCTGTTTTTGCCCCATGATGCGCCGCATTGTAAATGCAGCACACCATAGGTGACGGAACAGCGGCACAGAATGACTAACACATCCCTGGTGATGCGCCAGTCATCATAAATCTATCCCTATGCTTCTTATCTTGTTCGAGATGAACCGCCATATGTATCATCAAAGTTTTTTGCATTTCCTAAATAGCGAACTTTAAGGAATAAATAGCGATTCTTTACCATTCCTAGTTTGCGATGAGCTATTTGCTAATTACAAATTACCCATTCATTTCCTTCATTTCCATAGGGCGGTTGGACTCACTTTTAGCTCGAACGGCTGAATGGATTTCCACGAAACTTGGCAAAATTGTAGGGACTGGTAGCCCGATGTGCCTTTGCTATGTCTCAAGATATATGCTCCAGTGGTTTTTACGAAAATTAACTTTGAAAAATATATATTGGGCTACATTGGCCTATATATATGTTGGAGCCCAAATGTAGCCCAATGTAGCCCAATGAAGCCCAATGTAGCCCAATGTAGCCCAAAGATGGCCGCCAGAGACGAAAAAAAACAAATGTAGCCCAAATATCAGCCAGATGTAGCCCAACTATAGCCCAGTGACAGAATGACCAATCAGCTTCGCAAACCTCCGTTACGCGAAGCGGAGCGCTGTTACAGATATATATCTTTTTTTGAACGTTAATTTCTCAAAATCCACTGGAGCACATATATTGAGACCTAGCAAAAGGCACATCGGGCTACCAGTCCCTAATATTTTACCAAGTTTCGTGCAAATCCATTCAGCCGTTCGATTATTATTATTATTTTCTTTTTTTTGCCCCGCGGGGCCCTTTTAAAACCTCCACATCAAACCTAGGGGGTCAGCGAGGATCTACTATTCCCCCTTATGGTCATTTGCCCCTTCGCTTTAGCCTCCTCTTGTCTCTCGATCCTACAGAGAGACAAGATGGCGGCCGCTACGGACTGTTTGGAATGTTGACAGACGCCGGAGAACCAATCAGCTTCGCTTCACAAAGTTCCGTTGCGCGAAAAGTACGCGTCCTGGAGCGCTGCCCAGAGCGCGCTTACAGATATATATCTTTTTTTAAACGTTAATTTCTCAAAATCCACTGTAGCACATATATTGAGACCTACAAAAGGCACATCGGGCTACCAGTCCCTACAATTTTGCCAAGTTTCGTGGAAATCCATTCAGCCGTTCGAGCTAAAAGTGAGTCCAACCGCCCTATGGAAAACTCAATGTTAAAAACACGTTTTGGGACCCCCCTTTTTTCTCGGCCCCCGCTTGACGAAACCCCCCCAAATTTTCAGGGGCTGCTCAGAAACAAAATGTTCCATTTTCCAGACAATTTCAGCCAATTCCGTCCTCAAACGCCAAAGTTATTCAACATAGAATTTTCAAAAATCCCATAGGAAAAAAATCCTAACTATATATACCTACTGGCGACCGCCAGTAGGTAATATATATATATTATATATATATATATATATATATATAACATTTCTATGGCAAAATGAAACCCCTTATTTTGTTCCTTTTCAAATTAAATGTAGTAGGTGTTACCACTTTATTCCAATCAAGATGACTTCAGGTGTGCCATACTTTTGTCATAAGTAAGACTGTTAGCGTTCTAGTTGTTCTCTAAAACACTCTGGGACATTCTGTCACTGGGCTATAGTTGGGCTACATCTGGCTGATATTTGGGCTACATTTGTTTTTTTTTGTCTCTGGCGGCCATCTTTGGGCTATATTGGGCTTCATTGGGCTTCATTGGGCTACATTGGGCTACATTTGGGCTCCAACATATATATAGCCCAATGTAGCCCAATATATATTTTTCAAAGTTAATTTTCGTAAAAACCACTGGAGCATATATCTTGAGACATAGCAAAGGCACATCGGGCTACCAGTCCCTACAATTTTGCCAAGTTTCGTGGAAATCCATTCAGCCGTTCGAGCTAAAAGTGAGTCCAACCGCTCTATGGAAAACTCAATGTTAAAAACACGTTTTGGGACCCCCCTTTTTTCTTGGCCCCCGCTTGACGAAACCCCCCCAAATTTTCAGGGGCTGCTCAGAAACAGAATGTGCCATTTTCCTGAAAATTTCAGCCAATTCCGTCCACAAACGCCAAAGTTATTAGACATAGAATTTTCAAAAAACCCATAGAGAAAAAATCCTAACTATATATACCTACTGGCGACCGCCAGTAGGTAATATATATATATATATATATATATGTCATTTGAGATGTCATCAGTGATGTCATCAGTGATGTCACTGACCATGTCATGAATGATGTAATATGTGACATGATCAGCAGTGGATTGCGGGTGTGCGATATATAGTTAGTGCAACTAACTATATATGGAATTTCAATGGTTTTGTGTGAGTAAAATAAGTTTTTTTAAATGCTAATTCCTAACTATATATGGTCTATAACCTATGGTTTTTTCAGTGAATTTCATTGGTTTTTTAACAGCTAATATCTGTAGCTGTAAAATGTATTCTTCTTTAAATCCAAAAATATATTTTATATGTTTATGAATAATTTTTTTTTTAAATATGTTTTTTTCTTCGTTCCCGCTTCGCAAATCGGGAAGCTTCCCGTTAGCTGACCTTGATGCCGCGAAATAGACCGCGAGCCGGTAAACGTTTCTTTACCGCAAGTGCCGCGTTACAAAACAACATCGTGACGCCTCCCGTCCGCATGACGTTTCACGTTGTCGCGTGATACGTCATATGACGTACTACGTTAGCGAACTGGTACGCGAAGCGAGTCGCAAAGCGCAGGTTTCTGGAAGCAAACCGGGAGGCCCTGCAAAGCGCTTAACGTAAACACAGCAAGTCATGTGACTTGGTAATAACACTTTTCATTGGTTCATTTCACTTTTGGTTTCCTAATGATGTAAGACTAGGTCATATAATCTAAAATGAACACTTTTGATTGGTTGAGAACTCTTGTTTTTCCCAAATGATGAAAATCCCTCCTTCTTTCCTCACTCTGACTTTCATCATTGTGAGAGAAAGACCCTTTGTGATCACTGAGCAATGGCTTCTTTAGTAGCTTCAGCTGGTGCTTCCCCACCACCTCCACCACATCCAAGGAAGAGTGGACCACCTGCTCAAGTTATAATTCAACAAGAAGAAGAAGAAGAGGAACAGGAGGACGAGCACGAAGAGAGGCAGTTTTTGCCTGAGCAGCCCAGGACGTCTCACCGGAAAGAAAACTTCATTTGGCAATTTTTTTAAATTCCCAAAGGTCAGAAAAAAGTAAATGCAAGATACGTAACTTGCCTTATATGTCAAGATAGACTGTCCAGAGGGACCGACAAAAAATACAGTTTCGGAAACTACACAATGCATCGCCATATGACTAGGTGGCATCCTAACAACTACAGTGCTGCACAGTTTCGGAACGACCTAGATAATCTCCCTATTATGGCCAGAAGATCTGTTGTACCGGAAGTAACGGGACCAGAGGGCAGGGAGATGGTGCCAAATATACAAATGAGATTTGGTGATGTAAAACACATCTGCGCATTTTGCGATGGATTCATTTCCTACGGACAAAAAAGCATCACTCTGATCAACAGAGCTATTGACTATCATATGCAAGTTTGTCCGAAACGCCCAAAATAATAAATACTTCTTTTTTTTGTTTTGTTGCTCCTGTTGAGCCCTTTACAATGAATCGTTTTCATTGCCCCCTCCAAGAAAAACCCAAAAAAATATAAAACTGTTCCGAAAAATTCAAAAACAGTAAAAAAATGTTCAGAAAAATAAAAAAAAAAGTTCTTTTCAGAACTACCTCCCCGTTATTAAAAAATTGGTACAATATTTGGAACTGTGCCAACCTCTATTTCTCTTAGTTCGCTTCCCAGTTCGCTCGCCGGTACGCGAACCGGAAGCGAACCAAAAACAGTAAGTATAAGGGAAGGAAACAGACACTTATGTTAAAAGAAAGACAGCTATAGGGGAGTAAACTAGAGATACTATTACCCGTAATCCACTGCTGATGATGTCACATATTACATCATTCATGACATGCTCAGTGACATCATCAGCAGAGGATTGCGGGTTTTTTGGCAACATGCCTTATCCACGGTTTAATAACGCTGCCTTTTGCTTTATATAAGTTTTCAAATTGTATGAAATATATACCAATAGGTCGTTATGAACCTTTAGGTAGTGCTTTTCTTCATGAGGTCTGGTCGCTTCCATACACATACAGATGTTTCAAAGATGATCAAGAAGTTTATCTGAATGGAGAGGAATGCACTGAGACGCCAGATCATTCACTAATGTGTAGGCACATACAGTTACACGGTTCATGCAACAAACACCGACCAAATATGGCTTGCGTGTTGCAAGGCACGCCAGTTCCTGCTATCATCCCCACGTTCAAGTTGTTGGAAAATGGTAGTTATTTGATGCTCAATAATGAAGATTGTTCTGAGTTAATTAAAAGTATTCCTTTTATCGTAACAGTAAGTGAACGGGTTATTTGCTGCAGAAATGTTCTATTTCCTCCCACACATGAACATAGGGAGTTTTCAATCTGGCCACAAATACCAACCTTGGGACACGTTTCAACGGCATGGCAAGAATAAGAGCTCTTTTGTCTCAGAGAGAGGTGGCCTTGAGTTCGGCCCGTGAAACTTTCGTACTTCACATAGCGAACACCCGTACAGAGGTGCACACCCTTTTCAATTAAGATTTGCCTTTCAATTTCAGCAACATGTTTCCGACTATCTTTAACGCATCCTCCACAAAGTCCCTGGCGCACTTTTTAAAAGTTGTTACCAGTGGTCTCGTGACTTCATTTGAGAAAATCTTTGGAGTCATCCCTGCTTCCTTTCATTCTATTTTCTGCACTCTGGTTCGTGGATTGGCATTTTTACTTGCATTACCAGCGGACGCTCTTGTGCTTTTTTACATTTTTAAATATGGATGTCCCTCCTATGCAACCTCCCACCCTGCAGCTGCTGACACTGTTCCGCAATCGCATGCTAGAATATTATGGCACAATGCCGTTGGCGATATTAAGCACGGCATATGGATTATCTTTTCGATTCTCCTACTTCACCTGTGTCCAGCCTGTATTTCACTGCCTGACCTGTGATTTCGATTGGGCCATTGATTTGTGTCTCTGCGGACCGGTTTCTCCTGACGTCGACTTTAATCAGCTGATGACTCCTATCATTACTCACGAGTTGGTTTGTCCTGGCGAAAGGATTATGGCTGTGGCATTGATGCATGGACTACTTGGTCCCTGGAATTTACTGGCGGCAGCACAGTCTTTCTTGGAACAGAGCTTTCTTGAAAACCCACCGAGCTGTCCTCTGATGGTGATAGAGGATCCGGTGCTGGGAGAGCACGTATGTTCTTTTCCGCTTTTAAATTGGATGGCTGAACTGTTTTCGGATGAAGACGGTGACTTCCTATTGGAGGCTGTTGCAGCTTATTTTGCATACACAGTTATGTCATAGACCTTTTTCATGTTTGATATGCTGAGTACTAGCATTTCATTGACAATTCATTGACTTATTTGTCAAGTTTTTATTATTTACCTTGCCTATTGGCTTAAGACTCGATAAAGTACTTGGCTGTTTTATTTTTCTTTAGCATTAAATTTTCCTAGTTTTTAATGCTTTACCTTGCGGACCGTCCACATATAAACTTGCAATCTGCTCTCATGAGATGGCACTTCTATTATCTTATTCAGTTCGTTTCCGGATCATGAGGAGGTGTCATCTAGGTCCTGGATATCTTTACACCGTGTTAAGTTAGCATGGGCTCATTACCGGTTTAAACGCCATTTTTCCTTTTTTGCAACTTCTGCACACGACACTTAGTTGTTGCTTTAGCTTTCCACCTAGTAGTTCATCGTGGTTTACATGAGAATAATATGTTATTGGTCTACTATCTGCTTTACTTGTTAAACTATATCTGTACAGCGAGTGCTAAAGTTTCAAGAACAACACGATACAGAATTGTTATGAGGTCTGATCTCCACGACTTCATACTCATAACATAAGTGCAACTTCTGCCAATTCTGGGCATGAGGCGGGTTTTATATTGCTTTGCCGAACACACATACACAACAGTTGATGCGGTTCACATGAAGAGAGAGCTGGTGTATGCTGATGTGATTCCTTCAAATCTAAGACACTAAAGTATGGACACGCCCTAAACCAACACAAAGAGACCTTCTTAGCAAATAATATAATATGTGTATTAGGGAGGGTGAGATATAAGCAGCCGCGGGCCGTGGAGGGAGTTACGATGGGGCAGGGAGGCGGGGAGGGGGAGAAGCAGGGTGGAGCCCTCTCTACCTTGCCCCTCCCCCTCCCCGCCTCCCTGCCCCACCGTAACTCCCTCCACGGCCCGCGGCTGCTTATAAGTGTTGCTAACTCTTATTCATTTACAGCATGTTAACATACTGTCACCATTCGCTTTTTATGTACTAGTAACTATGCTGGTAATTTTGCTACTGATAATATGTGTACTTGTATTCTCCACCCTGCTTCTCCCCCTCCCCGCCTCCCTGCCTCACCGTAACTCCCTCCACGGCCCGCGGCTGCTTATAAGTGTTGCTAACTCTTATTCATTTACAGCATGTTAACATACTATCACCATTCACTTTTAATGTACTAGTAACTATGCTGGTAATTTTGCTACTGATAATATGTGTACTTTTATTATCTAAGGTACTACGCCTGAGAAGACGGCATTAGTAAATAAACATTTCAAATACACATCTGTTCTTCTTAACTCCATGTTCTGGTTTCTAAGAAATCTATAACGACCGACTGTTCATGAGTTCCACGTATCCTGAGGTACTATAAGTTCATATTCTGGATTGTCTAAACATTGAGAGTTTGTTATATCCAATGTGACACTGTACCTAGCTTGCTAAGGAGTTTTTGATTACTAACGTGAGTTTTGGGACACCCTAATTCGCCGAGGTTCCAATCCTCTGTCCACAGTTCTGTGTGAGAACAGAAACCCTGCGACAGGGGCACCCCCGACCCTTGCTGGAGCTTCATCACACTTGCGATACAACTCCAGCAATACGCCACCTTTACGGCACAGATACATCACGCATCTGTGCTGTTTTTGCCCCATGATGCGCCGCATTGTAAATGCAGCACACCATAGGTGACGGAACAGCGGCACAGAATGACTAACACATCCCTGGTGATGCGCCAGTCATCATAAATGTATCCCTATGCTTCTTATCTTGTTAGAGATGAACCGCCATATGTATCATCAAAGTTTTTTGCATTTCCTAAATAGCGAACTTTAAGGAATAAATAGCGATTCTTTACCATTCCTAGTTTGCGATGAGCTATTTGCTAATTAGCCGAATGTAGCCCAATGAAGCCCAATGTAGCCCAATGTAGCCCAAAGATGGCCGCCAGACACACAAAAAAACAAATGTAGCCCAAATATCAGCCAGATGTAGCCCAACTATAGCCCAGTGACAGAATGACCAATCAGCTTCGCAAACCTCCGTTACGCGAAGCGGAGCGCTGTTACAGATATATATCTTTTTTTGAACGTTAATTTCTCAAAATCCACTGGAGCACATATATTGAGACCTAGCAAAGGCACATCGGGCTACCAGTCCCTAATATTTTGCCAAGTTTCGTGCAAATCTATTCAGCCGTTCGATTATTATTATTATTATTTTTTTTTGCCCCGCGGGGCCCTTTTAAAACCTCCACATCAAACCTAGGGGGTCAGCGAGGATCTACTATGCCCCCTTATAGTTATTTCCCCCTTTGTTTTGACCTCCTCTTGTCTCTCGATCCTACCGAGAGACAAGATGGCGGCCGCTACGGACTGTTTGGAATGTTGACAGACGCCGGAGAACCAATCAGCTTCGCTTCACAAAGCTCCGTTGCGCGAAAAGTCCGCGAACCAGAGCGCTGCCCGGTCCGCTCTTACAGATATATATCTTTTTTTAAACGTTAATTTCTCAAAATCCACTGGAGCACATATATTGAGACCTACAAAAGGCACATCGGGCTTCCAGTCCCTACAATTTTGCCAAGTTTCGTGCAAATCCATTCAGCCGTTCGGGCTAAAAGTGAGGCCAACCGCCCTATGGAAATTAACATGGGAAAAACGCGTTTTGGGACCCCCCTTATTTCTCGGCCCCCCTTGACGAACCCTCCCAAAATTTTCAGGGGCTGCTCAGAAACAAAATGTGCCATTTTCCTGAAAATTTCAGCCAATTCCGTCCACAAACGCCAAAGTTATTAGACATAGAATTTTCAAAAAACCCATAGAGAAAAAATCCTAACTATATATACCTACTGGCGACCGCCAGTAGGTAATATATATATATATATATATATATATATATATATATATATATATATATATTACCTACTGGCGGTCGCCAGTAGGTATATATAGTTAGGATTTTTTTCCTATGGGATTTTTGAAAATTCTATGTTGAATAACTTTGGCGTTTGAGGACGGAATTGGCTGAAATTTTCTGGAAAATGGAACATTTTGTTTCTGAGCAGCCCCTGAAAATTTGGGGGGGTTTCGTCAAGCGGGGGCCAAGAAAAAAGGGGGGTCCCAAAACGTGTTTTTAACATTCAGTTTTCCATAGAGCGGTTGGACTCACTTTTAGCTCGAACGGCTGAATGGATTTCCACGAAACTTGGCAAAATTGTAGGGACTGGTAGCCCGATGTGCCTTTGCTATGTCTCAAGATATATGCTCCAGTGGTTTTTACGAAAATTAACTTTGAAAAATATATATTGGGCTACATTGGGCTATATATATGTTGGAGCCCAAATGTAGCCCAATGTAGCCCAATGAAGCCCAATGAAGCCCAATATAGCCCAAAGATGGCCGCCAGAGACAAAAAAAAACAAATGTAGCCCAAATATCAGCCAGATGTAGCCCAACTATAGCCCAGTGACAGAATGTCCCAGAGTGTTTTAGAGAACAACTAGAACGCTAACAGTCTTACTTATGACAAAAGTATGGCACACCTGAAGTCATCTTGATTGGAATAAAGTGGTAACACCTACTACATTTAATTTGAAAAGGAACAAAATAAGGGGTTTCATTTTGCCATAGAAATGTTATATATATATATATATATATATATATAATATATATATATTACCTACTGGCGGTCGCCAGTAGGTATATATAGTTAGGATTTTTTTCCTATGGGATTTTTGAAAATTCTATGTTGAATAACTTTGGCGTTTGAGGACGGAATTGGCTGAAATTGTCTGGAAAATGGAACATTTTGTTTCTGAGCAGCCCCTGAAAATTTGGGGGGGTTTCGTCAAGCGGGGGCCGAGAAAAAAGGGGGGTCCCAAAACGTGTTTTTAACATTGAGTTTTCCATAGGGCGGTTGGACTCACTTTTAGCTCGAACGGCTGAATGGATTTCCACGAAACTTGGCAAAATTGTAGGGACTGGTAGCCCGATGTGCCTTTTGTAGGTCTCAATATATGTGCTACAGTGGATTTTGAGAAATTAACGTTTAAAAAAAGATATATATCTGTAAGCGCGCTCTGGGCAGCGCTCCAGGACGCGTACTTTTCGCGCAACGGAGCTTTGTGAAGCGAAGCTGATTGGTTCTCCGGCGTCTGTCAACATTCCAAACAGTCCGTAGCGGCCGCCATCTTGTCTCTCTGTAGGATCGAGAGACAAGAGGAGGCGAAAGCGAAGGGGCAAATGACCATAAGGGGGAATAGTAGATCCTCGCTGACCCCCTAGGTTTGATGTGGAGGTTTTAAAAGGGCCCCGCGGGGCAAAAAAAAGAAAATAATAATAATAATCGAACGGCTGAATGGATTTGCACGAAACTTGGTAAAATATTAGGGACTGGTAGCCCGATGTGCCTTTTGCTAGGTCTCAATATATGTGCTCCAGTGGATTTTGAGAAATTAACGTTCAAAAAAAGATATATATCTGTAACAGCGCTCCGCTTCGCGTAACGGAGGTTTGCGAAGCTGATTGGTCATTCTGTCACTGGGCTATAGTTGGGCTACATCTGGCTGATATTTGGGCTACATTTGTTTTTTTCGTCTCTGGCGGCCATCTTTGGGCTACATTGGGCTACATTGGGCTTCATTGGGCTACATTGGGCTACATTTGGGCTCCAACATATATATAGGCCAATGTAGCCCAATATATATTTTTCAAAGTTAATTTTCGTAAAAACCACTGGAGCATATATCTTGAGACATAGCAAAGGCACATCGGGCTACCAGTCCCTACAATTTTGCCAAGTTTCGTGGAAATCCATTCAGCCGTTCGAGCTAAAAGTGAGTCCAACCGCCCTATGGAAATGAAGGAAATGAATGGGTAATTTGTAATTAGCAAATAGCTCATCGCAAACTAGGAATGGTAAAGAATCGCTATTTATTCCTTAAAGTTCGCTATTTAGGAAATGCAAAAAACTTTGATGATACATATGGCGGTTCATCTCGAACAAGATAAGAAGCATAGGGATAGATTTATGATGACTGGCGCATCACCAGGGATGTGTTAGTCATTCTGTGCCGCTGTTCCGTCACCTATGGTGTGCTGCATTTACAATGCGGCGCATCATGGGGCAAAAACAGCACAGATGCGTGATGTATCTGTGCCGTAAAGGTGGCGCATTGCTGGAGTTGTATCGCAAGTGTGATGAAGCTCCAGCAAGGGTCGGGGGTGCCCCTGTCGCAGGGTTTCTGTTCTCACACAGAACTGTGGACAGAGGATTGGAACCTCGGCGAATTAGGGTGTCCCAAAACTGACCTTAGTAATCAAAAACCCCTTAGCAAGCTAGGTACAGTGTCACATTGGATATAACAAACTCTCAATGTTTAGACAATCCAGAATATGAACTTATAGTACCTCAGGATACGTGGAACTCATGAACAGTCGGTCGTTATATATTTCTTAGAAACCAGAACATGGAGTTAAGAAGAACACATGTGTATTTGAAATGTTTATTTACTAATGCCGTCTTCTCAGGCGTAGTATCTTAGATAATACAAGTACACATATTATCAGTAGCAAAATTACCAGCATAGTTACTAGTACATAAAAAGCGAATGGTGATAGTATGTTAACATGCTGTAAATGAATAAGAGTTAGCAACACTTATAAGCAGCCGCCGGCCGTGGAGGGAGTTACGGTGGGGCAGGGAGGCGGGGAGGGGGAGGGGCAGGGTGGAGAGGGCTCCACCCTGCTTCTCCCCCTCCCCGCCTCCCTGCCTCACCGTAACTCCCTCCACGGCCCGCGGCTGCTTATATCTCACCCTCCCTAATACACATATTATATTATTTGCTAAGAAGGTCTCTTTGTGTTGGTTTAGGGCGTGCCCATACTTTAGTGTCTTAGATTTGAAGGAATCACATCAGCATACACCAGCTCTCTCTTCATGTGAACCGCATCAACTGTTGTGTATGTGTGTTCGGCAAAGCAATATAAAACCCGCCTCATGCCCAGAATTGGCAGAAGTTGCACTTATGTTATGAGTATGAAGTCGTGGAGATCAGACCTCATAACAATTCTGTATCGTGTTGTTCTTGAAACTTTAGCACTCGCTGTACAGATATAGTTTAACAAGCAAAGCAGATAGTAGAGCAATAACATATTATTCTCATGTAAACCACGATGAACTACTAGGTTGAAAGCTAAAGCAACAACTAAGTGTCGTGTGCAGAAGTTGCAAAAAAGGAAAAATGGCGTTTAAACCGGTAATGAGCCCATGCTAATTTAACACGGTGTAAAGATATCCAGGACCTAGATGACACCTCCCCATGATCCGGAAACGAACTGAATAAGATAATAGAAGTGCCATCTCATGAGAGCAGATTGCAAGTTTATATGTGGACGGTCCGCAAGGTAAAGCATTAAAAACTAGGAAAATGTAATGCTAAAGAAAAATAAAACAGCCAAGTACTTTATCGAGTCTTAAGCCAATAGGCAAGGTAAATAATAAAAACTTGACAAATAAGTCAATGAATTGTCAATGAAATGCTAGTACTCAGCATATCAAACATGAAAAAGGTCTATGACATAACTGTGTATGCAAAATAAGCTGCAACAGCCTCCAATAGGAAGTCACCGTCTTCATCCGAAAACAGTTCAGCCATCCAATTTAAAAGCAGAAAAGAACATACGTGCTCTCCCAGCACCGGATCCTCTATCACCATCAGAGGACAGCTCGGTGGGTTTTCAAGAAAGCTCTGTTCCAAGAAAGACTGTGTTGCCGCCAGTAAATTCCAGGGACCAATTAGTCCATGCATCAATGCCACAGCCATAATCCTTTCGCCAGGACAAACCAACTCGTGAGTAATGATAGGAGTCATCAGCTGATTAAAGTCGACGTCAGGAGAAACCGGTCCGCAGAGACACAAATCAATGGCCCAATCGAAATCACAGGTCAGGCAGTGAAATACAGGCTGGACACAGGTGAAGTAGGAGAATCGAAAAGATAATCCATATGCCGTGCTTAATATCGCCAACGGCATTGTGCCATAATATTCTAGCATGCGATTGCGGAACAGTGTCAGCAGCTGCAGGTCGGGAGGTTGCATAGGAGGGACATCCATATTTAAAAATGTAAAAAAGCACAAGAGCGTCCGCTGGTAATGCAAGTAAAAATGGCAATTCTCGAAGCAGAGTGGAAAAAATAGAATGAAAGAAAGCAGGGATGACTCCAAAGATTTTCTCAAATGAAGTCACGAGACCACTGGTAACAACTTTAAAAAAGTGCGCCAGGGCCTTTGTGGAGGATGCGTTAAAGATAGTCCGAAACATCTTGCTGAAATGGAAAGGCAAATCTGAATTGAAAAGGGTCTGCACCTCTGTACGGGTGTTCGCTATGTGAAGCACGAAAGTTTCACGGGCCGAACTCAAGGCCACCTCTCTCTGAGACAAAAGAGCTCTTATTCTTGCCATGCCGTTGAAATCTGCTCCCAAGGTTGGTATTTGTGGCGAGATTGAAAACTCCCTATGTTCATGTGTGGGAGGAAATAGAACATTTCTGCAGCAAATAACCCGTTCACTTACTTTTACGATAAAAGGAATACTTTTAATTAACCCAGAACAATCTTCATTATTGAGCATCAAATAACTACCATTTTCCAACAACTTGAACGTGGGGATGATAGCAGGAACTGGCGTGCCTTGCAACACGCAAGCCATATTTGGTCGGTGTTTGTTGCATGAACCGTGTAACTGTATGTGCCTACACATTAGTGAATGATCTGGCGTCTCAGTGCATTCCTCTCCATTCAGATAAACTTCTTGATCATCTTTGAAACATCTGTATGTGTATGGAAGCGACCAGACCTCATGAAGAAAAGCACTACCTAAAGGTTCATAACGACCTATTGGTATATATTTCATACAATTTGAAAACTTATATAAAGCAAAAGGCAGCGTTATTAAACCGTGGATAAGGCACGTTGCCAAAAAACCCGCAATCCTCTGCTGATGATGTCACTGAGCATGTCATGAATGATGTAATATGTGACATCGTCAGCAGTGGATTACGGGTAATAGTATCTCTAGTTTACTCCCCTATAGCTGTCTTTCTTTTAACATAAGTGTCTGTTTCCTTCCCTTATACTTACTGTTTTTGGTTCGCTTCCGGTTCGCGTACCGGCGAGCGAACTGGGAAGCGAACTAAGAGAAATAGAGGTTGGCACAGTTCCAAATATTGTACCAATTTTTTCATAACGGGGAGGTAGTTCTGAAAAGAACTTTTTTTTTATTGTTTTTGTTGTTTTATATTTTTTTTATTATTTTTCGGAACATTTTTTTACTTTTTTTGAATTTTTCTGAACAGTTTTATATTTTTTGGGGTTTTTCTTGGAGGGGGCAATGAAAACGATTCATTGTAAAGGGCTCAACAGGAGCAACAAAACAAAAAAAAAGTATTTATTATTTTGGGCGTTTCGTACAAACTTGCATATGATAGTCAATAGCTCTGTTGATCAGAGTGATGCTTCTTTCTCCGTAGCAAATGAATCCATCGCAAAATACGCAGATGTGTTTTACTTCACCAAATCTCATTTGTATATTTGGCACCATCTCCCTGCCCTCTGGTCCCGTTACTTCCGGTACAACAGATCTTCTGGACATAATAGGGAGATTATCTAGGTCGTTCCGAAACTGTGCAGCACTGTAGTTGTTAGGATGCCACCTAGTCATATGGCGATGCATTGTGTAGTTTCCGAAACTGTATTTTTTCTCGGTTCCTCTGGACAGTCTATCTTGACATATAAGGCAAGTTACGTATCTTGCATTTACTTTTTTCTGACCTTTGGGAATTTAAAAAAATTGCCAAATGAAGTTTTCTTTCCGGTGAGACGTCCTGGGCTCCTCAGGCAAAAACTGCCTCTCTTCGTGCTCGTCGTCCTGTTCCTCTTCTTCCTCTTCTTGCTGAAGTATAACTTGAGCAGGTGGTCCACTCTTCCTTGGAGGTGGTGGAGGTGGTGGGGAAGCACCAGCTGAAGCTACTAAAGAAGCCATTGCTCAGTGATCACAAAGGGTCTTTCTCTCACAATGATGAAAGTCAGAGTGAGGAAAGAAGGAGGGATTTTCATCATTTGGGAAAAACAAGAGTTCTCAACCAATGAAAAGTGTTCATTTTAGATTATATGACCTAGTCTTACATCATTAGGAAACCAAAAGTGAAATGAACCAATGAAAAGTGTTATTACCAAGTCACATGACCTGCTGTGTTTACGTTAAGCGCTTTGCAGGGCCTCCCGGTTTGCTTCTAGAAACCTGCGCTTTGCGACTCGCTTCGCGTACCAGTTCGCTAACGTAGCACGTCATATGACGTATCACGCGACAACGTGAAACGTCATGCGGACGGGAGACGTCACGATGTTGTTTTCTAACGCGGCAGTTGCGGTAAAGAAACGTTTACCGGCTCGCGGTCTATTTCGCGGCATCAAGGTCAGCTAACGGGAAGCTTCCCGATTCGCGAAGCGGGAACGAAGAAAAAAAAATATTTAAAAAAAAAATTATTCATAAACATATAAAATATATTTTTGGATTTAAAGAAGAATACATTTTACAGCTACAAATATTAGCTGTTACAAAACCAATGAAATTCACTGAAAAAACCATAGGTTATAGACCATATATAGTTAGGAATTAGCATTTACAAAACCTTGAAAATTCACTGAAAAAACCATAGGTTATAGACCATATATAGTTAGGAATTAGCATTTACAAAACCTTATTTTACTCACACAAAACCATTGAAATTCCATATATAGTTAGTTCCACTAACTATATATCGCGCACCCGCAATCCACTGCTGATGATGTCACATATTACATCATTCATGACATGGTCAGTGACATCACTGATGACATCACTGATGACATCTCAAATGACATCACTGATGACATCACTGATGACATCTCAAATGACATCACTGATGACATCATGACACACCAATACCAGTTACTACATACGCACTCACTGATTCCTACGTCTACACACACATTCACTCATTCACCCATACAATCACTCATACATACAGTCACTCATTATTACAACACTATCATATGCACTCATACTCCTAGTCAGTCCTGTGAAGAATCAATCACACTTCGATTTCCTCATCTATACAGTTAAACACAGAACACCATACTTTTTCACACATATACTAACACATACTTACTCTCTTATACAATCACTGATACAAGTACACATTGATATGCACAGAGTCACACACCTCCCAGCCAGCCACACACACACTCAGTCTTCCATACATCCACTCATTCTTCAATATGTAAAACATATTTAAACTTTAGAAAAACACACAGACACTAGATGATGTCATTTGAGATGTCATCAGTGATGTCATTTGAGATGTCATCAGTGATGTCATCAGTGATGTCACTGACCATGTCATGAATGATGTAATATGTGACATCATCAGCAGTGGATTGCGGGTGCGCGATATATAGTTAGTGCAACTAACTATATATGGAATTTCAATGGTTTTGTGTGAGTAAAATAAGGTTTTCTAAATGCTAATTCCTAACTATATATGGTCTATAACCTATGGTTTTTTCAGTGAATATATATTCACTGAAAAAACCATAGGTTATAGACCATATATAGTTAGGAATTAGCATTTACAAAACCTTATTTTACTTACACAAAACCATTGAAATTCCATATATAGTTAGTTGCACTAACTATATATCGCGCACCCGCAATCCACATATGGTCTATAACCTATGGTTTTTTCAGTGAATATATATATATATATATATATATATATATATTCACTGAAAAAACCATAGGTTATAGACCATATATAGTTAGGAATTAGCATTTAGAAAACCTTATTTTACTCACACAAAACCATTGAAATTCCATATATAGTTAGTTGCACTAACTATATATCGCGCACCCGCAATCCACTGCTGATGATGTCACATATTACATCATTCATGACATGGTCAGTGACATCACTGATGACATCACTGATGACATCATCTAGTGTCTGTGTGTTTTTGTAAAGTTTAAATACGTTTTACATATTGAAGAATGACTGGATGGATGGAAGACTGAGTGTGTGTGTGGCTGGCTGGGAGGTGTGTGACGCTGTGCATATCAATGTGTACTTGTATCAGTGATTGTATAAGAGAGTAAGTATGTGTTAGTATATGTGTGAAAAGTATGGTGTTCTGTGTTTAACTATAGATGAGGAAATCGAAGTGTGATTGATTCTTCACAGGACTGACTAGGTGTATGAGTGCATATGATAGTGTTCTAATAATAACTGACTGTATGTATGAGTAATTGTATGGGTGAATGAGTGAATGTGTGTGTAGACGTACGAATCAGTGAGTGCGTATGTAGTATCTGGTATTGGTGTGTCATGATGTCATCAGTGATGTCATTTGAGATGTCATCAGTGATGTCATTTCAGATGTCATTAGTGATGTCATCAGTGATGTCACTGAAGTATGGTGTTCTGTGTTTAACTGTATAGATGAAGAAATGGAAGTGTGATTGATTCTTTACAGGACTGACTTGGTGTGTGAGTAACTCCATGGATGAGTGGCAGTGTGTGACTGTCTGCATAGGTGTATGAGTGCATATGATAGTGTTGTAATAATGAGTGACTGTATGTATGAGTGATTGTATGGGTGAATGAGTGAATGTGTGTGTAGACGTAGGAATCAGTGAGTGCGTATGTAGTAACTGGTATTGGTGTGTCATGATGTCATCAGTGATGTCATTTGAGATGTCATCAGTGATGTCATTTGAGATGTCATCAGTGATGTCATCAGTGATGTCACTGACCATGTCATGAATGATGTAATATGTGACATCATCAGCAGTGGATTGCGGGTGCGCGATATATAGTTAGTGCAACTAACTATATATGGAATTTCAATGGTTTTGTGTGAGTAAAATAAGGTTTTCTAAATGCTAATTCCTAACTATATATGGTCTATAACCTATGGTTTTTTCAGTGAATTTTCAAGGTTTTGTAAATGCTAATTCCTAACTATATATGGTCTATAACCTATGGTTTTTTCAGTAAATTTCATTGGTTTTTTAACAGCTAATATCTGTAGCTGTAAAATGTATTCTTCTTTAAATCCAAAAATATATTTTATATGTTTATTAATAATTTTTTTTTTAAATATTTTTTTTTCTTCGTTCCCGCTTCGCGAATCGGGAAGCTTCCCGTTAGCTGACCTTGATGCCGCGAAATAGACCGCGAGCCGGTAAACGTTTCTTTACCGCAACTGCCGCGTTAGAAAACAACATCGTGACGCCTCCCGTCCGCATGACGTTTCGCGTTGTCGCGTGATACGTCATATGACGTGCTACGTTAGCGAACTGGTACGCTTACCGAGTCGCAAAGCACAGGTTTCTGGAAGCAAACCTGGAGGCCCTGCAAAGCGCTTAACGTAAACACAGCAGGTCATGTGACTTGGTAATAACACTTTTCATTGGTTCATTTCACTTTTGGTTTCCTAATGATGTAAGACTAGGTCATATAATCTAAAATGAACACTTTTCATTGGTTGAGAACTATTGTTTTTCCCAAATGATGAAAACCCCTCCTTCTTTCCTCACTCTGACTTTCATCTTTGTGAGAGAAAGACCCTTTGTTACCAGTGAGCAATGGCTTCTTTAGTAGCTTCAGCTGGTGCTTCCCCACCACCTCCACCACATCCAAGGAAGAGTGGACCACCTGCTCAAGTTATAATTCAGCAAGAAGAGGAAGAAGAAGAACAGGATGACGAGCACGAAGAGAGGCACTTTTTGCCTGAGGAGCCCAGGACGTCTCACCGGAAAGAAATCTTCATTTGGCAATTTTTTTAAATTCCCAAAGGTCAGAAAAAAGTAAATGCAAGATACGTAACTTGCCTTATATGTCAAGATAGACTGTCCAGAGGGACCGACAAAAAATACAGTTTCGGAAACTACACAATGCATCGCCATATGACTAGGTGGCATCCTAACAACTACAGTGCTGCACAGTTTCGTAACGACCTAGATAATCTCCCTATTATGGCCAGAAGATCTGTTGTACCGGAAGTAACGGGACCAGAGGGCAGGGAGATGGTGTCAAATATACAAACGAGATTTCATGAAGTAAAACAAGTCTGCGTACATTGCAGTGGATTCATTTGCTACGGAGAAAGAAGCATCACTCTGATCAACAGAGCTATTGACTATCATATGCAAGTTTGTACGAAACGCCCCAAATAATAAATACTTTTTTTTTGTTTTGTTGCTCCTGTTGAGCCCTTTACAATGAATCGTTTTCATTGCCCCCTCCAAGAAAAACCCCCAAAAATATAAAACTGTTCAGAAAAATTCGAAAAAAGTAAAAAAATGTTCAGAAAAATAATAAAAAAAATATAAAACAACAAAAACAATAAAAAAAAAGTTCTTTTCAGAACTACCTCCCCGTTATTAAAAAATTGGTACAATTTTTGGAACTGTGCCAACCTCTATTTCTCGTAGTTCGCTTCCCAGTTCGCTCGCCGGTACGCGAACCGGAAGTGAACCAAAAACTTTTTTTTTTAAAAAGAACAGTAAGTATAAGGGAAGGAAACAGACACTTATGTTAAAAGAAAGACAGCTATAGGGGAGTAAACTAGAGATACTATTACCCGTAATCCACTGCTGATGATGTCACATATTACATCATTCATGACATGCTCAGTGACATCATCAGCAGAGGATTGCGGGTTTTTTGGCAACGTGCCTTATCCACGGTTTAATAACGCTGCCTTTTGCTTTATATAAGTTTTCAAATTGTATGAAATATATACCAATAGGTCGTTATGAACCTTTAGGTAGTGCTTTTCTTCATGAGGTCTGGTCGCTTCCATACACATACAGATGTTTCAAAGATGATCAAGAAGTTTATCTGAATGGAGAGGAATGCACTGAGACGCCAGTCATTCACTAATGTGTAGGCACATACAGTTACACGGTTCATGCAACAAACACCGACCAAATATGGCTTGCGTGTTGCAAGGCACGCCAGTTCCTGCTATCATCCCCACGTTCAAGTTGTTGGAAAATGGTAGTTATTTGATGCTCAATAATGAAGATTGTTCTGGGTTAATTAAAAGTATTCCTTTTATCGTAACAGTAAGTGAACGGGTTATTTGCTGCAGAAATGTTCTATTTCCTCCCACACATGAACATAGGGAGTTTTCAATCTGGCCACAAATACCAACCTTGGGAGCAGATTTCAACGGCATGGCAAGAATAAGAGCTCTTTTGTCTCAGAGAGAGGTGGCCTTGAGTTCGGCCCGTGAAACTTTCGTGCTTCACATAGCGAACACCCGTACAGAGGTGCAGACCCTTTTCAATACTGATTCGCCTTTCCATTTCAGCAAGATGGTTCGGACTATCTTTAACGCGTCCTCCACAAAGGCCCTGGCGCACTTTTTTAAAGTTGTTACCAGTGGTCTCGTGACTTCATTTGAGAAAATCTTTGGAGTCATCCCTGCTTTCTTTCATTCTATTTTCTCCACTGTGCTTCGTGGATTCCCATTTTTACTTGCATTACCAGCGGACGCTCTTGTGCTTTTTTACATTTTTAAATATGGATGTCCCTCCTGTGCAAGCTCCCGCCCTGCAGCTGCTGACACTGTTCCGCAATCGCATGCTAGAATATTATGGCACAATGCCGTTGGCGATATTAAGCACGGCATATGGATTATCTTTTCGATTCTCCTACTTCACCTGTGTCCAGCCTGTATTTCACTGCCTGACCTGTGATTTCGATTGGGCCATTGATTTGTGTCTCTGCGGACCGGTTTCTCCTGACGTCGACTTTAATCAGCTGATGACTCCTATCATTACTCACGAGTTGGTTTGTCCTGGCGAAAGGATTATGGCTGTGGCATTGATGCATGGACTAATTGGTCCCTGGAATTTACTGGCGGCAACACAGTCTTTCTTGGAACAGAGCTTTCTTGAAAACCCACCGAGCTGTCCTCTGATGGTGATAGAGGATCCGGTGCTGGGAGAGCACGTATGTTCTTTTCCGCTTTTAAATTGGATGGCTGAACTCTTTTCGGATGAAGACGGTGACTTCCTATTGGAGGCTGTTGCAGCTTATTTTGCATACACAGTTATGTCATAGACCTTTTTCATGTTTGATATGCTGAGTACTAGCATTTCATTGACAATTCATTGACTTATTTGTCAAGTTTTTATTATTTAGCTTGCCTATTGGCTTAAGACTCGATAAAGTACTTGGCTGTTTTATTTTTCTTTAGCATTAAATTTTCCTAGTTTTTAATGTTTTACCTTGCGGACCGTCCACATATAAAGTTGCAATCTGATCTCATGAGATGGCACTTCTATTATCTTATTCAGTTTGTTTCCGGATCATGGGGAGGTGTCATCTAGGTCCTGGATATCTTTACACCGTGTTAAGTTAGCATGGGCTCATTACCGGTTTAAACGCCATTTTTCCTTTTTTGCAACTTCTGCACACGACACTTAGTTGTTGCTTTAGCTTTCAACCTAGTAGTTCATTGTGGTTTACATAAGAATAATATGTTATTGCTCTACTATCTGCTTTGCCTGTTAAACTATATCTGTACAGCGAGTGCTGAAGTTTCAAGAACAACACGATACAGAATTGTTATGAGGTCTGATCTCCACGACTTCATACTCATAACATAAGTGCAGCTTCTGCCAATTCTGGGCATGAGGCGGGTTTTATATTGCTTTGCCGAACACACATACACAACAGTTGATGCGGTTCACATGAAGAGAGAGCTGGTGTATGCTGATGTGATTCCTTCAAATCTAAGACACTAAAGTATGGGCACGCCCTAAACCAACACAAACAGACCTTCTTAGCAAATAATATAATATGTGTATTAGGGAGGGTGAGATATAAGCAGCCACGGGCCGTGGAGGGAGTTACGGTGGGGCAGGGAGGCGGGGAGGGGGAGGGGCAGGGTGGAGCCCTCTCCACCCTGCCCCTCCCCCTCCCCGCCTCCCTGCCCCACCGTAACTCCCTCCACGGCCCGTGGCTGCTTATAAGTGTTGCTAACTCTTATTCATTTACAGCATGTTAACATACTGTCACCATTCGCTTTTTATGTACTAGTAACTATGCTGGTAATTTTGCTACTGATAATATGTGTACTTGTATTATCTAAGATACTACGCCTGAGAAGACGGCATTAGTAAATAAACATTTCAAATACACATGTGTTCTTCTTAACTCCATGTTCTGGTTTCTAAGAAATATATAATGACCGACTGTTCATGAGTTCCACGTATCCTGAGGTACTATAAGTTCATATTCTGGATTGTCTAAACATTAAGAGTTTGTTATATCCAATGTGACACTGTACCTAGCTTGCTAAGGGGTTTTTGATTACTAAGGTGAGTTTTGGGGCACCCTAATTCTCCGAGGTTCCAATCCTCTGTCCACAGTTCTGTGTGAGAACGGAAACCCTGCGACAGGGGCACCCCCGACCCTTGCTGGAGCTTCATCACACTTGCGATACAACTCCAGCAATGCGCCACCTTTACGGCACAGATACATCAGGCATCTGTGCTGTTTTTGCCCCATGATGCGCCGCATTGTAAATGCAGCACACCATAGGTGACGGAACAGCGGCACAGAATGACTAACACATCCCTGGTGATGCGCCAGTCATCATAAATCTATCCCTATGCTTCTTATCTTGTTAGAGATGAACCGCCATATGTATCATCAAAGTTTTTTGCATTTCCTAAATAGCGAACTTTAAGGAATAAATAGCGATTCTTTACCATTCCTAGTTTGCGATGAGCTATTTGCTAATTACAAATTACCCATTCATTTCCTTCATTTCCATAGGGCGGTTGGACTCACTTTTAGCTCGAACGGCTGAATGGATTTCCACGAAACTTGGCAAAATTGTAGGGACTGGTAGCCCGATGTGCCTTTGCTATGTCTCAAGATATATGCTCCAGTGGTTTTTACGAAAATTAACTTTGAAAAATATATATTGGGCTACATTGGCCTATATATATGTTGGAGCCCAAATGTAGCCCAATGTAGCCCAATGAAGCCCAATGAAGCCCAATGTAGCCCAATGTAGCCCAAAGATGGCCGCCAGAGACAAAAAAAACAAATGGAGCCCAAATATCAGCCAGATGTAGCCCAACTATAGCCCAGTGACAGAATGACCAATCAGCTTCGCAAACCTCCGTTACGCGAAGCGGAGCGCTGTTACAGATATATATCTTTTTTTGAACGTTAATTTCTCAAAATCCACTGGAGCACATATATTGAGACCTAGCAAAGGCACATCGGGCTACCAGTCCCTAATATTTTACCAAGTTTCGTGCAAATCCATTCAGCCGTTCGATTATTATTATTATTATTTTTTTTTGCCCCGCGGGGCCCTTTTAAAACCTCCACATCAAACCTAGGGGGTCAGCGAGGATCTACTATGCCCCCTTATGGTCGTTTGCCCCTTCGCTTTGGCCTCCTCTTGTCTCTCGATCCTACCGAGAGACAAGATGGCGGCCGCTACGGACTGTTTGGAATGTTTACAGACGCCGGAGAACCAATCAGCTTCGCTTCACAAAGCTCCGTTGCGCGAAAAGTACGCGTACTGGAGCGCTGCCCGGTCCGCTGTTACAGATATATATCTTTTTTTAAATGTTAATTTCTAAAAATCCACTGTAGCACATATATTGAGACCTACAAAAGGCACATCGGGCTACCAGTCCCTACAATTTTGCCAAGTTTCGTGCAAATCCATTCAGCCGTTCGGGCTAAAAGTGAGGCCAACCGCCCTATGGGAAACTCAATGTTAAAAACACGTTTTGGGACCCCCCTTTTTTCTCAGCCCCCCCTTGACGAAACCCCCCCAAATTTTCAGGGGCTGCTCAGAAACAAAATGTTCCATTTTCCTGAAAATTTCAGCCAATTCCATCCACAAACGCCAAAGTTATTAGACATAGACTTTTCAAAAATCCCATAGAGAAAAAATCCTAACTATATATACCTACTGGCGACCGCCAGTAGGTAATATATATATATATATATATATTACCTACTGGCGGTCGCCAGTAGGTATATATAGTTAGGATTTTTTTCCTATGGGATTTTTGAAAATTCTATGTTGAATAACTTTGGCGTTTGAGGACGGAATTGGCTGAAATTTTCTGGAAAATGGAACATTTTGTTTCTGAGCAGCCCCTGAAAATTTGGGGGGGTTTCGTCAAGCGGGGGCCGAGAAAAAAGGGGGGTCCCAAAACGTGTTTTTAACATTGAGTTTTCCATAGGGCGGTTGGACTCACTTTTAGCTCGAACGGCTGAATGGATTTCCACGAAACTTGGCAAAATTGTAGGGACTGGTAGCCCGATGTGCCTTTGCTATGTCTCAAGATATATGCTCCAGTGGTTTTTACGAAAATTAACTTTGAAAAATATATATTGGGCTACATTGGGCTATATATATATTGGAGCCCAAATGTAGCCCAATGTAGCCCAATGAAGCCCAATGAAGCCCAATGTAGCCCAAAGATGGCCGCCAGAGACAAAAAAAAACAAATGTAGCCCAAATATCAGCCAGATGTAGCCCAACTATAGCCCAGTGACAGAATATCCCAGAGTGTTTTAAAGAACAACTAGAACGCTAACAGTCTTACTTATGACAAAAGTATGGCACACCTGAAGTCATCTTGATTGGAATAAAGTGGTAACACTTAATACATTTAATTTGAAAAGGAACAAAGTAAGGGGTTTCATTTTGCCATAGAAATGTTATATATATATATATATATATATATATATATATATATATAATATATATATATTACCTACTGGCGGTCGCCAGTAGGTATATATAGTTAGGATTTTTTTCCTATGGGATTTTTGAAAATTCTATGTTGAATAACTTTGGCGTTTGAGGACGGAATTGGCTGAAATTGTCTGGAAAATGGAACATTTTGTTTCTGAGCAGCCCCTGAAAATTTGGGGGGGTTTCGTCAAGCGGGGGTCGAGAAAAAAGGGGGTCCCAAAACGTGTTTTTAACATTGAGTTTTCCATAGGGCGGTTGGACTCACTTTTAGCTCGAACGGCTGAATGGATTTCCACGAAACTTGGCAAAATTGTAGGGACTGGTAGCCCGATGTGCCTTTGCTATGTCTCAAGATATATGCTCCAGTGGTTTTTACGAAAATTAACTTTGAAAAATATATATTGGGCTACATTGGGCTATATATATGTTGGAGCCCAAATGTAGCCCAATGTAGCCCAATGAAGCCCAATGAAGCCCAATGTAGCCCAAAGATGGCCGCCAGAGACAAAAAAAAACAAATGTAGCCCAAATATCAGCCAGATGTAGCCCAACTATAGCCCAGTGACAGAATGTCCCAGAGTGTTTTAAAGAACAACTAGAACGCTAACAGTCTTACTTATGACAAAAGTATGGCACACCTGAAGTCATCTTGATTGGAATAAAGTGGTAACACTTAATACATTTAATTTGAAAAGGAACAAAATAAGGGGTTTCATTTTGCCATAGAAATGTTATATATATATATATATATTCACTGAAAAAAACATAGGTTATAGACCATATATAGTTAGGAATTAGCATTTACAAAACCTTGAAAATTCACTGAAAAAACCATAGGTTATAGACCATATATAGTTAGGAATTACTATTTACAAAACCTTATTTTACTCACACAAAACCATTGAAATTCCATATATAGTTAGTTGCACTAACTATATATCGCGCACCCGCAATCCACTGCTGATGATGTCACATATTACATCATTCATGACATGGTCAGTGACATCACTGATGACATCACTGATGCCATCTCAAATGACATCACTGATGACATCACTGATGACAACATCCAGTGACTGTATGTTTCTGTAAAGTTAAAATGTGTCTTACATATTGAAGAATGAGTGGAAGTATAAGTGTCTGGACAAAGGATTTAGTAGGTGCATGACTGAATGTATGAGTGAGTGATTAAATGTGTCTCACTGAGTGCATGGGTTAGTGACTAAACTGTCTTAATTTGTGCATCATTATGTCTGTTGTTCTGTAAACTGCTGCATGTGTTGATCAGTAGCTATATGATTAACTATATGGGTTACTGATTGATTGTCCAAGTATTTGTATGGGAGACTGAGTGTGTGTGTGGCTGGCTGGGAGGTGTGTGACTCTGTGCAGATCAATGTGTACTTGTATCAATGATTGTATAAGAAGGTAAGTATGTGTTAGTATATGTTTGAAAATGTAAGGTGCTCTATGTTTAACTGTATAGACAAGAAAATGGAAGTGTCATTGATTCTTTACAGGACTGACTAGGTGTGTGAGTAACTCCATGGATGAGTGGCAGACTGTGAGTGTCTGTATAGGTGTATGAGTGCATATGATAGTGTTGTAAAGATGAGTGATTGTATGTATGAATGATTGTATGGGTGAATGAGTGAATGTGTGTGTAGACATAGGAATCAGTGAGTGCGTATGTAGTAACTAGTATTGGTGTGTCAATGGTTTCAAAAATTATACTCTGTATTTAACACTGGGTGAAACAGAGGTTATATTAAAATGTGAGGAGATGCATTGTATTGTCACATGAATGATATCATCAGTGATGTGGTCATTGATGTCAAATGAGATGTCATCAGTGATGTCATCAGTGATGTCATTTGAGATGTCATCAGTGATGTCATCAGTGATGTCACTGACCATGTCATGAATGATGTAATATGTGACATCATCAGCAGTGGATTGCGGGTGCGCGATATATAGTTAGTGCAACTAACTATATATGGAATTTCAATGGTTTTGTGTGAGTAAAATAAGGTTTTGTAAATGCTAATTCCTAACTATATATGGTCTATAACCTATGGTTTTTTCAGTGAATTTTCAAGGTTTTGTAAATGCTAATTCCTAACTATATATGGTCTATAACCTATGGTTTTTTCAGTGAATTTCATTGGTTTTTTAACAGCTAATATCTGTAGCTGTAAAATGTATTCTTCTTTAAATCCAAAAATATATTTTATATGTTTATGAATAATTTTTTTTTTTAATATTTTTTTTTCTTCGTTCCCGCTTCGCGAATCGGGAAGCTTCCCGTTAGCTGACCTTGATGCCGCGAAATAGACCGCGAGCCGGTAAACGTTTCTTTACCGCAACTGCCGCGTTAGAAAACAACATAGTGACGCCTCCCGTCCGCATGACGTTTCACGTTGTCGCGTGATACGTCATATGACGTGCTACGTTAGCGAACTGGTACGCTTACCGAGTCGCAAAGCGCAGGTTTCTGGAAGCAAACCGGGAGGCCCTGCAAAGCGCTTAACGTAAACACAGCAGGTCATGTGACTTGGTAATAACACTTTTCATTGGTTCATTTCACTTTTGGTTTCCTAATGATGTAAGACTAGGTCATATAATCTAAAATGAACACTTTTCATTGGTTGAGAACTACTGTTTTTCCCAAATGATGAAAATCCCTCCTTCTTTCCTCACTCTGACTTTCATCATTGTGAGAGAAAGACCCTTTGTTACCAGTGAGCAATGGCTTCTTTAGTAGCTTCAGCTGGTGCTTCCCCACCACCTCCACCACATCCAAGGAAGAGTGGACCACCTGCTCAAGTTATAATTCAACAAGAAGAGGAAGAAGAGGAACAGGACGACGAGCACGAAGAGAGGCAGTTTTTGCCTGAGGAGCCCAGGATGTCTCACCGGAAAGAAAACTTCATTTGGCAATTTTTTTAAATTCCCAAAGGTCAGAAAAAAGTAAATGCAAGATACGTAACTTGCCTTATATGTCAAGATAGACTGTCCAGAGGGACCGACAAAAAATACAGCTTCGGAAACTACACAATGCATCGCCATATGACTAGGTGGCATCCTAACAACTACAGTGCTGCACAGTTTCGGAACGACCTAGATAATCTCCCTATTATGGCCAGAAGATCTGTTGTACCGGAAGTAACGGGACCAGAGGGCAGGGAGATGGTGCCAAATATACAAATGAGATTTGGTGAAGTAAAACAAGTCTGCGTACATTGCAATGGATTCATTTGCTACAGAGAAAGTAGCATCACTCTGATCAACAGAGCTATTGACAATCATATGCAAGTTTGTACGAAACGCCCAAAATAATAAATACTTTTTTTTTGTTTTGTTGCTCCTGTTGAGCCCTTTACAATGAATCGTTTTCATTGCCCCCTCCAAGAAAAACCCAAAAAAATATAAAACTGTTCAGAAAAATTCAAAAAAAGTAATATAATGTTCAGAAAAATAATTAAAAAAATATAAAACAACAAAAACAATAAAAAAAAAGTTCTTTTCAGAACTACCTCCCCGTTATTAAAAAATTGGTACAATATTTGGAACTGTGCCAACCTCTATTTCTCGTAGTTCGCTTCCCAGTTCGCTCGCCGGTACGCGAACCGGAAGTGAACCAAAAATTTTTTTTTTAAAAAAGAACAGTAAGTATAAGGGAAGGAAACAGACACTTATGTTAAAAGAAAGACAGCTATAGGGGAGTAAACTAGAGATACTATTACCCGTAATCCACTGCTGATGATGTCACATATTACATCATTCATGACATGCTCAGTGACATCATCAGCAGAGGATTGCGGGTTTTTTGGCAACGTGCCTTATCCACGGTTTAATAACGCTGCCTTTTGCTTTATATAAGTTTTCAAATTGTATAAAATATATACCAATAGGTCGTTATGAACCTTTAGGTAGTGCTTTTCTTCATGAGGTCTGGTCGCTTCCATACACATACAGATGTTTCAAAGATGATCAAGAAGTTTATCTGAATGGAGAGGAATGCACTGAGACGCCAGATCATTCACTAATGTGTAGGCACATACAGTTACACGGTTCATGCAACAAACACCGACCAAATATGGCTTGCGTGTTGCAAGGCACGCCAGTTCCTGCTATCATCCCCACGTTCAAGTTGTTGGAAAATGGTAGTTATTTGATGCTCAATAATGAAGATTGTTCTGGGTTAATTAAAAGTATTCCTTTTATCGTAACAGTAAGTGAACGGGTTATTTGCTGCAGAAATGTTCTATTTCCTCCACACATGAACATAGAGAGTTTTCAATCTCGCCACAAATACCAACCTTGGGAGCAGATTTCAACGGCATGGCAAGAATAAGAGCTCTTTTGTCTCAGAGAGAGGTGGCCTTGAGTTCGGCAAGTGAAACTTTCGTGCTTCACATAGCGAACACCCGTACAGAGGTGCAGACCCTTTTCAATACAGATTTGCCTTTCCATTTCAGCAAGATGGTTCGGACTATCTTTAACGCATCCTCCACAAAGGCCCTGGCGCACTTTTTTAAAGTTGTTACCAGTGGTCTCGTGACTTCATTTGAGAAAATCTTTGGAGTCATCCCTGCTTTCTTTCATTCTATTTTTTCCACTCTGCTTCGTGGATTGCCATTTTTACTTGCATTACCAGCGGACGCTCTTGTGCTTTTTTACATTTTTAAATATGGATGTCCCTCCTGTGCAAGCTCCCGCCCTGCAGCTGCTGACACTGTTCCGCAATCGCATGCTAGAATATTATGGCACAATGCCGTTGGCGATATTAAGCACGGCATATGGATTATCTTTTCGATTCTCCTACTTCACCTGTGTCCAGCCTGTATTTCACTGCCTGACCTGTGATTTCAATTGGGCCATTGATTTGTGTCTCTGCGGACCGGTTTCTCCTGACGTCGACTTTAATCAGCTGATGACTCCTATCATTACTCACGAGTTGGTTTGTCCTGGCGAAAGGATTATGGCTGTGGCATTGATGCATGGACTAATTGGTCCCTGGAATTTACTGGCGGCAACACAGTCTTTCTTGGAACAGAGCTTTCTTGAAAACCCACCGAGCTGTCCTCTGATGGTGATAGAGGATCCGGTGCTGGGAGAGCACGTATGTTCTTTTCCGCTTTTAAATTGGATGGCTGAACTCTTTTCGGATGAAGACGGTGACTTCCTATTGGAGGCTGTTGCAGCTTATTTTGCATACACAGTTATGTCATAGACCTTTTTCATGTTTGATATGCTGAGTACTAGCATTTCATTGACAATTCATTGACTTATTTGTCAAGTTTTTATTATTTAGCTTGCCTATTGTCTTAAGACTCGATAAAGTACTTGGCTGTTTTATTTTTCTTTAGCATTAAATTTTCCTAGTTTTTAATGTTTTACCTTGCGGACCGTCCACATATAAAGTTGCAATCTGCTCTCATGAGATGGCACTTCTATTATCTTATTCAGTTCGTTTCCGGATCATGGGGAGGTGTCATCTAGGTCCTGGATATCTTTACACCGTGTTAAGTTAGCATGGGCTCATTACCGGTTTAAACGCCATTTTTCCTTTTTTGCAACTTCTGCACACGACACTTAGTTGTTGCTTTAGCTTTCAACCTAGTAGTTCATCGTGGTTTACATGAGAATAATATGTTATTGCTCTACTATCTGCTTTGCTTGTTAAACTATATCTGTACAGCGAGTGCTGAAGTTTCAAGAACAACACGATACAGAATTGTTATGAGGTCTGATCTGCACGACTTCATACTCATAACATAAGTGCAGCTTCTGCCAATTATGGGCATGAGGCGGGTTTTATATTGCTTTGCCGAACACACATACACAACAGTTGATGCGGTTCACATGAAGAGAGAGCTGGTGTATGCTGATGTGATTCCTTCAAATCTAAGACACTAAAGTATGGGCACGCCCTAAACCAACACAAACAGACCTTCTTAGCAAATAATATAATATGTGTATTAGGGAGGGTGAGATATAAGCAGCCGCGGGCCGTGGAGGGAGTTACGGTGGGGCAGGGAGGCGGGGAGGGGGAGGGGCAGGGTGGAGCCCTCTCCACCCTGCCCCTCCCCCTCCCTGCCTCCCTGCCCCACCGTAACTCCCTCCACGGCCCGTGGCTGCTTATAAGTGTTGATAACTCTTATTCATTTACAGCATGTTAACATACTGTCACCATTCGCTTTTTATGTACTAGTAACTATGCTGGTAATTTTGCTACTGATAATATGTGTACTTGTATTATCTAAGATACTACGCCTGAGAAGACGGCATTAGTAAATAAACATTTCAAATACACATGTGTTCTTCTTAACTCCATGTTCTGGTTTCTAAGAAATATATAACGACCGACTGTTCATGAGTTCCACGTATCCTGAGGTACTATAAGTTCATATTCTGGATTGTCTAAACATTGAGAGTTTGTTATATCCAATGTGACACTGTACCTAGCTTGCTAAGGGGTTTTTGAGTACTAAGGTGAGTTTTGGGGCACCCTAATTCGCCGAGGTTCCAATCCTCTGTCCACAGTTCTGTGTGAGAACAGAAACCCTGCGACAGGGGCACCCCCGACCCTTCCTGGAGCTTCATCACACTTGCGATACAACTCCAGCAATGCGCCACCTTTACGGCACAGATACATCACGCATCTCTGCTGTTTTTGCCCCATGATGTGCCGCATTGTAAATGCAGCACACCATAGGTGACGGAACAGCGGCACAGAATGACTAACACATCCCTGGTGATGCGCCAGTCATCATAAATCTATCCCTATGCTTCTTATCTTGTTCGAGATGAACCGCCATATGTATCATCAAAGTTTTTTGCATTTCCTAAATAGCGAACTTTAAGGAATAAATAGCGATTCTTTACCATTCCTAGTTTGCGATGAGCTATTTGCTAATTACAAATTACCCATTCATTTCCTTCATTTCCATAGGGCGGTTGGACTCACTTTTAGCTCGAACGGCTGAAAAAGCGGAAAGCATGTTCACAAAAAATGCTTCAACATCAAATGCAATAGGAGGAAAACAAACAAGCACTTCTAAAACCACCAACCCCAATGCTAAGCAACTATTCCAACAGATGGAAAAATTATTGCGCAAAGAAAACTCACGCAGCTGGGAGATAATAACCTTAGAGAAATATACTGAACTAGGCTTAATACCACGAGGGCTACGAATTTTCACCTTGCCCAATCACCCAGACACCACTGCGGAAATGTTGGAAGAGTGGGGACAAAACAATATGGACTGCTCACGCAGAATGATCCTAATTATAATCAAACATGCAAAAAAGAATGTGGAGGAATTGCAAATAAAAATTAAAGAATTGGAAGATCTAATACAAGCCTTAGGAGATAGCGAAGAGATAAAGAAAAACCTACGTCAAGTAATGGAAAAGAATCTGGATAAGCATGATGAAGAGATACAGGAAAGAAAACAAAGAAAATTCAGACGTGACGAATCTGATTTTGCCAACGGTACAATCTTCACCTTCGCCAAACGCTTTGATGCTCTTAAAAAACAACAACATGCAAACCCTCAATTTCTTGAAAATGATACCATTCCTAGTGAAACAGAGTCAGAAGCCAGTGATGGTGAACAAACAGCTGCAGGGGTGAATAACCTTACTTTTTTAGAGGAGATGCAGATCCTCTACAAGGACCAACAAAATCCAAAAACAAGGGGAAGAGGACAGGGAAACTTCCAAGCAAGAGGAAGAGGAAGAGGACAAATGATGAACCAAAGCCAAGGAGGAAAACCAGGAGAAGTTGTAAATCAAAGGTATCCTCTGAGAAACAGGACAGTGCCAAAGAAATAATTACAAAAAAATCTATCAAAACGGATTCAAATGTGATCATTAACTTATCAAACTATGCATTAACAGAATCGGAAGTCACACTACTTAAAAAGGGTCTAACTTTTTGCCCTGATAAACATCAGGATGAGGTCGAAACAAAAATAGATGTATATAAATACATTAGAAAGTTAAAATTAAAAAATTCTTTTAAAAAAAAAGAAATTTTAAAATCAGTGAAGAAACATCAACTGCAAGCAATTCCGATATCGATCAAGAACAATTTACAGTAGGTGATGTATCAGGCTTACGAACAGCTTATGAATTGGCCCAAGAACTTGAAGAAACTGAACAGACTGACACTCAAGTAATATCTGAATTGGGCATATCAACTAATGCTAGTTCCAAAACAGACTTCAAAAGCAAATCTCGATTCTGTCCTGTCCTATACCCTGGCAACCGCATTGACACATACCATGATCTAGTCACAACAGAATTGGAAGCAATGAACAATACACTGACATAAAAAGAAAACATAACCAAAAAGGAACGCCTAGCCTTGAAAGCACTTGAAACTAATCCTTTAATTAATGAAGCTAACCGCCAATTAAACAATGTCATGAACTACAAACAACTACAACGAAATCCAACTGTAGAAATAATGATCAAACTACACAAATTGATTCAAGAATGGCAAGAGAAAGGTCTACTAAGTAAGGAGGAATCAGAATATCTCACTGTGACACATCCAATCACCCCTACCATTTACTTCTTGCCAAAAATTCACAAAACATTAATCAATCCACCAGCCAGACCAATAATATCCAGTTGTGGCTCTCTTTGTGAAACTGTAGCACTCTATGTGGATCATTTTTTGGCACCAATTGTTCCCACTTTAAACTCATTCGTCAAAGATACCGGAGATTTTTTTAAGGACTATAATGGAGATTGAATGGCATTCTGATTACTGGCTCGTTACCATCGATGCAGTCTCATTATATACTTCTATACAACACGATATAGGCATAACAGCGATTAAATATTTCCTGAAACAAAGACCTATATCTGATTTGAGACATACCAACATGCTTCTATCTATGATAACCTTTTGTCTAACCAATAATATCTTTCTTTTCAACAAGAAGTATTATCAACAAACTTGCGGTTGTGCTATGGGCGTTTCTTTCTCTCCAAGCTATGCCAATCTCACCATGGGTTGGTGGGAGAAAAACATAGTTTGGAGAGAGGAAAACGACATTTACACCACGGATGTGGTGTTGTGGCTCAGGTACATAGATGACCTGTTCCTCATCTGGAAGGGTCCACAATTGGAACTGATTGAGTACTTAACCATATTCAATCAAAATGAGGTGGGTTTGGAATTCACATCCAACATTCAGAAAGCAGAAATTGATTTTTTGGATACTAAGGTCTATGTCCAAAACAATAAATTGGAGACAACAGTTTTTAGAAAGAAAACGTCAACAAACAGTGTCCTGTATGGCACTAGCTTCCACCCTACAGCACTCAAACAAAGCATTCCATATGGCGAGTTTCTACGCATGAAACGCAATTGCTCTGAAGCATTGGAAATGGAGAAAAAGTTCAAGGAAACGAAAGACCGGTTTGCCAATTGTGGATACAAACATAAAGACATACTACAAGGGGAACAAAGAGCAAGGGCAAAAACAAGATATGAAACACTCATACCAAAAGACAAAAATCTGAGAACGGATGAAGAAAAACCACGGTTAGTTCTTACTTACTCAAAGGAGAGTTTCAAAATAAGACAAATTTTAACAAAATACTGGAGTGTTCTAAAAAAGGACACAGAAATAGGATCATTGATAGGAGACAGACCATTGATCACATTTCGTAAAGCCCCTTCAATTCAGGACACATTGGTAAACAGTCATTTCATCAAAGATAAACGCTTAACTTGGCTGGAAAAAAGACAACTTGGGTTCACCAAATGCCAAACGTGCAAGGCATGCAAAATCGGACAAAATCTGAAAAATTTGAAAGATCCTAAAGGAAGAACCTTTGAAATAAAAGACAAAATAACATCCGACTCACAGTTTGTGGTGTACCAACTCCAATGCTTCTGTGGTCAAAAATACATTGGTTCTACAAGATGTCCTTTGAAAAAAAGAATACTTGAACATATTCGAGCAATTGAAAACAATGACAATAGCTATGCGATTACTAAACACCTGAAAAGCCACCCAGGAAAAACTTGGAAAGACATAAAATATGCAGGGATTGCAATGATAAAAGAAAGTGAACGTGATGGGGACAGAAACAAAAAACTAAGACGACTTGAATCGAAATTAATAATAAAATTCAAAACCCGCAGTCCGTGGGGGATGAACGCAGATGAGGAACTGTACGTACATCTCTAAGACTGTAAAGATCTATCAATAATTGACAATTTATCACATTATGTTTGACTGAAACAAATATACACCTTTCTGATAGAACCTCAATCGGGACTCATGGCAAATAGACTAATCATAACTCTCAATATGATGTAAATAAGATCCACAAACTTGCTAAATGAATTTTTATTAAAAGTAACTGTCATCCAGAGCCGGCACAGACCAGGAGATTTACATGGCCGTATCAATTGGACTATTTACAGGCACTCAGCCATGATATTTTAATGACACCCAGTATACAGTGATAATTACGTGGGTGTATGCAGTGTATAGTGGCACTTAGCCCTACATCTCTGCAATCAATTAACTAATAAATACTGTCCTAATTTGATGCGAAAATGTCGATCACCGGTCTGATAACGGCAAAGGATGAACCCAACAAATGGGAATGTATGATTAAACTACCAAACCCATAATGCAACGTAACACTGCTAAATGAAGTTTATGGTATAAATAAATGAAACAGACAAGGGACAAATGTTTGTTGACTGTGAACAGGGACATTTACTGTCCGAAACGCGTAGGTGGGGAATACCTATATGAAATAAAAACATAAAGAACCATCGGAGTGGTGTGCGGCGATCTTCTTTTTTGAAGGGTTATTGCTTCTAAATATTTCACAAGGCTGTCCTAACCTTGCCGCCAGCACCAGCTATCAGTTGCTCCCCCCGCCTGGGACAATTGCTCGTGTGAGATATATATATATATATATATATATATATATATATATATATATATATATATATATATATATATATATATATATATATATATATATATATATATATATATATATATATATATATATATATATATATATATATATATATATATATACACACAACACTCCAGCTTCCTCAGATAGTAACTCAACGAAGAAGGCATGGACTCACGAGTGTAGGATTGAGGCTTCTTTTTAATGATTCAGCTCACCCTCAACCTAGAATAATGAGAGACGCTCTTCGACTCAGCAGGAGTCTTTGTCAATCTGAACGGATCCATTATAGAGTGGATATATATAGTGTATATATTTTTTTTTTAACTTACCTTAATTACATTTACCTGCATATTAAAGGCATATGCTTGGTAAAGGCACATGCATGGCAAAGGCATGCGTTGTAAAAAACGTGTGCTAAAGTCATACACGGTGATTGCTTGCTTTGTAATGTCGTACATCCGGAGACAAACACTACCTCTATCGCTGCTCTCATAATTGTTTGTTGTCAGACCATATACAGGATGTTGGGAGGATGGATGGAACTTTTATGCTAGCGTCCTTTTGAAATGGGGTGTACCCTTCTCGTACAGCAATTGAGTGAGGCAAAGGACGGCACGAGGAGGTAATGGATGTTTTCACTGCAAGGTGGCCAGAGTACTGACTTCTCATCCTCTGGTGCCCGTTCGACAATATCCCCACAGTCCTCCGTGTGCTGTGGTTTACTTTACTCCCTCCATTTCCAAACCAATTTTAAAAGATATTGCTGCTCATGCCTCAAGCACGTAATTCCAGAAAGACCCCATAAAAAAGCTTCGGCACTTAGGTTCAATATGAAAACAGTCTTGTAGAAAAGTTAAGAAATACAACGTAGCTTTACTGAAACAGAGACAAGCTGCTTTAGGACTCTTCGTGTGGCAGAAAAAAAGCTCACACCTTCTAACAGAATTTCGCCATTAATCTCTCAAGAGTGGTCTTTAAACATTCCTATTCTGTTTTTGGACCAGAAACACATCATGTTGCCGAGTGAATTGTAAACGATGACACGGATAATGACAATCGTTCTGGTCACATTGTTATCGAATTATTATTAACATTACCCAACCACCTCACTAAAACTGATGATAAAAAAACATACCAAAATACAAAGCAGTTGCAATTTTGCGAGTCTGGGCAGCATCGAAAGCAGCCTCAGAAATAACGCAGCAAGACAAAGCAAAGCTGGGATTTGGTTCATGTCTGCCTGGAGACTCTGGGGCTTTGCAGCAGGTGGCATCCCTCGGCGATCCTCCGTCGCACACCGCTGGTTCCCATGGCTCAAGCTGGTAATGAGGGGCGCGGCAGGTAGACAGTGCCCAGGCGGCGCACTGGGTGCTCGGATGCAGATGAGGGGGAGGGCCTGGAAGCCGAGAGCGTCGAAGGCTGCTAGGTGACGTCCTCGCTGGGCGGGGTTTAAAGCGCGAGTGGCAGGTCTGGAGGAGGCAGGCGGGGTAGAAGTCGAGTTCAGTGAAAGACAACCTGCAGGTGATCGGAGCTGGCGCTGTCCACCGAGCCGCTGGTGCTGAAGAGGGGAGAGACGAGTAGCCAGGACCAGAACCGCAGTCTGGAGCACGGAGGTGGATCCCAAGGAAGAGGGAGAGGACTGAACTACACAGGGACACCCAGTGGGGATCAGAAGCGCTGCCAACTTACTGAAGGAGAGCACATCCTCTTGGCACAGACCTTGGCATCTGCCGGTACTTTAACCCACCGCTTTTCTTTCTGTGAATTTCCTCATCTGGGCAAAGTGCCCCTCTCCTGTGGATTTGAACCGGGTGAAACTACAGGTAAGACAATTTTGCGCAGCTGAGATGCCTCGCGATATTAAATAGATAATATTTAGGGGGCCGTGGGTCCGCTGAATGCCTGCGAGGCACGCGCCGTGAATCTGGCATAGTTTGTTGAGGAATGGGAGATGTCAGTGCCCCGCTGCAGTTCTGAAACCTCGGTAAGGCTGGCTCGCCCCGCACTGCCAGCTGAGCATCGCGCGTGCAGTAATTGCAAGAGACCTGCCGGAGGCAGCCATCTCAAGGCCAATAACTTTGTTCCTCTGGTACTGTTGTTCAACTTGGCGGCTTCTCTGTGCCTGAAACTCACAGATAAGCGGAGATGCTTACTTACAAGACCAGTAAAAGAGGCTGCCTTGCAATAGTCTTGCTCAGCAATAAGAAACAGGCGGAGTGAGGTTGTTGTGCGATCGTCAATAGAATTGAAGCATAGGCAGCAGTGCGGGTTCAATGGGACCCGTTAGACAACGGAAAAGAATGGTCAGAGGTCTAAACTAGTTACTTGGGGCTCAAACGCAGCGTTCCGCCTTACTACTTGATGAAATACGAACAATATTGAACATCAATTCGCCTTTACTTGCCTGAACCTACGCCATTTAAATCGTTAAAGGCACTATAGATTCGGAGCATCCAGTCACTGCGGTGCGCTATGCTGTGAGTACTCTCTGCCCCCTGACCCCCGCCCACTACGTCCCAAATGTCCTGACTAGACCCGTCCACCGCCAAGAAAACGGCCTCTCGCGTTAAACAGACAATCGAACTTCTACTAACACTCTAGTCCATGTTCTCCTCTCTCTGACAGACAACGCATCATGTGCCTCGAGTAAGCATAGCCCCGCCCACGGCTTCCTGCCACTTTCACACAGACATATTTACAGCACAAGAGCTCATAACTGCTTTAGGAGTGAGGCAAGGCACCCCTCGGGACAGGCTGGACTGACAGGCTATGGGGATTGCATTGATCATTATTCCGTATAAAGGCAAAGAGCCAGCGAAGGATAACAGAGCTTTGTGATTCTGGGCCTTTTTAATTTAGTGCCAGTCAGGGGGTGCATTAAGGGGCAAGTAATGATGGTATATGATTTATTGTGTGCAGGTTGTTATCGGAACTTCAAAACTTGATCTGCAGTTCTGCACACAATGGGAATAGGGAACTGGTGTGCACAGGAGCCAAACAACTAGACCATGGTGTCACTAAGTTTACATTGCCCACCACGTGGCCACCATCCACACTCTATACAGCATTTTAAATGCGCGAACAAAGTAGATTATTATAAAGCAAATGAGGGCGTACATTGTAAAAATGGGCAAATGTGGTTGGGTAAAGTCACTCATGTGTGGGTCAAAAACTAGACCGGAGGGAAGTAGAAACGTGATGTAACAGAAACTTTGGTAACGAAGTACGTTACTTCAATGTACACTTCCACCTTCATTTATACGTTGTTGCTGCTTAATATATCTTTTTCTACACATATGATAGTGGCTTCGTAAAACATGTGCTGCGCTTATCAAATGTCCTTTTGAGCCATTCCCTAATTTAAGCTTTGAAACCCCGCTTCTGGCTGGCAGTGTGCGTGGGTGTTAAATGCTTAGACGCCATATTGCCTCGTTAGGGTTAGACCCACCATGACTCTGCAAGGTCACTGTGCATACGAAGTTGTTATTGGTTTTTTTTCTGATGCTGTCGGCTGAATTTTCAGCCAATCCCGAAGCAGAGAGCAGATGCACAGGCTGAAGGGTGATTCAATAATCCCCCTTACAACGATGTTGCATTAGAGAGACTGTGTTGTCGGTAATTAAATGGAACTGCAGCGCGTGGGCAGCAGAAATGTCTCACTTCAGCAGAACAGGCTGCCACTGCCCATAACGGAGTGCCCACTCTGGCACCAGTCCTGGTAGGCTGCACTGTTCTCCCAGCACATTTCTCCTTCTTACTTGAGCAAGGGGGAAGGGGGTCTCGCCGACTTTCCTATGCTAGGCACCTGACCCAGCAGGGACTTGTAGTCTTGCATGAGTGCTCGCTGGGAGACACCTCAGCAGAACCCGGCGATATAATAAGTGCACCGAGACTCGTTCAATTACTGCTCTTTCAACCCCAAATGATGCTTTTTCTCCAAAAAACAACCTTATCTAGCAAGGAATCAACTATATGAGAATAGTAAACTAATTGTTCATTCTATATTATCGACTTTATTACACAGTGTGGTAACGTTTCATATTCATCTTCGGAGACTATTCTTATAGTCCTGTTTACTTTTTTTAGGACAAAAATATCATTGTGTTGCATGCAAACTCGTGGTATATATACACTTGCGCTGTTGTTGTGTTGTAGTTTACAAGTTGCCCTCATGGCAGTATGTTGCTGTCTATGTGTATGCGAGCTCTGCCGGTGATTGTGTTTTCTCTGTGCGAGTGTTTGTATCTTTATGAAAGTGAGTGTGTTTGAATATACCCCTGCCTCTGTCTGGGTTTATATTTGTCTGTTTGTGGTTCTGCTTGTGTGTGTTGATCTGTGGGGTGTAAATTCAAAACAATAGTCTGAACTCAGAATGACGAAACTGGACGTGCGAGTGTAACTTGCATTTGTGTGATTTAATTCAAGTATAAGAGTGAGTGACGGTGGGGGAGAGGAGGGGAGGGGTGGGATTCACTGTTCGTCTAGGAATGGCACTAATCCAGCACATACACTTTACATACTGCCGTGTTATCTGCTGGTTTTCAAGCTTCCATTGTCAACACTCTCTGATTCACGCCTGGAAAGTGGCGTTCATCGCGAAATGTAGCAATCTTTTACTCAGCGCTGCTGAGTGTTCCCAGCAGGAACATAAACACTCTGCTCATGTACTTAAATGCCTTTACCATCACACATTCGTGCGGCTGCACCAGTGGTTAAAAAAAACTATGGTCTGTGTTCCTTACATAGGTGAACTTGTCTCTAGCGTGTGTTCATATCTCCTTTGTGGAGGACAGTATTGAAGACGGTTGTGTATCACTGTGTCATTATCATACACTAAAGCGGTTGCTCTCTCAAGTTACACAGAGTGACCAACATTATTATTTTTTTAAAGTTCTGGTGAAGATATGTCAACGTGCGTCCTTGGCTTGGCTTTGTCCTTGGCTTGGCTTTGTCCTTGGCTTGGCTTTGTTCGCCCTGAGTTGGCAGGATATGCCCAGACGTGGGTCCCTTGCTCATTCATTCAAGATAGCCTGGCTGATGAGGGTTATGAACCCAAACCGGTTCCAGGATGCTTGTTTCCGGTCCAGGGAAGACATGGGTTGGCAGTTCGCGCTGGACTATTCCCATGAGGCACAGGGTCAGACTGATTTGCATATGGCCATGTCTGAACTGGATGTATGTCGTTACTACGCATGCTTTTACAACGCATGCCTTTACCACGCAACTTTTACAACGCAAGTCGTTGCAAAGACTTGCGTTGGGGGGCGCTGTTTAGTGAATAGTTTAATTTACTATTCCAACTCCAGTCCCCGTGGATAGTAGGGAAGGTTTTGGATAGTAAATTAAACTATTCCCTATCCTACAGCGCCCCCCAGCGCAAGTCGTTGTAACGACTTGCGTTGTGAAAGTTGCTTGGTAAAAGTAGTGCATGGTAAAAGTGCGTTGTAAACGCTGTTTACCGTCCGCACTGGGGTGGTGGAGTGAGCTAAAGAATGATGATGGATTAAACACGGATCAGTTGACTGGGGGTGACTGTTTGATTTGCTCAAACGCTCAGTCCATCATCCCCTTTGGTATCAGTTTCTACGGTGCCTGTGGACCAAGCTTCACTTTAAAACATGTTTGAAATGTGCAGTGAAAGTTGTGTCAGATAATAAATACACAATGGTGATTGTAAGGCTGTTCGAATCAGTCTCTGCTGAGGTCATAACATAGCAAAGACAACTATATTTATGTACGCCAATATGGGGGGTTTAGAACTCCTATCAGGTTGTATTGCGCTCCCTGCTCCGCGGGTGACTACCTGAATGGTGAAAGCGAGGCTCTCCGTGCCTAGAACCAGTAATATCTCTGCAAGAAAGGGGGCAATGTTTGATTGGTCTTGAAAGCTGATCTGGAATCCTCTCAGCCAGAAAAGGAAGCTGTTGTCCTTGGGCCTCTAAGGCCGGTGGGCGTTTTATTCAACACAAGTGCTGCTGGCAGGAAGGCTTACGACTGACTGACTTTGGTAGAGATTTCACGTTTATTTGCATTTGAATGATGTGAGAGTGAAGGTCTCCAGTGTTATTTTGAAAAGTTTCTCATTGACCTTCATGGGTGGCAACATTTACGTCATTTAAGGGGACAAGTGGAACCATACCTTAGAAAAACAAAACATGTTATCCATGAAAAAACATTTTTTAACAGTTATCAGAAGCATTTCCTCACGATGACAAAAAAAAACGTGCTACTGTGGGAGTGAGAAGATGCCCCAATAAGTAACTTTAAGTGCAAAGATGCAAATTGATGTACATTAGTAACAGCTAACTTCACGAACTTCCATGAAATAATATATTTCAAAATGTCCGTTCTCGTTAATTACACATGAAAGAATATTTAAGATTTGACCAATCTAAATATAGTGGAGTGCAGTTCTGCCATCATTGCCAAATGTGGTTCTCAAAATGATTAGCCCAATTATTTCTGAGGCTTACTACATTTCCCAGTTTGTTTTTTGGCATTGTAAAGAAAAACCGACCAAGGTGGAGTTGCACAACGTGAAGGTCTGCAGGAGATATAAAAAAAGACAATGATTTTAGCTGTATTATTTGATCCAAAGGAAACTTTACACACGCACTAGAAACAACGTTTGTAAGAGGCGCTGTTGCTATAGAAACTGAATCAGAAGAAGAAGGTTTTTAGTCACACCAATTAGCCAAAGCAGGATAACTTTGATCCATCCTTTTGGGTATGTTGGTAATGGCACGCAGGCTGGATCTTCCATAAGCAGCCAGAAGCAGCTCTTCTTGTGAGGAGGCTTTAGCTTGAGATGCACTTGTGCATTTAACAGCAGAGCTCCCCGGAGGCGCAAACCAGTGGCAGGTTTGGCCAATCATCTTGGTTCAGGAGCACACAGCCCACTTGATGGCCGGACCTTTTACAAATCAAACTAATGCTGCTTGCCAATGTTTCTTTGTTCTGCAGATTGTGCAGTTGATCTTATGCTGCAGTTCTTGTTGGCCCAAATGTTGCGTGGTTGGTCTGCTGGTTTTCTTTATGCGCTGTAGTTTGTATGGTTGTGCTTGTGCTGCTTTTCTTGCACCATAATTTGCATGAGAGTTTTCCTTGCTCTGCTGTTTTGTTGTACCAGAGGCTGCATCCTTCTCGTTGTGCTGAGTTTACTACTTGCACCAGTGGCAGTGTAAATGTCTTTGCACTGCTTTTTATCTTGTACTTTAGGTTGCAACATTGTTGATGTTTTTCTTGTACTGGGAGATGTTTGATTGTTCTTATGATGCTTTTGTTGTACTGGAGGTTGCAAGGTTGTTCTTGTGTTGCTTTTCTTGAGGCACCAGAAGTTGCTTGGTTGCTTTTGTGCTACTTTTCTTTTCACAACTGAGCTGAATGGTTGTTGTACTGCTATTCATGTTGCACTGGACACAGCATGGTCGATCTATTTATGGTTTTCTTGTCTTACCAGAGGTTATGCAATTGAGCTACACAATCAGGAGATCTATGATACAGAGCTTCTCGTAGCAAAGTCAAAGGTTGCTTGTAACATGATCCATTTTAAATCTAATACAGCGACCTATGATCAAGCAAATGCATGAATGAACTATAGGGGATTTTCTGAAATCAGAGACTTTAGAAGTGTCAGAGCTTTTTGATTGACGCTACGTGTGTGACCCGCAACGTCCTAACTGTCATCGACTAATATTTGTACTCATTCTCGTATTGATGACATACACGCAATTGCTTTGCCCTCTGTAATGCGACACCAGGATGTAAGCAAGCAGAGGGCGCTTGTTTGCCTTCACTGAAAGTTACCAATTGAAACACACTCTGTCCTCAGGTGCACAGATCCCATGTTCACCATGTGTTGGAAAGCAAGCAGCGAGATAGGGCCTCAGGACAATTACAGTGTAACATTATGTCGAAGTGAATCTACATAGATAAGGAACAGGTGAATATCTGAGCTTCATCTTGAATCAATTTTGCGATAATAAAATTCGAGTGGTCAGGAAGTGAGGCAGAGCATATTGAGAAAACTTAAAAACTCTGGGCCTCATTTATGAGAAATGACGCATCGCTGCGTGAAAGCAGCGATGCGTGACTTCTCAGTGTGCACTCCTTGCGGCATACTTGATACGTCATATTTAATGTATGACGCATCATGACGCAACGAGTTACAGATACGTCAGTATTTCTGGCGTATCTGTAAGCGCAAAAGTCACGCATTGCTGGAATGTGTCACAAAAGTGAACCAACTCCAGCAATGCGTCCTTTCACATGGGGAAAGCCCCATGTGAAAGGGCTTGCGTCAGTCTTACGCCTGCTGTGAGGCAGGCGCAAGATTTTGACGCAACAGTGTCCTAAAAGTGACGCGGAGAAATCTCATAGATTTCACTGCGTCACTATTACGAGGCCTTTTGCGGGGGAACGCCCGCTCTGCATACATTATACCTGACGCAGGTATAATGTAGCGCAGGGGTTTACAAAGTGACGCATCTGCTTAGATGCGTCACTTTGTAAATAGTGCGCAACAGGAGGCATGTTTTACACCGCCGATGCGTCACAAAAAGTGACGCATCGGAAGCGCAAAACTGACGCAAGGCCTCATAAATGAGGCCCTCTGGGCCGAACAGACTAGTCTGTTTGAAAATCTTTAGTAAGGCATACTATTACATACAAGCCTTGCATTGGCTCCTCAAACAATTCAATTGAACAGTGTTTAGAAGCGTCCTCCTTTCTGTATATGTCTAATAATCGTCTGTGAGATGTCTATTTTCTGAAGCTCTTTTTTCTTAATGACTCTCTTTGATCATTATGCTCTTGTGCGCAAGTTAATGTATTATCTGAAAGAAATCTGGGGGCTTGGAGCTTATAAGAGTTGGAAGATTTTTTGAATTAGTCTTTGGAATAAAATGTTATTTTTCTAGTTAATATTCTTTTGTTGAATTCTTTCTGTGCGTCATTTGAGAACGTTTTATGTATAATATTCCAGATTTTCTTTTTCTAACATTGATTTGTTGCAACGTGTATTGGTCACACCACAATTTTTCGTTGTGTTTCTTTTAGTTGAGTGTGATGGCAATGTGACTATCAGTGAACTAATGGTTGTTAAATGTGAAAGATGGAAACATACTCCAGACTTGGTAGACTCAGTCGGATCGGACACCAGACAAGTTTTTTATCCCACACGCAAGGCGTATCTACAGGCTGTTTCTGCTCCATGGTGGCTCCTTTGAAGAACTAGATAGAACTGATCCTAGGGCAGTACCTTCCCATTAGTTTTTTCGAACCTGGGGAGGGAAGAGAGATACCAAAGAGAAAAGCTACACAAATCAATTATATAGTACCTTCATTTACAAGGATCTTCACGATATATATGGGTTAAACATGTAGTGGCACTTCATCCGGATGCCTGTTTTTATGTGTCTCTTACCATTCGGTCAAGCCGGAGAGGTTATACCTCCATTGACAGTACCTGTACCTGAGGTGGCTTTTTCCTGAAGAAGGCATTTTTATGCCGAAATGCACGTTGAACCACCCAGGAGCAGAAGTCGTTTCACGACACAGATATATACTTGTGTACCAAAAAGCCTACATACAAGGCTCTTCTATGGAAAACGGTTCAAGACAAATCATTTGTATCAGAAAGATAAAAACTCTATCAAAAAATATATAAAATAATCTGTTTGATGAATCTCTAAATGTAGTCATGATATCTGTATATGTACTTATTTTCTGATTGTTCAGTTTGAATGCTGACATTTATGTGGTGAGGATGTGCTTTGCTTCTTTTTTAATGCTTTGAACAAGGAAAACTTTGTTATCAATAAATAACTATTTTTGTACTTCAATGTCTACCAGTTTGTGTCTCTCCTGATACCGTACTTGTTTTTGTTACTATCATTGCTGAAGTTGCCCTAGAGATTTACAGTATATAGACATTCTCCAGGCTTGTCTTTCGAAACCTGGTCAGGAGAACACATTCCAGATCTTGTGGTGCAGTAGATTGATGCATCAATTTCAGGTCTACACAACCTTTTTCCATCCTAGCCTGACAAAAAGAGTACCCCTCACTGAGTTGGGCTACAATAAACACCTGTTGTCAGTCAGTCTTGCGAAGAGACCCGTGCAAAGGGTGAACGTGTGCTCTAAAAATATGTATGTGATGTTCTGTTATGTCCTGTTAGATTCAGCCAAGCATTCTTTAGAATAAGGTTCATAATGTGTGTTAAGGAGGAATAAGTCAATCAGTATGCCTAAGGGAAAATCGAAGCTGATCAAGGAAGGAGAGCTACTTGAATGAAAATTACCAGAGGAAGACACTTATGGGGCTGTGTGTGGAGTCCGTAAAATGTAAAAGAGATGTCCAGCTAGAAGTGTGTGCAAGTTGGGATATATGATGTACTTGCACCTAGGGGTGTGGTTAAGCGGAGGTGGGCTGTAGAAAGAAACAGAAAAGTTTGACGTGGTGGCAGATACAGAAAATCACCCAGAGCAGTAGTCCATTTTCGAATATTTCCTGAGTGTTTGATTTTTTTTACTAGCTAGCGAACAACCAAGATTGTACCTTTTCTTCCCTGTTTCATCTATAATGCCATTTTTCTACCCAAAGCTGTGTGCTTCATGGGGCTATGTGTATTGTTTAGAAATTCCTCTCTTGCAGACATGGATCTAAGACTTTTGTCTTTGTAATAGAAGCAGTGAATGTTACAAAAACCTCCTAACATTTTTTTCACATGGACTAGCTGAAGACTTATGACCTGGAGCTTTACCTCCGTCCACCTATGCTTCCTTGTTTATGAACCGAGCGCATACTTAGTAAAATGCCGCTTTTTGCTTAAATAATGCTTTTCAATCCTAGAGGGAGATGGGTTTTTTTCCTCAAAGGTCTAGAACTTGTAATTGTTGCCATTGTGCACGTTTTACTGCATATTTCACATGCAAAACCTGGACGTCATTGTATCTGGCAAACTGTAAAAATGTATTACTTTATATTGCAAAACCTTCTAATTGTTGTAGAACTTGGATTGGGGAGAGGCTCATAGAAGAGTCTACCAAGGCAATCGGAACAAAGCTCTTTCAGTGTAAACAGTTGGACTTCTTGCTTGGTTGATTGTGTAGGGTAATGGCGCTCCTGGGAAATACACAGTGAGTATATACTAGTGTACAATTATGATTGCGGTGCATGAGGGTGGGGAGAGCCACCCTCCTCCCAAATGTGTGGATAACTACTGATAAACCAAAACAACATTCCATTGCACACACCAACAGTATATATTATGTATCATTGACAATAATAAAAAGCACTCTTGTTCCTCAGTTGAAACAGTCACTTCAGTTTAATCCTGAGATCCTTAGCCAACACGTGTTTCTTCGCGCTTAATTGTTGTACACACCGACTTCTTCAGGGATAAGAAACAAACAAGTGTATAGACGTTGGGAATAAAAGATATCCATTACTAACATCCAATGTCCATTACCCTTTGTGACAATATGTTTATCGCAAAGAGCGGCTCAAGTATAGTCCTCGAGCCGTGCTTTTTTACTAAAACATATTACCATTGCTGCCTCTAGACAGACTTGATCACTATTCCAAACAAAAATTGTCAGCAAATGAAAATAAGCAAGTTTCTGGTGACTTATTTAGTGACATCCAATCTTCGAACACTTAGCAGTGACTCTTCTAAAGTGATTTAGGAAACACGGCACCCCCTCAATGTTGCCTCAGATCAAGCAAAAGTATATTTATAATCTGAGAAGTACCTCTAATCTCTTTCTATAGATCCTATATGGCAAAAAGGTACAATGGTATAAAATAACATGGTATTAAAAGAACGAATTGGCTAGCACTGATGAATAGTGATAATTGTGGAAAGATATTGTAGGGAAACCAACCTCAGTTCCGGTTGTATTTCCGACCCGGAATGGGTTCTAGTACTCCAGTGATATTTGCACAGTAAAGGGTAACAGTGATTACTGTGTCCATGTTTTTTTGTATTCCAGAATTCTTTTTGGGAATAAAAGAGAAAGGCAGACAGAAAAGTCCCAGTTACAATTGTGAGTACACCCCCACTTAAGTAAGGGCTTGTTATCGCCCCATTCGTAGCTGAAAACAGGAAGTTTCACTTACCTTAAGTGTGGATCTTGTGCGTATAAGTCATAATATCAGAAGTCTATTGTAGATTCCCTACTTTTTGGAACTCCCATGTTCCTATTGAAATCCAAATGATTAGTTGGGCGAGTAAGTAAGAAGATAAGTCCTAATTTCCATGTAGATTTAATTAAGAATCACATAATTTCTAACTTTTGTCGCAAGTCCCTGTTTAGGGAGGTCCCTATAATGGAGGGCTCTGTACAGATGGAGGGGATTTCCTCCAAAGGGAAAATATTTTTCCCCATGTAGAATGCCCTTCCAATACACCGCCACAAAATTTGAAGGTAATCAGTCCTTCCTTTAACAGCGGGAAGAGTGTAGGACTAGACCTGTGCTGAAGTTCATCTTGTACCATTTCCAGGGTGAGAATGGGTTGGATGGTAAGTTGAGACTGGAGACAAACATCCATGCTTGTAGGTCTTCCCAAACTCTCAAAGCGAGCCATGAATCAAACATCAATTTTGTAGCCCTTTCGTAAGTTTTACAGTTGTGGAGATCTCTGCATTCATGGCTGAGCTGTCTGTCCCTGTAAATATGTTTATGCCTGTTAAGAATTCTCTTGTTAATTCATGGCAGGCACAGACAAGGTACACATGAACATACTTTTACAACCAAATTTACCTTTCTGAGGAGGGCCCATGTTGATTTCCTTAGGTATAACATGACTTGAGCAAATTTGGAAAGCAGCATACGGTCTACCAGTTACTAGCTACGTAGATGGCAGATTAATTGCGGCCTTAGATTGCCTCAATATGCACAAAATATGTGAAGAATAACATGCAGTAACAGTAAAATATAGATCCACCAGTAAGCCATGCTGTCATCAGTCATGCTAATGTGGTACAATTTTAACAGGAATCACTCCAGTGATCTGTTGTCATATAATTCTGAAGAATAACAGGAATTTTTATTTTTTGTTTTCTAAAAAGAAAAAAGAGCATTTATTTATATGATTTTTATTTATGGAGTTTTGTATAGCACAAACTCGACCCGAAGGCATCAGAGCGCTTCACAAAGTTGGCAAAGAGACAGCTACTGGGGTTGCAAATGGGTAAATACATTATATAAAGTAAGCACAAAAAAACAACAGTACACACAGAAGTGTACTATAAGCAATCATTATTGAGCAAGTTACATATAGAGTAAACACAGTTACATGAAATAATCACAGACCTTTGACAGCAGTGTATAAGGTGGACAGTAGGAATATGGGCGATATATTTAGTTCAGAGGTAGTTATGATAGGGGGTGTCAATTAAGTTAACAGCGTTTGCATAAGCTAGCTATAAGATGAGCATGAGAGCATATAGGCAAAAAAAAACATTTAGGCATATAATAGTGATGTGACCAGTGAAGGAGCAACAGATTATGTGGGCCTAATATAACAGAACACAGTGTGCTTCACTTGTAGTTATATCTGATGCAGGCAAGTCATAATCGTGTGGATGGTATAGTGGGAGCTACTCATGAGGGACACATTGTCAGGCCATTTAGCCACTGTCTAAATGCAGGCTTGAGGGGTAGGGAGTGCGAGCAACGCAGCTCCAGACTTGATGTGGGAGTGGCAGTCCCTTGCTCCTGGCACATAAGTTAATGGAGACCTGCTCGCCTGCGACTAGCACTGCAGCGGAGGCAAGCCAATTGGAGCCTGCCGAGGCAGCGGTCCTTTTGCCCCTTGCCCATATGTGGATGGTGACCCATCTTGGTACTTTGTGAGCATAGTGAATTTTTTTGATTCGCTTATAAAGGTTTCACATTTTAGTATCACATCTGAGTTTAAGCATCAAATCTGAGCTTAAACTTTGTAGAAGAAAATCTAGTCATCTACTGACACTCTATTAAAACAATGTTGCAATCTTCAGACTGCTCTGGCATCACTTGAACTGCACATCGATTCTGCATGGAAAACCATACAAAATAGCCTGGGCCAGCAGTCCACCAGCTGCTACTCTGGTTCGATCCCAGCAACCCTGGCCTTCTTGCTTCCACAATCAATCCAGGAGAATCTAAAGGCGCATGATCTGTAAAAGTGCTCCAGGACATGTTGAATACTAGTGAAAAACAGGCACTATTTAGCTGACACACCATTAAATCAATCAATCAGGTGGCTTGTAAAGCGTGACTACTCACCCGTAAGCATTTCAAGGTGCTGGTGGAGCTGCTGGTCTGTCAAAGGTGCTGTAATTCAGTTGAACAGCCAGGTCTTGAGTTCCTTCCTGAATTGAGGTAGTGATGGCGACTGCCTGAGGTGGAGAAGCAGGGTGTTCCAGGTCTTTGCTACAAGGTAGAAGAAGGATTTTCCTCTGGCTGTGGTCTTGCAGATACAGGGGACGGTTGATAAGGCCAGTTGATTGGAGCAGAGGTCTCTGGTGGGTGCGTAGAGTGTGAGGCTGTGGTTGAGGTGTGCATGTCCTGTGTCATATAGGGCTTTGTAGGCATGTGTGAGGAGCTTGCAGGTGATTCTTTGTTGACTGGGAGCCAGTGTAGGTCTCTCAGGAGGCTGGTGATGTGGCTTCAGCAGGATAGGCTGAGGCTGAGTCTAGCGGAGCTGTTCTGAATGTTATGAATTTTCTTGAGGAGTTTCTGGGTGATGCCGATGTAGACTGCATTGCCGTAGTCGATTCTGCCACTCATGAGTGTGTGGGTGACTGTCTTTCTGGACTCAGTGGGGATCTGCTTGAAGATATTTCTGAACAGGCATAACGTGTGAAATCAGGATGATTAGAAAATGTTGATCTGGTGGTTCATGGTGAGCGAGGAGACCAGGATTATGCTGAGGTTTTGTGCATAGTCAGTGGGTGTGACAGAGGTTCCAAGTGCTGCGAGTCTCCAGGAGACATCCCAGATAGAGGGGGTGGAGCCATGATGAGGACTTCAGTCTTCTCTGAGTTGAGCTTGAGGCAGCTGTTCTTCATCGACCTGGCAACAGCCTTCATCATGTCAAGGAAGTTATTCTTGGAGACTGTGGGTTTGTTGGTGAGGGAAAGAATTAGCTGAGTGATGTTGGTGTAGGAGACAATGTTGAGTCTGTGGTTCCTGACGATGGCTGCAAGCGGGGCCATGTAGATGTTGAAGAGAGTGGGCCTCAGGGAGGAGCCCACAGCTGATCTTTGTGGTTTCCAAGTCGAACAGTGGTAGTTGGTTCGGCTGGTGAGGAAGGAGCAGATCCATTCCAGTGCTTTGTTGCGGGTGCCAGCGTCGTGGAGTCTTATGCACAGAGTTAGGTGAGAGACAGTATTGAAGAGAGGTCCAAGAGGGTGAGGGCTGCAGTTTTGTCTTGGCCGAGGAGGGTGTGAACATGATCCTGGTGCTGTGGTTGCTTCCGAAACCGGATTAGGAGAGACCCAGGATGTGGTTTGCTTCGATAAGCTCGAAATGTTGGTCGTTGATTGCTTTCTCAATGAACTTGGCATGGAAAGAGAAAAATACATGGTTCTGAAGTTCTTGAGGTCCATTGAGCCAAAAGAGGGTTTCTTCAGCATGGTGTTGATCTCTGCTTGTTTCTAGTCTTCCAGAAAGGTGGTGGAGTTGATGGTGTGGCAGAGTTCAGTTGCGATGGTGGTGCTGGCTCTGTTGAAGATGTGGTGCAGACAGGGGTCTGATGGTGCTCTGGAGTGGATCCTGTGTTGTAGGGTGCACTCTGAAGGTCTTGGGTACCAAGGCTGTCAAAGCTGTCATATTTCTCTTGTCGTTGAAGTAGATGCTGAGGTTGTTGCAGAGGTCTTGGAAGGGTGGAATGTCTGCTGTTTTTTTGCTGGGTCTGCAAATGTTTCCATTAAAATGCGGAAGGTGATGCTATGGTAAGAATCGGCACCCATGATTGGACAATAAATAGGAAGAGTCTTCTTACTAAATTCTATACTAAAAATGTAAGTCATACAGGGCCATATTACATGAAATGGTAATCACAAGCTTGGCCGAGAGAACAATACTCATGATGGCCATGATTTTGTTGGTATATTTGTGCTCAATATTATGAAACATAAGTGTGATTTAATTCCAAGACAGACCGTACAATTACAAACACTCTATATTTAAATCTATATTGAGAAAGGACTTGGTATAAACCAGAATGAAACTACATTAAATGTATTTTAGTGCCATCTGCTCTAAAAAAACAGTTTTGGATTGTGAAGAATGTGTCAAATCCTCTGGGCACTAACATTTGTCAATCCTTCATTCAAACTGTGCTAACATTTTGATACTTATTATCTTTTATTTTGACAAGCAAGTGGCAGTGTTAAGGTTTGAAAGTGGTGGAGTATAAATAGTCAACCTAACTTTGATGAGCAAGCAAAGGAAGTGAGCAAATTCCCTCTGGGAAGGGCAAGAGTGCGGGTGGTTCTCTTTTCAATGAAATGTCCAATTGATAAAAACTCAAAATATTGCCATTCAACTTTGATGGGGCAATAGGCATTACAATGTAATTGTAAAGATCATTTATAAAGACATTCGTTCAGTTTTGTTGTTCATATGGACCACATGAGATTTTGATTGTATTGTACAATAATTTGAAAAACAGACTTATTAGTACGCATAACAAGAAAGTTAGTGTTTTTTTTATGTCTATTTACCACGAGGGGGTGTTTCACTGCATATTTGGAAAAGATGGAGATGTAGGCTCTGTGATCTGTCATCAAGGGCAAGTGTTGTCTGAAACGCATCAGATCTGAGGATCAATTAAAACAACAGTGCCAAATTTCGTGTGGTTCGTGTTTCTCTGTTCACCTCACGGCTGTGCGGAAGTGCGGAGAATCCTTTGTTTCTTCGAACAACAAAGGATATATATATGTATAAATATATATATATATATATATATATTACCTACTGGCGATAGCCAGTAGGTATATATAGTTAGGATTTTTTTCCTATGGGATTTTTGAAAATTCTATGTCGAATAACTATGGCGTTTGAGGACAGAATTGGCTGAAATTTTCAGGAAAATTGAACATTTTGTTTCTGATCAGCCCCTGAAAATTTGGGGGGGTTTCGTCAAGGGGGGGTCGAGAAAAAAGGGGGGTCCCAAAACGTGTTTTTCCCATGCAATTTTCCATAGGGCGGTTGGCCTCACTTTTAGCCTGAACGGCTGAATGGATTTACACCAAACTTGGCAAAATTGTAGGGACTGGTAGCCCGATGTGCCTTTGCTATGTCTCAAGATATAGGCTCCAGTGCTTTTTACGAAAATTAACTTTGAAAAATATATATTGGGCTACATTGGGCTATATATATGTTGGAGCCCAAATGTAGCCCAATATAGCCCAATGTAGCCCAATGTAGCCCAATGTAGCCCAAAGATGGCCACCAGAGACAAAAAAAACAAATGTAGCCCAAATATCAGCCAGATGTAGCCCAACTATAGCCCAATGACAGAATGTCCCAGAGTGTTCTAAAGAACAACTAGAGTGCTGACAGTCCTACTTATTACAAAGGTATGGCACACCTGAAGCCATCTTGATTGGAATAAAGTGGTAACTCTTAAAACATTTAATTTAAAAATGAACAAAATGAGGGGGTTCATTTTGCCATAGAAAGTATGATTAGCGAATATATGACGAAATCCTGCATACCATCAGTCCGAAAAAAAACCTGCATGTACTATTAGGCCGCAAATTAAAATAACGAAAACTTTTAGAACGAATATGCCTTTAGCATACACTAAACAACTAAACTACCCTAAACCCTAAAACACTACCCCCAGCATGACCCTACACTACACAAACAGTACAACACTACCCTAAACCCTAAAACACTACCCCCAGCATGACCCTACACTACACAAACACTACAACACTACCCTAAACCCTAAAACACTACCCCCAGCATGACCCTACACTACGCAAACACTACAACACTACCCAAAACCCTAAAACACTACACCCCAGCATGACCCTACACTACGCAAACACTACAACACTACCCTAAACCCTAAAACACTACCCCCAGCATGACCCTACACTACACAAACACTACAACACAACCCTAAACCCTAAAACACTACCCCCAGCATGACCCTACACTACGCAAACACTACAACACAACCCTAAACCGTAAAACACTACCCCCAGCATGACCCTACACTACGCAAACACTACAACACTACCCTAAACCCTAAAACACTACCCCCAGCATGACCCTACACTACGCAAACACTACAACACTACCCAAAACCCTAAAACACTACACCCCAGCATGACCCTACACTACGCAAACACTACAACACTACCCTAAACCCTAAAACACTACCCCCAGCATGACCCTACACTACGCAAACACTACAACACTACCCAAAACCCTAAAACACTACACCCCAGCATGACCCTACACTACACAAACACTACAACACTACCCTAAACCCAAAAAACACTACCCCCAGCATGACCCTACACTACGCAAACACTACAACACTACCCAAAACCCTAAAACACTACACCCCAGCATGACCCTACACTACGCAAACACTACAACACTACCCTAAACCCTAAAACACTACCCCCAGCATGACCCTACACTACACAAACACTACAACACAACCCTAAACCCTAAAACACTACCCCCAGCATGACCCTACACTACGCAAACACTACAACACAACCCTAAACCGTAAAACACTACCCCCAGCATGACCCTACACTACGCAAACACTACAACACTACCCTAAACCCTAAAACACTACCCCCAGCATGACCCTACACTACGCAAACACTACAACACTACCCAAAACCCTAAAACACTACACCCCAGCATGACCCTACACTACGCAAACACTACAACACTACCCTAAACCCTAAAACACTACCCCCAGCATGACCCTACACTACGCAAACACTACAACCCTACCCAAAACCCTAAAACACTACACCCCAGCATGACCCTACACTACACAAACACTACAACACTACCCTAAACCCAAAAAACACTACCCCCAGCATGACCCTACACTACGCAAACACTACAACACTACCCTAAACCCTAAAACACTACCCCCAGCATGACCCTACACTACGCAAACACTACAACACTACCCTAAACCCTAAAACACTACCCCCAGCATGGCCCTACACTACGCAAACACTACAACACTACCCTAAACCCTAAAACACTACCCCCAGCATGACCCTACACTACGCAAACACTACAACACTACCCTAAACCCTAAAACACTACCCCCAGCATGACCCTATACTACGCAAACACTACAACAATACCCAAAACCCTAAAACACTACCCCCAGCATGACCCTACACTACGCAAACACTACAACACTACCCAAAACCCTAAAACACTACCCCCCAGCATGACCCTACACTACGCAAACACTACAACACTACCCAAAACCCTAAAACACTACCCCCAGCATGACCCTACACTACGCAAACACTACAACACTACCCAAAACCCTAAAACACTACCCCCAGCATGACCCTACACTACGCAAACACTACAACACTACCCAAAACCCTAAAACACTACACCCCAGCATGACCCTACACTACGCAAACACTACAACACTACCCAAAACCCTAAAACACTACACCCCAGCATGACCCTACACTACGCAAACACTACAACACTACCCAAAACCCTAAAACACTACCCCCAGTATGACCCTACACTACGCAAACACTACAACACTACCCAAAACCCTAAAACACTACCCCCAGCATGACCCTACACTACGCAAACACTACAACACTACCCTAAACCCTAAAATACTACACACCAGCATGACCCTACACTATGCAAACACTACAACACTACCCAAAACCCTAAAACACTACCCCCAGCATGACCCTACACTACGCAAACACTACAACACTATCCTAAACCCTAAAACACTACGCCCAGCATGACCCTACACTACGCAAACACTACAACACTACCCTAAACCCTAAAACACTAGCCCCAGCATGACCCTACACTACGCAAACACTACAACACAACCCTAAACCCTAAAACACTACCCCCAGCATGACCCTACACTACGCAAACACTACAACACTACCCTAAACCACTACCCCCAGCATGACCCTACACTACGCAAACACTACAACACAACCCTAAACCCTAAAACACTACCCCCAGCATGACCCTACACTAAACAACCACCACAACTCTACACTACACTAACACAACACTACACTACACAACACTACACTACACTACACAATCACTAACCCACGAAAAAATTAACACAAACCCACTTACCTCTCTCGTCAACGTGGTTTTCACAACGCAAATGCATTTACCATACATGCCTTTAAAACGTAATTCTTTGTAAAGGCATGCGCGATAAATGCACATGCGTTTTGAAAAAATGCGGGATAATGGTATGCGAGGTCAATGACCTTGTGGGATAATGGTATGCGGACTTAAAGTCTGCGGGATAAAAAATGCGGGAAAATGGCTGCAAACCATGATTAGCAGCAGACTTCCCTGGTGAGCACTAGCTTTACTACAGTGATCTAATGAGCAACTAGAGTGCTAACATTCAGAATTTATGGCAAATGTGTGACACATCTGAATGCCTTCTTGATAGAACCAAAGTAAACAAGCATTGAAAATGCAATAGATCTCGCCCTCGTTTAAGTTAAAGCCATTCTGTTTGTAATGAGGTGGCTTTTTAGCTTTGCTTTTATTAGTGTTTTTAAAACTTTCATGTAAATAACATGCATATGTATGCATATATGTATATGTATGCATGCATTTATATTTATATAGATATGCAGATTATATATGTTTATATATGTATATTACCTACTGGCGATAGCCAGTGGGTATATATAGTTAGGATTTTTTCTCTATGGGATTTCTGAAAATTCTATGTCTAATAACTTTGGCTTTTGTGGACGGAATTGGCTGAAATTGTCAGGGAAATGGCACATTTTGTTTCTGAGCAGCCCCTGAAAATTTGGGGGGGTTTCGTCAAGGGAGGGCCGAGAAAAAAGGGGGGTCCCAAAACGCGTTTTTCCCATTCATTTTTCCATAGGGCGGTTGGACTCACTTTTAGCTCGAACGGCTGAATAGATTTACATGAAACTTGGCAAAATTGTAGATATGGTTTGCCCGACGTGCCTTTGCTATGTCTCAATATATGTGCTCCAGTAGATTTTGAGAAATTAACGTTTAAAAAAATATATATATCTGTGACAGCGCTCCGGTTAGCGCCCCGGTTCGCGTACCTGGCGCGTAACGGAACTTCGCGAAGTGAAGCTGATTGGCTCTCCGGTGTCTGTCAACATTCTAAACAGTCCGGAGCGGCCGCCATCTTGTCTCTCGGTACGATCGAGAGACAAGATGTGGTGAAAAACGAAGGGGGAAATGAAGGAAAGGGGGCAAGGTAGACCACTCCTGACCCCCTAGGATTGATGAGGGGGATATTAAAGTGCCCCGCGGGGCAAAAAATAAAAAAAATGTTTTTTTTGCGATTTTACGCCGTAGAGGCGCGTCCCGGTACGCGAACCGGGCAGCTCACCGGGCAGCTAACCGGCAGCATAGCTGTCAACATTGTAAACAGTCCGGAGCGGCCGCCATCTTGTCTCTCGGTAGGTTCGAGAGACAAGATGTGGTGAAAAAAGAAGGGGGAAATAAAGGAAAGGGGGCAAGGTAAACCCCTCCTGACCCCCTAGGATTGATGAGGGGGATATTAAAGTCCCCCGCGATTTTTCGCGGTAGAGGCGCTTCCCGGTACGCGAACCGGGCAGCTAACCGGCAGCGTAGCGGGAGTCCGCCATCTTGTGTTTTTGGAGCGTCCGGTTCGCGTACCGGGTAGCGTCCCGGTAAGCGTAACAAGGGGAAAACCAAGAGAAACAGTAAAAAAAAAAATTAAGGGAATAGATTTCCAGCAAACTTGGCAAAATTGTAGGGACTGTTTGTTTGATGTGCCTTTGCAAGGCCTCAAGATATGTGCACGTGTGGATTTTGTCTAATTAAGGTTAAAAAAAATATATATATCTGTAAGCGTGCTCCGGCACGCTTACGTTACGGGTTTTGTTTGCGCTGCAGAGCCGATACGTCACGGTTATGCGACGCGTCATGAGGCGTCTCACGTGGCTACGTGATACGTCACGTAATAAAGAATATATTTTACAGCTATAGATATTAGCTTTTAAAAAACCAATGAAATTCACTGAAAAAACCATAGGTTATAGACCATATATAGTTAGGAATTTGCATTTACAAAACCTTGAAAATTCACTGAAAAAACCATAGGTTAGAGACCATATATAGTTAGCTGGACATTTTATTGACATAAAACCAATGAAATTCCATATATAGTTAGTTGCACTAACTATATATCGCGCACCCGCAATCCACTGCTGATGATGTCACATATTACATCATTCATGACATGGTCAGTGACATCACTGATGACATCACTGATGCCATCTCAAATGACATCTCAAATGACATCACTGATGACATCATGACACACCAATACCAGTTACTACATACGCACTCACTGATTCCTACGTCTACACACATATTCACTCATTCACCCATACAATCACTCATACATACAGTCACTCATTATTACAACACTATCATATGCACTCATACACCTAGTCAGTCCTGTGAAGAATCAATCACACTTCGATTTCCTCATCTTTACAGTTAATCACAGAACACCATACTTTTCACACATATACTAACACATACTTACTCTCTTATACAATCACTGATACAAGTACACATTGATATGCACAGAGTCACACACCTCCCAGCCAGCCACACACACACTCAGTCTTCCATACATCCACTCATTCTTCAATATGTAAAACATATTTAAACTTTACAAAAACACACAGACACTAGATGATGTCATCAGTGATGTCATTTGAGATGTCATCAGTGATGTCATCAGTGATGTCATTTGAGATGTCATCAGTGATGTCATCAGTGATGTCACTGACCATGTCATGAATGATGTAATATGTGACATCATCAGCAGTGGATTGCGGGTGCGCGATATATAGTTAGTGCAACTAACTATATATGGAATTTTATTGGTTTTATGTCAATAAAATGTCCAGCTAACTATATATGGTCTCTAACCTATGGGTTTTTCAGTGAATTTTCAAGGTTTTGTAAATGCAAATTCCTAACTATATATGGTCTATAACCTATGGTTTTTTCAGTGAATATATATATATATATATATATATATATATATATATATATATATATATATATATATATATATATATATATCTGCTCAAATTCCTCCGTTTTGAAAAACAAAGAATTCTCCGCACCCCCGGGGTATATTTCAAAGGTTGCTTTATTCAGACATGACATATATATATATATTCACTGAAAAAAACATAGATTTTACAGATGTTATAGTTAGGAATTAGCATTTAAAAAACCTTTGAAATTCACGAAAAAAACATAGGTTTCAGGGATGTTATAGTTAGTTGGACATTTGACTCATATAAAACCAGAGAAGTTCACCTGTTATAGTTTGTTGAGCTAACTATAACTCGTGCGCCCGCAATGCACTGCTGATGATGTCACACATTACATCACTCATGACATGGTCAGTGACATCACTGATGACATCACTGATGACATTTCAAATGACATCAATGATGACATCACTGATGACATCATCTAGTGAATTTGTGTTTCTGTAAAGTTTACATATTTTTCATATATATCTATGCCAAGGTTTATTGAAGAATGAGTGGATTTACAATGCCTGAATGGAATATTTAGTAGGTGTGTGACTGACTGTATAGGAGAGTAATTGAACGTGGTTTACTGAATGCATGGGTTAGTGACTAAACTGTGTGAACGTCTGTATTAGTCTCTCAGTTAGTGTGCAAGTGGCTGCATGGGTTGGTGAGTAGCTACATGAGTGTCTATATGGGTTATTGATTTGTTGTCTGAGTATCTGTGTGGGTGCCTGAGTGTCTGTGTGGGTGGGTGGGGGTATGTGTGACTCTGTGCATAGATGTCTGAGAGGGTGATTGACTGGTTGTATGGATTCAAAAGTGCATCTGGGAAGGGCTGCATGGGTGAGTTAGTGTGTGTATGGGTGTGTTGGAGTGTGAATGAATGTGTCAGTGGTATATGTGTGGCTAACAACATATGTTTTAAGGCCTTAGATGTGAGTGTTGGAGCATATAAATGACTTTACGTGAGAGTAAGTTATTTGAAGAATGGGTGTATAAATGGGTGTCTGCTTGTATCAGTGATTGTATAAGACAGTAAGTATTTGTTAGTATCTGCATAAATAAGTGATGTGGTGTGTGTATAAATAACTGAGTTGGTGTGTATAACTATATACATGAGTAAATGGGTATGTGATTCATTCTTTGCATGACTGACTAGGTGTGTGAGTAACTCTATGGGTGTGTGGCGGAGTGTGACAGTATGTATATTTGTATGAGTGCATATTATAGTCTTGTATTGATGAGTAACTGCATGTATAAGTGACTGGATGTGTGTATAGACCTAGGAAATAGTCGGTGGTATGTCGTATCTGTCATTGTTGTGTGTATGGTTTCAAAAATAGTAGTCTGTATTTTAGAGTGGGTGTATCAAAGTTTATATTAGGGCATCAGTATGTGCATCAGATTATCATGTGGATGATGTAATCAGTGATGTCATCAGATGTGAAATAATACAGAAAAAACTATATCGTAAAAGAACCACAACTTGTGGTATACTAAGACATAGGCAATAAATCTGAAATAATACCCAAAAAGATTGTATCATAAAGGGTCCATCAGTTCTAGTGCACTCAGATAGCCACATCAAAGGCATTCAGCATGTGCACAGCCAGCGATCATGCGTGCTGCGGCCAGGCTGTACTAGGAGCAATGTCTGTTGCTATCAACACTGCATCATCTGCAATAGTGACTCGATCTGAATTGTGAACACTGCTGTCTGCAGTGTAGGCCAGAGAGAGTGGTCAGCAAGGGCCCACAGTCACGTAACCTGGAATTGAGCTGCCCAGTTTGAAATAAACAAAGCAGCAAAAAGCGTTTGCAGACCCTGCGATGATGCGTATGCGTGGTGCGGACAGAGCGCACTGGAGCAAAGTCTTATGCCTACAGGACTGCATCATCTACAATAGCGACTCAATCTGAATTGTGAACACTGCTGTCTGTGGTGTAAATTGAAGGAAGTAATCACACAGACATCCATTAATACTTTTTCTCACTTCCTCTTCACAAAATACAACAACATCAATTACAGAAAACTCTGCAATAAATAAACCAAAACAATTTGAATTGCAATCTCTGCTGTCCACAGTGTAGATTGTTATCCAGTGTTCTTTTCCACTACCAATAAGAATGTGGTCATTGTACTAAACCTATAACGCATCTAAAAAAAGTTCTTCAAGCAAGTTTACTAAAAGGATATTGTGTATATTTCAATAGACGTAGTTACTTGACTATTGGATTTTGTAATTAAACAATCACCACTCGATCTGAATTGTGAGCCCTGCTGACCACAGTGTAGGCCAGAGGCAATGGTCATTAATGCCTCACAGCCATGTGCCGTTGGATTCGAAAGCACAGAGTTGGTTGCACCTGATCGGAGGTGGTACACAGGAAATAGCACAAACTTTAACTTCTGACATCCTCAATCATAGAATCAAGACCCCTTTTCAATGTTTGGACCTGTTGTACTGCGGTGTCTTCCGATGACTGGGATCAACCAAGCACAATAATCATGTGCAGCAGTTAGCTACAGAATCACAGAGTATGCTGCACCTCAAGGAGGGAGTTGTGTAAAACCAAGCAGCAAGTAATATTGAATATCGACCATTGTGGGATCAAGATACCGTTCTACTGTTGGGACCTAGAGTTGGTTGCACCTGGTCGAAGAGAGTACCTTCATCTCCACTCTCAGATGCAGTTCTAACATCGTCCACAGTGGTATCAAGACACCGTTCCACTGTTGGTACCTGTATGACTACTATGTGAGTGGTAGTATACAGAGCACTCCACGCTGCTGGACCACAGGCTGGGTGCTGTGTGCCTGTGTCGTGGTAGCCCGCGTTGATCTCAGGAGCCTTCTGAGCTCACAGTCCTCGGCCCAGGGTCTTCCGCCGGCACGTGGTGGGCCCTCTTTCACATACGGTGGTGTCGAAAGGTGAACTATGCGGCATATATGCGTTGCAGCGGCCATGACGGTCTCTGAGTACCAGCAGGCTTAGAGCATCATTCACGCAGCCACCTTTGCTCACGGTGTCAACCTCGTGGCTGAGTAAGCTGTGCAGACCTGGCAGACACGTTTGCTATTCCAGAAAAAAACCACACCCACAGAAACATGCCTTTTAATTATACCCCTATGCTAGCCTTGCGTACACCCGGGAGGGGGCATGTACATGCTATATTTTCGTAATCTTCCCTACTGACTGTACTATCATGGTTGCGTCCAATGTCCACTTCACTCAATAGACCATCAGTGTATGTTGCCATGTACATGTGTGTGCTCTGCGTACTCAAGTCTGTCCGGAACATCCCCTCAACACTTTGCATTTGATACTTTTATAATCGAGAATCATTTGCCACCTTCGCACATACTTTGCTCCCATCTTGCCCTGCATTCTGCATTGTGTGACCGAGGTGCCATGCCATGATTGGTTTGTGTACATGGCTGGCTATGGTTCCCACAGTACGTAGTGTTGTTGTGTCTGCTAGGTGTACATGTTGTTTGTCATGTTGTATGTGATTATACAAGTTAGCACTTTCATCAGCATTGGTTTCTCCCATTTACATATCGCTGTCCTAAAGAGGATACAGACATTTTTCTCACAGGTGAAAAGTGCGACCACAATGGCAGTCATTCATTACTATCCAAGAATGTCAAACGGCACAACGCTTCTAAGCTTACTGCCCCCAATCTTGCGTGCCTTATTTAAAGCATGCCAACTCCCACAATCAGACCAACATTCACACAGCTTTCTAACAGCAGTTATCTGCTTTTCAATAACATGCACTCCTACGGAATGTGAGCTGGCATACCGTATGTCCTTACTGTTTCAAACTGAGTAACTCCCTGTGGCAATGTCTATTCCCACCCACACAAAGTAACTCCCAGACTTCAACTTGGCCTTCAATACCTACTTTGAAAACAGATTTCATTAAAATAACCAAACTGAAAGCGCTTTTGTTCAGAACAGAAGTGTCTCTCACTTCTGCAAAAGAATTTTATTCACTGCAGATAGCACGAACTTCAAGTAAAATACAGTCCCTTTTAAATATGAACCTCCCATTACACTTTGTGAATTGTTACACAATTTTCAACACATCTCACACTCAAGGTCTGGCACCCTTTTTAAACACAGTCTCCTACGGCCTTGTCACAGGCTTTCAAACAGTTTTTGGTATAATAGCAGACTTCATTCATTCGATCATCTCTGGAATAACAGGAAGAGTGCCCATAATTCTTGCTCTCTTTGTGGCCATCCTACTACTATTTTTGCTTTAAAAAAATGGCTGCGCTCCCTGTGGTAACAACCATATCTGACAGAATATGCCTTTACGCTAAGCTACATCAATACCATAAAAAATAGAACAACTTTTCGGCTACCTGCCTCTATCTATTATCGGAGCCAGCTACAACATGACATTTATTTACACAAATGCAATCTGCGTGCAACTATCTTTTTATTGCAAAACTTGCCCATTGGACTCACGAATGGATCTATGCCTTGCCAAACTTCCCAACAATTACTCCCGATATCCAGCAGGTAATGGAGTATCATGAAAACCATTAACTTGATTGTTCTGGCAGTGGAGAAATGGCAGATGCAACTCAAAAAGGTATTGTGGCAGAATGGGATTTCTGCACAGCCACGAAAGATCTCCTGCAGCGTGCAACCTTTGACAACATGGCAGATTGCCTGCCAATTCAAATTGCGGCTCCAACATTCGAGGAACATTAATGTTCCTTCAAGGATATGAATTGGATCGCTTCGCTTTTCTCACACGATGGCAACAATGACCTCTTAGAACATTACACATCTCAAGCCGCTGAAGAACTTCAGGACTGCAACCTCCAGGACTTGTAAGAAAATCACGTTATTGGATTGATTTTTTCCAACTTTTTTGACTTTTTCCTTTATATTTTTTTAATAAACTTCAATTAAACTATCTTCATATAATAACTTTCTAAGTATGCTCAGGTATTTGAACTCTGTTTTTATTATTGCCCCTTACGTCTTCAGTCTAACCAGGGATGGGTGATGTATGGCCCATGCAAATCCGGCGATGTATATCTCTGAATGCACTTGGTTCCATAATATAGAACCCGCTCAAGTATGTTCGCGTGTCTCTTCGGGTCACATCAAATCTCGGCGTCTAGACAAAATTTGGCAACACGCATCCAATCCCTGGCTATGATCAATGATGGTATAGAGGAATTGGACATCTAGGGTGAGGAGCAAAGAATCCCTCTCCCATTGTATGCCCTCCAACTTTTTCAAGAAATCTTTGGTGTCCCTGATGTAACTGGGCAAGTTGGTGACATACTTTCTGAGGAAGTGGTCGACATATTTAGAAATATGTTCCACCACACTCCCTCTGGAGGACACAATGGTGCAACCTGGTGGATTCATGGGGACTTTATGAAGCTTTGGAAGCAAATAGAGTACAGGTAATGTTGGATGGTCGTTCTTTAAATACCTGTACTCCTCCCACTCTAGAATGCCCTTCTCTCTCCACATGTAAGTTTGTCCCACACTTATGTAATGCTTTGATTGTACACTTCGAGTGTACTAGAATGCAGGAGACCAAAAGCGGACATGGACCCAAGATAAGTGCAATGATTTTTTTTTTATTCCATAGTCGTCAAAACAAGCCTGGTTCACTTGACATGGGAATACATTTTCTGTGTCTTTTTAAAGTGACCGTGCAACCAATTAAAGCATCACGTGGTCAGCAGTACAATAGACATAGACAAAATCCTTGTAAGACATGGCTATCAATAGTGATACAATTCTAAATAGTGTTATAATCAATGAATAGTTTCATAATGAAAATTTACAAAAGGACATTTGAATTGTTTTTGTAAATATTCACAATTCTATGCCCCTACGTTGTATGTATCAATTGAGGAATTGACTGCCTGTTAAACTGCCTAAAATTAATAATCATTGATTGGAGAGCAGCAAGTCACATATTAAACAATATACTGATGTGTACTGAGTCCGCTGATGAAAGTGATGAAGTGCATGATAGGTTTTAAATAAAGTGCCTAAGTGCAATACGATCATCATTCGAGTTAGGAAATTATGCAGCAAGTGATCATATTTTCACAAGTGTTACTTCATGAGAATAAAACATGCCAAAAGTATTGTGTACTGAATAAGCAAATTTAGATCATAAAACCTCAAATGTTTATGAATATTGTTGCTAAAATAGCAAAAGGCATGGACCAACTATATATACGATGGTTTAGCCTGGAACAAAAATGATGATCATCGGGGGAGTTAAGAACACCCTACTCAGTGAATATATTTGTACTGTCTTAGATACTGGTATGAATTCAATAGTAGGAGATTAGCAAAATTAACTAGATCATATAGGATGTCTCATATATATTCCTTGATCAAAGGGTATAGTGCAAATTGGATGTGCAAAGTAGGCTTGTGCAAAAGCATTGGATAAAATGCTTGAGATCATAGAACACATCATACATAAATACATATCAATAAATAAATAAATAAATAAATATATATATCTACATGTATGTATCAAAGTTATATATATTGACAGTTAAATACATAAAACCAATAAAAACTGATGAAATGCATTCTATAGTCAATCATTTAACTTATGAAGTTCAGAGTTTGTTTAGTGACTAACAACACTAAGCCTAAGTATATGAAGCCTGACAATAATTGACAATATCATCTTATAAGCATGTATAAAGATCTTCAGTGATATTAAGACCCCCTGGGTACTTGGTATCAAGTTGTAAGATGTACCTAGTTGCTAATTTTCTCAATTTGTAGTCCCTATCTCCACCTCGTCGGCTAGGGGGTACTGCGTCAATCACAAAGTAGCTCAGTTCTTTATCGTTTGATTGCTGTAATTTCCTAAAATGTCGAGCTACTGGATATGTATTATCCTGATTGGTGATTGCGCAAAGATGTTGAAGAATCTGTGTATGTACTTGTAGGTGGGTGCTACCTATGTATTTCATGCCGCATGGGCACATGATTACATAAATGACATATTCAGTTTTACAGGTAAAAAGTTTTGATATTTTATATTTCCTGCTACTGAATGGGTGGAGTAGGTGTCTGTATTAATGCCACATCTTGCATTTGAAAAATCCCTTATGTGTCTGCAACTAGGTGGAATTCTCAATAATCTCAGGGTTAGTGGTAACCAGGCTATCTCTCATGGAAGGGGCTTTGCTGTGGGTGATGGGCACCCTCTGCGGTAGCAGGGTTCCAATCACTGGATCATTAAGCACCAGCGGCCAACTAGATTGAATAATCTTGTGGATGGCTCAATATTGTCTACTATAGCCCATGATTAGTCAAAACTCATTGGTGATCTGATCAGTCTTAGCCATTCCATGTGTATTGGGGATATTGTCAAGTTGTTTGTCTCTAAGAAGCTCTTCCCTATTCATGGTTATAGATTTGGAGATGGCTTGGTTTATAATTTTGGAAGAGTATCCCCTATCTAAAAGTCTGGATTTACTGAGATTTTGAGCTTTTTTCAGATCAACCTCATTGCTACACACCCGTTTAAAGCACAGCATCTCGCCATATGGGATGCTGTTTACCAAATGTTTGGTGTGTGAGCTGTCTGTGTGCAGGGTGGAAGTGCCAGCTGTCTCCTTCCGATAAAGTTGTGTTTCTAACCTGTTGTTGTAAATATTTACTTGTGTATCAAGGAAGTTGACTGAGACCTCACTGATAGTAGCAGTGACATGTAGATTGAGGGAATTGCATTTGATCGTAGTTATAAAATCCTGCGAATGTTCTTTAGTCCCTTGCGAGATTATAAGCAGGTCATCAATATAGCAGAGCCAAATCTTAATGTTGCTCTTAACAATATGCTTGTGTTCAGTATTGAGGACCAGCTCCTCCCACCAGCCCATGTGAAGACATCCATAGCTGGGAAAGAAGCTGGCCCTCATGGCATCTCCCCTTATCTGCTGGTATAACAGGTTGTTAAACATAAAGATGTTATTTCTGAGACAAAACTTGATCATGGTAACTGACATCTCACTAAGTTGTTTAAACTGTACTGGGCATTGGGCCAAGTAGAATTGAATAGCATTGATCCCATCATGATGTTGAATACTAGTATATAGTGAAGAGACGTCTAGTGCCACTAACAAATAGTCATCATGCCATTCAAAGTGTTTGATTTTTCTGATAAAATCAATAGTGTTGCGCACATACAATGGCAATTATTTAAAAAAGTCTTGTAAAAAATAGTCGACAAATATATATATATTCCAGTTCCAGAACATGTAATAATCAGCACACGTAGGCACTCACGGGGATTGCTAAAATACACCTTTTTAATTGTAGACGTGTTTGGCTGAAACGTGTCTGCTATTTAAAAGGTGTAATATAGCAATCCCCTTGAGTGCTTATGTGTGCTGATTCTTGAATGCGCTGGAGCTGGAAATCTACATGTGAGTCTCATCCTCATGATTATAAGGCCTACCTTTCAAAAAAAGGGCCAAAGTAGGTGCTGTGTGTCATGGAAAGTTTGGGGGTGTACCGCGCAGTAGAAACTGAGAAATTGGGGCACTAAATAGGGGTGCATTTATAATGTTAATTCCCATAAGAACCTTTAGCCACAGCTACAACCTGAACCTCTGAAAAGATTTACACCACATCTGGCAGGGAGATGGATGGTGGTTTAAGGAAGTGCCTTTTGCTTATTTGGTGTAAATCTGTTCAGTAGTTGTTGGGAAATTTAAGTTGAAAATTATAGAGAAGCCTTTGTGAAAAAAGCTGAGCTGGTGCAGGGAAATGCACTGCTCTGATTGGCTGCCAACATTTCAGCCAGGAAGTGTTGGCAGCCATTTTGGGACTCAGCTTGACTGAGTCCCCCTAAAAAAGTGAAAATAAAGAAAGGGGGCAGGTTAGGAATATCCTGACACCCAAAGCGTAGTCTTAGGGGCCCCCATGGACCTAGCTGGCCCCCAGGGGACTTCAAGATTGAAGAGGAATTAATTCCACAACTTAAAACGCGCCACAGGGCGTGTTTGCACACATGTCACCTCAGGCCCACCCCCTGCCTTCAACACTGTGCAAAAGCACCACGTGGTGCATTTTGAGTTGGAGGATTAAATCCCCTTGAATCCTGAGGGTCCCTGGGGTGCAACTATCCCACCAGCTACCTCCATTAAGTACCACAGAGCTGAGTTGCAAAGAGGTGTAAAAAGGGGCATGGCCTCAGAACACCTCTCTGCAACGCAGCCCCCTGGCACATACTGGAGGTACCTAATGGGCTAGTTGACCCCCAGGGACCCCCATTATTCAGAGTGCTGAAAGGAGAGGGCGTGGCCTCCAGCATGATGCCGGTCTTTTATTTTATTTATTTCTTTAAGAAGGGGGGCTGTGTGGCCCCCCTACTTTTTCTAATGTATTGGCCCTGGGGATCCTATCCCCCAGGGCCTGCCGGCTAATATATTTTTTTAAATAAAAAAGTTTAGAAGGGGGCCACGTGGCCCCCTACCCGAGGCCTTAATCGGCCCTGGGGACCACACCCCCCGGGGCATGGCCTTTTTTTAAAATTTCATTCTTTTAGAGGGGGGCTGCATTGCCCTCCTCCTCAGGCCACGTATGGCCCCGGGGACCCCATCCCCCAGGGCGGGCCTTTGTATTTTTAATTATTTTTTTTTCAATTTTGGGGAGGGGGGCCGCGTGGCCCCCTCCCGGGCCACTTATAGCCCCATGACCCCATCCCCCGGGCTGGCCCTCTCCGTTGGGGACTGTGGGGGGTCCCCAATCCCCCCATGGTCCCGCCAGCTCCTCGCGTCCCCCGGGAGCCGGCATTGCTTTTCTACATGGGGAGCTGCTAAGATGCAGCTCCCCATGTGGAAAAGCAATTTGGTTTGCATTTTGAAAGAGAGAGCAGGTTTCCCTGCTCTCTCTTTCAAAATCCAAACCAAGGTTGCTATGGTAGGGCAGGAGCCGCAAGGCCCCCGGCCTGCCATAGCAAACAACAGTGTCCCGGGGTGGGCACCCCAGGACACTGCAGGAGACGGCCCTGGGGGGTGGTGGTCCCCAGGACCATGACAAGGCTCCAGGAGGGGTGGTCCCCTCCCACAATTTACAAAGCCCCGGGGGGTTGTGGTCCCCGGGGCGTGTGGGGAAGCTTGAGCCCCTCCACACAGGTTATTTTTTTTTAAAGATAAAACAAGCCCCCGGGGGTGGTGGTGCCCAGGGCTGCGGGGGGACAGTGAGCCCTTGCAAATATTGTAGATAAGCCCGGGGTGGTGGTCCCCGGGGCTGGGGGGGCTGGTAGCCCCCCGCAATTATGTTAGAGAAGCCCGGTGAGGTGGCGGTCCCTGGGCTGGGGGGCCCCTTGGAGCCCGCGCTTCGTTTTTCTTTCTTGGCAGGATCCGCACACCCTGCACAGATTTTCACGATTTAAAAAAAATAATAATTTGAGGGGGCCCTGGGGGTCCTTGTGGGACCCCCTAAGCAGCGGTTTCAAATGCGTTGAGCTGCTTATTGTGAGAGACATTTGAATGCAGGTGCGCTGTTTTCCTCAGTACACAGAGGGATTCCTTCCTTGAGGCCATTCTTAATGGGGGCAACCCATTTTGTGTTGGATTGATAGCGGCCGGCCCGGTCGCAAGAATGGCCCGCTGCCTAGCGGATCTCCGGATGGCCAGGTGCCGATGCAGAAGGGAAGTCTCTGACTGGGTTAAGTATGAATTGCATCGCAGCTGACCTTTGATGTTCCTACAGCCCACTGTTTTTTTTTTGAGGATTGGATCAGACAACAGCACCCACTTGGTGAACACTTACCTGTAGAGCACCACAAATACCAGGAGGCACAGCGCCTGACGATAGCAAGGGACACGCCCATTGAGGCTTGATTGCAAATAACATGATTGGTGCTCTCTGCAGCTGTTGTGTGTTTTCAATGATGGGTCGTGAACAAGAACTTCGGTTTGAAATGCGTTGAGCTGCTCATTGTGAGAGACATTTGAATGCTGGTGCGCTGTTTTCCTCAGTACACAGAGGGATTCCTTCCTTGCGGCCATTCTTAATGGGGGCAACACGTTTTCTGCTGGATATATAAATATATATATATATATATATATATATATATACATATATATATATATATATCGAAGAGGAGATCACTTGGTAAAAAGCAATCCAAGGACACAGTGGGGAAAGTTTCAGAAATCCTTTATTCACAGAGTGAAATGCGGCATAATGCATTTCGGCTTCCCAGCCTTCGTCAGACGCCGCTTTCAGCTGGTTTGCAACTTCTCCCTCCTTTGTACTGCTAAGGCGCTCCCATTGGCGGGAGGACAGCTGACCTTGATCCTGTTGGGATGTCTGTAGTCAAATGGGAGACTACAGCCCCCAGCGTGCATCTGGATAATAACTTGCAACAGTCTCAGGGTGCTCGAAAGAGCGCTGTGTTTGCCATGCAAAGGTGGGGCCGTGTAGTGGCAGATGCTCACCATAATGAAAGTGTCCAGGATTCCCTCCAGTCCCCGACGTCCAGCCACAATAATAGAACAAAACCGGGCACTGAAGCAAGCTGTACTAAAGTTGCCTCCCCGTGCAGTCACAGGCTGCTCCTGGCAGTTCGGCCATTGGCAAGGTTCGTTCTCATGGCGGTTCAGGGCAGAATCAATACCTTGATGAGAAAAGTTTGTTGCCAGCAAGCTCCCTGACCTCTTAGTGGACGGGTCCTTGTGTGCGCGCTCCTGGCAGACGCGGAAATATCGAAGAGGAGATAACTTGGTAAGAAGCAATCCAAGGACACAGTGGGGAAAGTTTCAGAAATCCTTTATTCACAGAGTGAAATGCGGCATAATGCATTTTGGCTTCCGAGCCTTCGTCAGACGCCGCTTTCAGCTGGTTTGCAACTTCTCCCTCCTTTGTACTGCTAAGGCGCTCCCATTGGCGGGAGGACAGCTGACCTTGATCCTGTTGGGATGTCTGTAGTCAAATGGGAGACTACAGCCCCCAGCGTGCATCTGGATAATAACTTGCAACAGTCTCAGGGTGCTCGAAAGAGCGCTGTGTTTGCCATGCAAAGGTGGGGCCGTGTAGTGGCAGATGCTCACCATAATGAAAGTGTCCAGGATTCCCTCCAGTCCCCGACGTCCAGCCACAATAATAGAACAAAACCGGGCACTGAAGCAAGCTGTACTAAACTTGCCTCCCCGTGCAGTCACAGGCTGCTCCTGGCAGTTCGGCCATTGGCAAGGTCCGTTCTCATGGCGGGTCAGGGCAGAATCAATACCTTGATGAGAAAAGTTTCTTGCCAGCAAGCTCCCTGACCTCTTAGTGGACGGGTCCTTGTGTGCGCGCTCCTGGCAGACGCGGAAATATCGAAGAGGAGATCACTTGGTAAGAAGCAATCCAAGGACACAGTGGGGAAAGTTTCAGAAATCCTTTATTCACAGAGTGAAATACGGCATAATGCATTTTGGCTTCCCAGCCTTCATCAGACGCCGCTTTCAGCTGGTTTGCAACTTCTCCCTCCTTTGTACTGCTAAGGCGCTCCCATTGGCGGGAGGACAGCTGACCTTGATCCTGTTGGGATGTCTGTAGTCAAATGGGAGACTACAGCCCCCAGCGTGCATCTGGATAATAACTTGCAACAGTCTCAGGGTGCTCGAAAGAGCGCTGTGTTTGCCATGCAAAGGTGGGGCCGTGTAGTGGCAGATGCTCACCATAATGAAAGTGTCCAGGATTCCCTCCAGTCCCCGACGTCCAGCCACAATAATAGAACAAAACCGGGCACTGAAGCAAGCTGTACTGAACTTGCCTCCCCGTGCAGTCACAGGCTGCTCCTGGCAGTTCGGCCATTGGCAAGGTCCGTTCTCATGGCGGGTCAGGGCAGAATCAATACCTTGATGAGAAAAGTTTGTTGCCAGCAAGCTCCCTGACCTCTTAGTGGTGGGTCCTTGTGTGCGCGCTCCTGGCAGATGCGGAAATATCGAAGAGGAGATCACTTGGTAAGAAGCAATCCAAGGACACAGTGGGGAAAGTTTCAGAAATCCTTTATTCACAGAGTGAAATGCGGCATAATGCATTTCGGCTTCCCAGCCTTCGTCAGACGCCGCTTTCAGCTGGTTTGCAACTTCTCCCTCCTTTGTACTGCTAAGGCGCTCCCATTGGCGGGAGGACAGCTGACCTCTATCCTGTTGAGATGTCTGTAGTCAAATGGGAGACTACAGCCCCCAGCGTGCATCTGGATAATAACTTGCAACAGTCTCAGGGTGCTCGAAAGAGCGCTGTGTTTGCCATGCAAAGGTGGGGCCGTGTAGTGGCAGATGCTCACCATAATGAAAGTGTCCAGGATTCCCTCCAGTCCCCGACGTCCAGCTACAATAATAGAACAAAACCGGGCACTGAAGCAAGCTGTACTAAACTTGCCTCCCCATGCAGTCACAGGCTGCTCCTGGCAGTTCGGCCATTAGCAAGGTCCGTTCTCATGGCGGGTCAGGGCAGAATCAATACCTTGATGAGAAAAGTTTGTTGCCAGCAAGCTCCCTGACCTCTTATTGGACGGGTCCTTGTGTGCGCGCTCCTGGCAGACGCAGAAATATCGAAGAGGAGATCACTTGGTAAGAAGCAATCCAAGGACACAGTGGGGAAAGTTTCAGAAATCCTTTATTCAATATATTATATATATATATGAGTTTTCGTAACTTGGGCAATCATTATGCGTAACCCTCTTGGAATCCGCCCAACTATATATATGCAAGTTGATGAAGTTATGAACAAATAAAGCCGCTGACATCTGGCTGTGCTGCTTTTTCATTCTCCTCTGGGAATTTGTTTGGAAAGCTGTTGGATATATTCATATGAGGTTGTGAGCAAGGCGGACACGTCCACCGAAACGCGTCATCCATCACGAAAGGAATAAATACTTATCCTTGAAAGCACCATTACCCACGGAGTTAGCGCCTGTTTCTTTACTGTGCTAAGCACGATTGGCATCTATATATATATATATGTATCCATATATTACCTACTGGCGGTCGCCAGTAGGTATATATAGTTAGGATTTTTTCTATATGGGATTTTTGAAAATTCTATGTCTAATAACTTTGGCGTTTGTGGACGGAATTGGCTGAAATTTTCAGGAAAATGGCACATTTTGTTTCTGAGCAGCCCTTGAAAATTTGGGGGGGGGGGTTTGTCAAGGGGGGGCCGAGAAAAAAGGGGGGTCCCAAAACGTGTTTTTAACATTGAGTTTTCCATAGGGCGGTTGGCCTCACTTTTAGCCCGAACGGCTGAATGGATTTGCATGAAACTTGGCAAAATTGTAGGGACTGGTAGCCCGATGTGCCTTTTGTAGGTCTCAATATATGTGCTACAGTGGATTTTGAGAAATTAACGTTTAAAAAAAGATATATATCTGTAACAGCGGACCGGGCAGCGCTCCAGGACGCGTACTTTTCGCGCAACGGAGCTTTGTGAAGCGAAGCTGATTGGTTCTCCGGCGTCTGTCAACATTCCAAACAGTCCGTAGCGGCCGCCATCTTGTGTCTCGGTAGGATCGAGAGACAAGAGGAGGCGAAAGCGAAGGGGCAAATGACCATAAGGGGGAATAGTAGATCCTCGCTGACCTCCTAGGTTTGATGTGGAGGTTTTAAAAGGGCCCCGCGGGGCAAAAAAAAAAAAAAATAATAATAATCGAACGGCTGAATGGATTTGCACGAAACTTGGTAAAATATTAGGGACTGGTAGCCCTATGTGCCTTTGCTAGGTCTCAATATATGTGCTCCAGTGGATTTTGAGAAATTAACGTTCAAAAAAAGATATATATCTGTAACAGCGCTCCGCTTCGCGTAACGGAGGTTTGCGACGCTGATTGGTCATTCTGTCACTGGGCTATAGTTGGGCTACATCTGGCTGATATTTGGGCTACATTTGTTTTTTTTCGTCTCTGGCGGCCATCTTTGGGCTACATTGGGCTACATTGGGCTTCATTGGGCTTCATTGGGCTACATTGGGCTACATTTGGGTTCCAACATATATATAGGCCAATGTAGCCCAATATATATTTTTCAAAGTTAATTTTCGTAAAAACCACTGGAGCATATATCTTGAGACATAGCAAAGGCACATCGGGCTACCAGTCCCTACAATTTTGCCAAGTTTCGTGAAAATCCATTCAGCTGTTCGAGCTAAAAGTGAGTCCAACCGTCCTATGGAAATGAAGGAAATGAATGGGTAATTTGTAATTAACAAATAGCTCATCGCAAACTAGGAATGGTAAAGAATCGCTATTTATTCCTTAAAGTTCGCTATTTAGGAAATGCAAAAAACTTTGATGATACATATGGCGGTTCATCTCTAACAAGATAAGAAGCATAGGGATAGATTTATGATGACTGGCGCATCACCAGGGATGTGTTAGTCATTCTGTGCCGCTGTTCCGTCACCTATGGTGTGCTGCATTTACAATGCGGCGCATCATGGGGCAAAAACAGCACAGATGCGTGATGTATCTGTGCCGTAAAGGTGGCGCATTGCTGGAGTTGTATCGCAAGTGTGATGAAGCTCCAGCAAGGGTCGGGGGTGCCCCTGTCGCAGGGTTTCTGTTCTCACACAGAACTGTGGACAGAGGATTGGAACCTCGGCGAATTAGGGTGTCCCAAAACTCACCTTAGTAATCAAAAACCCCTTAGCAAGCTAGGTACAGTGTCACATTGGATATAACAAACTCTCAATGTTTAGACAATCCAGAATATGAACTTATAGTACCTCAGGATACGTGGAACTCATGAACAGTCGGTCGTTATATATTTCTTAGAAACCAGAACATGGAGTTAAGAAGAACACATGTGTATTTGAAATGTTTATTTACTAATGCCGTCTTCTCAGGCGTAGTATCTTAGATAATACAAGTACACATATTATCAGTAGCAAAATTACCAGCATAGTTACTAGTACATAAAAAGCGAATGGTGACAGTATGTTAACATACTGTAAATGAATAAGAGTTAGCAACACTTATAAGCAGCCGCGGGCCGTGGAGGGAGTTACGGTGGGGCAGGGAGGCGGGGAGGGGGAGGGGCAGGGTGGAGAGGGCTCCACCCTGCTTCTCCCCCTCCCCGCCTCCCTGCCTCACCGTAACTCCCTCCACGGCCCGCGGCTGCTTATATCTCACCCTCCCTAATACACATATTATATTATTTGCTAAGAAGGTCTCTTTGTGTTGGTTTAGGGCGTGCCCATACTTTAGTGTCTTAGATTTGAAGGAATCACATCAGCATACACCAGCTCTCTCTTCATGTGAACCGCATCAAGTGTTGTGTATGTGTGTTCGGCAAAGCAATATAAAACCCGCCTCATGCCCAGAATTGGCAGAAGTTGCACTTATGTTATGAGTATGAAGTCGTGGAGATCAGACCTCATAACAATTCTGTATCGTGTTGTTCTTGAAACTTTAGCACTCGCTGTACAGATATAGTTTAACAAGCAAAGCAGATAGTAGAGCAATAACATATTATTCTCATGTAAACCACGATGAACTACTAGGTTGAAAGCTAAAGCAACAACTAAGTGTCGTGTGCAGAAGTTGCAAAAAAGGAAAAATGGCGTTTAAACCGGTAATGAGCCCATGCTAACTTAACACGGTGTAAAGATATCCAGGACGTAGATGACACCTCCCCATGATCCGGAAACGAACTGAATAAGATAATAGAAGTGCCATCTCATGTGGACGGTCCGCAAGGTAAAGCATTAAAAACTAGGAAAATTTCATGCTAAAGAAAAATAAAACAGCCAAGTACTTTATCGAGTCTTAAGCCAATAGGCAAGGTAAATAATAAAAACTTGACAAATAAGTCAATGAATTGTCAATGAAATGCTAGTACTCAGCATATCAAACATGAAAAAGGTCTATGACATAACTGTGTATGCAAAATAAGCTGCAACAGCCTCCAATAGGAAGTCACCGTCTTCATCCGAAAACAGTTCAGCCATCCAATTTAAAAGCGGAAAAGAACATACGTGCTCTCCCAGCACCGGATCCTCTATCACCATCAGAGGACAGCTCGGTGGGTTTTCAAGAAAGCTCTGTTCCAAGAAAGACTGTGTTGCCGCCAGTAAATTCCAGGGACCAATTAGTCCATGCATCAATGCCACAGCCATAATCCTTTCGCCAGGACAAACCAACTCGTGAGTAATGATAGGAGTCATCAGCTGATTACAGTCGACGTCAGGAGAAACCGGTCCGCAGAGACACAAATCAATGGCCCAATCGAAATCACAGGTCAGGCAGTGAAATACAGGCTGGACACAGGTGAAGTAGGAGAATCGAAAAGATAATCCATATGCCGTGCTTAATATCGCCAACGGCATTGTGCCATAATATTCTAGCATGCGATTGCGGAACAGTGTCAGCAGCTGCAGGGCGGGAGGTTGCATAGGAGGGACATCCATATTTAAAAATGTAAAAAAGCACAAGAGCGTCCGCTGGTAATGCAAGTAAAAATGGCAATCCACGAAGCAGAGTGGAAAAAATACAATGAAAGAAAGTAGGGATGACTCGAAAGATTTTCTCAAATGAAGTCACGAGACCACTGGTAACAACTTTAAAAAAGTGCGCCAGGGCCTTTGTGGAGGATGCGTTAGAGATAGTCCGAACCATCTTGCTGAAATGGAAAGGCAAATCTGAATTGAAAAGGGTCTGCACCTCTGTACGGGTGTTCGCTATGTGAAGCACGAAAGTTTCACGGGCCGAACTCAAGGCCACCTCTCTCTGAGACAAAAGAGCTCTTATTCTTGCCATGCCGTTGAAATCTGCTCCCAAGGTTGGTATTTGTGGCGAGATTGAAAACTCCCTATGTTCATGTGTGGGAGGAAATAGAACATTTCTGCAGCAAATAACCCGTTCACTTACTGTTACGATAAAAGGAATACTTTTAATTAACCCAGATCAATCTTCATTATTGAGCATCAAATAACTACCATTTTCCAACAACTTGAACGTGGGGATGATAGCAGGAACTGGCGTGCCTTGCAACACGCAAGCCATATTTGGTCGGTGTTTGTTGCATGAACCGTGTAACTGTATGTGCCTACACATTAGTGAATGATCTGGCGTCTCAGTGCATTCCTCTCCATTCAGATAAACTTCTTGATCATCTTTGAAACATCTGTATGTGTATGGAAGCGACCAGACCTCATGAAGAAAAGCACTACCTAAAGGTTCATAACGACCTATTGGTATATATTTCATACAATTTGAAAACTTATATAAAGCAAAAGGCAGCGTTATTAAACCGTGGATAAGGCACGTTGCCAAAAAACCCGCAATCCTCTGCTGATGATGTCACTGAGCATGTCATGAATGATGTAATATGTGACATCATCAGCAGTGGATTACGGGTAATAGTATCTCTAGTTTACTCCCCTATAGCTGTCTTTCTTTTAACATAAGTGTCTGTTTCCTTCCCTTATACTTACTGTTTTTGGTTCGCTTCCGGTTCGCGTACCGGCGAGCGAACTGGGAAGCGAACTAAGAGAAATAGAGGTTGGCACAGTTCCAAATATTGTACCAATTTTTTAATAACGGGGAGGTAGTTCTGAAAAGAACTTTTTTTTTAATTGTTTTTGTTGTTTTAAATTTTTTTAATTATTTTTCGGAACATTTTTTTACTTTTTTTGAATTTTTCTGAACAGTTTTATATTTTTTGGGGTTTTTCTTGGAGGGGGCAATGAAAACAATTCATTGTAAAGGGCTCAACAGGAGCAACAAAACAAAAAAAAAGTATTTATTATTTTGGGCGTTTCGTACAAACTTGCATATGATAGTCAATAGCTCTGTTGATCAGAGTGATGCTTCTTTCTCCGTAGCAAATGAATCCATCGCAAAATACGCAGGTGTGTTTTACTTCACCAAATCTCATTTGTATATTTGGCACCATCTCCCTGCCCTCTGGTCCCGTTACTTCCGGTACAACAGATCTTCTGGCCATAATAGGGAGATTATCTAGGTCGTTCCGAAACTGTGCAGCACTGTAGTTGTTAGGATGCCACCTAGTCATATGGCGATGCATTGTGTAGTTTCCGAAACTGTATTTTTTCTCAGTTCCTCTGGACAGTCTATCTTGACATATAAGGCAAGTTACGTATCTTGCATTTACTTTTTTCTCACCTTTGGGAATTTAAAAAAATTGCCAAATGAAGTTTTCTTTCCGGTGAGACGTCCTGGGCTCCTCAGGCAAAAACTGCCTCTCTTCGTGCTCGTCGTCCTGTTCCTCTTCTTCCTCTTCTTGTTGAATTATAACTTGAGCAGGTGGTCCACTCTTCCTTGGATGTGGTGGAGGTGGTGGGGAAGCACCAGCTGAAGCTACTAAAGAAGCCATTGCTCAGTGATCACAAAGGGTCTTTCTCTCACAATGATGAAAGTCAGAGTGAGGAAAGAAGGAGGGATTTTCATCATTTGGGAAAAACAAGAGTTCTCAACCAATGAAAAGTGTTCATTTTAGATTATATGACCTAGTCTTACATCATTAGGAAACCAAAAGTGAAATGAACCAATGAAAAGTGTTATTACCAAGTCACATGACCTGCTGTGTTTACGTTAAGCGCTTTGCAGGGCCTCCCGGTTTGCTTCCAGAAACCTGCGCTTTGCGACTCGGTTCGCGTACCAGTTCGCTAACGTAGCACGTCATATGACGTATCACGCGACAACGTGAAACGTCATGCGGACGGGAGGCGTCACGATGTTGTTTTGTAACGCGGCAGTTGCGGTAAAGAAACGTTTACCGGCTCGCGGTCTATTTCGCGGCATCAAGGTCAGCTAACGGGAAGCTTCCCGGTTCGCGAAGCGGGAACGAAGAAAAAAAAATATTTTAAAAAAAATTATTCATAAACATATAAAATATATTTTTGGATTTAAAGAAGAATACATTTTACAGCTACAGATATTAGCTGTTAAAAAACCAATGAAATTCACTGAAAAAACCATAGGTTATAGACCATATATAGTTAGGAATTAGCATTTACAAAACCTTGAAAATTCACTGAAAAAACCATAGGTTATAGACCATATATAGTTAGGAATTAGCATTTACAAAACCTTATTTTACTCACACAAAACCATTGAAATTCCATATATAGTTAGTTGTACTAACTATATATTGCGCACCCGCAATCCACTGCTGATGATGTCACATATTACATCATTCATGACATGGTCAGTGACATCACTGATGACATCACTGATGACAACATCCAGTGATTATGTGTTTCTGTAAAGTTTAAATATGTTTTACATATTGAAGAATGAGTGGATGTATAAGTGTCTGAATGAAGGTTTTAGTAGGTGCGTGATTGACTGTATGAGTGAGTGATTAAATGCATCTTACTGAATGCACGGGTTAGTGACTAAACTGTCTGAAAGTGTGCATCAGTATGTCTGTTGTTGTGCAAGCTGCTGCATGTGTTGATCAGTAGCTATATAAGTAGCTATATGGGTTATTGATTGGTTGCACAAGTATTTGTATGGGAGACTGAGTGTGTGTATGGCTGGCTGGGAGGTGTGTGACTCTGTGCAGATCAATGTGTACTTGTATCAGTGATTCTATAAGAGAGTAAGTATGTGTTAGTATATGTTTCAAAAATGTAAGGTGTTCTGTGTTTAACTGTATAGATGAGAAAATGGAAGTGTGATTGATTCTTTTCAGGACTGACTAGGTGTGTGAGTAACTCCATGGATGAGTGGCAGAGTGTGAGTGTCTGTATAGGTGTATGAGTGCATATGATAGTGTTGTAAAGATGAGTGATTGTATGTATGAATGATTGTATGAGTGAATGTGTGTGTAGACATAGGAATCAGTGAGTGCGTATGTAGTAACTAGTATTGGTGTGTCAATGGTTTCAAAAATTATACTCTCTATTTAACACTGGGTGTAATAGAGGTTATATTAGAGTGTGAGGAGATGCATTGTATTATCACATGAATGATATCATCAGTGATGTGATCATTGATGTCAAGTGAGATGTCATCAGTGATGTCATTTGAGATGTCATCAGATGATGTCATCAGTGATGTCACTGACCATGTCATGAATGATGTAATTTGTGACATCATCAGCAGTGGATTGCGGGTGCGCGATATATAGTTAGTGCAACTAACTATATATGGAATTTCAATGGTTTTGTGTGAGTAAAATAAGGTTTTGTAAATGCTAATTCCTAACTATATATGGTCTATAACCTATGGTTTTTTCAGTGAATTTTCAAGGTTTTGTAAATGCTAATTCCTAACTATATATGGTCTATAACCTATGGTTTTTTCAGTGAATATATATATGGATACAAATCACTTTTACCACTCTAATGAGTGCAACAGTAGGGAAAGTGTTGGATAGCGGAGGGATAAAATTCACTATTCCCACTCCAATAATTGTAACAGTAGGGAAACTGTTGGATAGCGGAGGGCTAAAAATTACTATTTCCACTCCATTGAGTGCAACAGTAGGAAAGTGTTGGCTAGTGGTGGAGTAAAATGTACTATTCCCACTCCAATCAGTGCAACAGTAGGGAAACTGTTGGATTGTGGAGGGTTATTAATTAATATTTTCACTCCAGTCAATTCAAAATTAAAAACAAAAAAATATTAACAACAACAATATTTAGAAAACAGAATAAATAAAAAAAATATGAATATGTTACAAATTATAATACAAATATATTTTAATTACACATTTTAAGAAACATATTATAATGTTAATGACAAATACCTACAAATGTTATATTAAATAAAATAAAAAAGTAATTTTCAAACAAATAAATATTGTAATTAGAAATTATTTAGAAACAAAAACATTAATAATTACATACATTTACTTGTTTTATTCCCTACCCTAGAACACCACACAATTCACAACTAACAACTTAATTAAAAAAATTACTTACATAATTAATACTAATTAAAGAAATATTATTAATTAAAGAAAAAATTAGAACTCATAAAAATTAATAAATTTTCCACACTACCCTTATAAACACCACAAACCATAGCTAAAATAAAATTGAAAAAAAATGAATTACACAATTAAAACTTAGTTTCAATTAAAAATCTAATTGTATTTAACAAATAATTATAAAGTAAGTAAAATTAATTTACTCCCCACTCTGTACCCCTATAAAAGTAAAACCCACACACAAAACAGTAAACAATTACCCTGATTAAATATAAATTAATTAAATATTATTAATGATGAACTCATTATTAATTAATTAAACATAAATTAGTTCCCACCCTTTACTCCTATGAATCCAACAACCAACACCTAAAATTAATTTCAGTTTCCATATTTAATTTTCAATTAAATAATTAATATTAATTAAGAGCTAATTATTAATTAATCAAGCATACATTACTTTAAGCCTTTTACCCCATTGAACCCCACAACCCTCACCTAAAATTAGTTACACAATTTCCATAATTAATTTACAAGTAATTAATTAATATTTATTAACAACTAATTATTAATGAATTAAAAAATAAATTACTTCCCACCCTTTATCCCTATAAACCCCACAACCCGCTCATAAACAAATTACACAATTACCATACTTAATTAACAATTAATTAATTAATATTAATTAACAACCAATTAATAATTAATTAATAATATAGTACTTCCCACAATTGACACTATAAAATCTAAATTAAATAAATATGAATAAATAAAAAAGAATCATTCATTTATTATAATTAAATTACTACCCACCCTATTCCCCTACAAACCCACAACCCGCTACGGAACTAAAAAACGCAAAATTATAATAAAATAAACTTGAACTCTACTAAAAACGTAACACATGTATTAATAAAAATAAACAATTGTTACACAAGAAAAATATCACATACATTTAAAACATATACTACAGTACATAACCCTATTAAAAATCGATATTTTAAACAACTATATTTTTGCAAACGATATTAATGACTTCTATACTTTTAAAAATGATATTTCTTACCTTAAAATCGATATTCTTGACAATATTCTTGCTGTCTATATTTCTGACTCACGATATTTAGGACTCAGTATTTCTGTAGTTCGACATTTTCAACTCGATGTTCTGTCTGCTCACCCTTGTATTTAACGGGCCTTATTAATTCTTTTTGCACTTATAAATTCCCAACCAAAGCTTATCAGTTTTTCGATGGGTCCAGTATTTATTGCCTATCACTCTGGTGCACTCACAATTGAGGTCAGAGACTTATCTCGACTTGCAAGCTTTTCAAATAAAAATTCCTAATGAAATAAAAAGTTTGTAAATACCAACAAATGTGCATATCTGTGGATGTTACTCTAGTTCGGCACACCTTCCCACTCTAGAACACTCACAGCTTGGCCCACAAACCTATTATCTCACATGTAGTGTCATCCAGTGGCGAAACATACCTTTCATAACATTTGTTTCCTTAGGGTGATTCAGGCTCAGAAAAAACATATGCAGATAGGCAAATTCACAAAGGCATTTAGTAAATATATTATGCAATAATTTTCACTTACTTTTAGTGATAATTGCAAGGTCTTGGCTTACACCACTCCTAAAGAGATGGCAGTGTTTTTCCGTATTGCTAAATAAAGTCATGTGCATCTTAAGGCAGATGTTCTGCTAAGTTGGAGAAGCGTCCCCCCACTGCTCTTAGAGCTGAGCAGCAAAAGTAAACTGATAATGTTTTTATCCTTTCATTTTTTTAGTTGTGATGCTAGGTTAGGGCAGGGAGGGGCTGATGGCACGAGGGGAGGAGTGGTTTGCACACCCCCGAAGTGCAAATGATGATTTGACCGCCACGCTTGGGCTGAACAAACAGTCATGCGCACCTTGCATGTTCCCCACCAGGCTTCCTTACACAGCCTGCTGAAGAACATGCAAAGCCTCCCTGTCCCTGCCTGAGCGCCGATCCACCAGGGCCGGACTGGGAACCGAAATCGGCCCTGGCAAAGTGCTCAGCCGGCCCCCCCTCTACCCTGGGGGTGCGATCGCACTCTTTGCCAGGGCCGGTTTTCGGCCGATTTTGGTTACAGGGCCGTTTTTGCAGCTATGCTGCAAAAACGGCCCTGCAACAAAAACGGCCCCCTGGGGCCCAAAACCGGCCCCCAACCATGCGGCCGACCGGGGGATTGCCCGGTGCCTACAACGGCCAGTCCGGGCCTGCGATCCACAGTGTGCAGACCAATCACAATGCTGCATTGCACCGTTGTGATTGGCTCAGGGGAGCCTGGGAGTCGGGTGCTTCCTGCAGCTGGGGATGCAGGAACAAGGAAGCTGAACAAGACAAGGAGCTGCGGCGGCTGTCGAAAAGTGGTATATTTAATATTATTTTTTTATTTTCTCTTCTCCCCGCCACCCTCGCCCCTGCACCGCCGTTCCCTGCCAGCTGCTACTGTGTACATCCGATCCTCCAAAATCCAAATCACAAACAGATTTTAGAAGTTCTCCTAGAAATCTGAGACTTTCATCAATTTTAGCAGTACTATTAGTATCCTTTGATAGTACCTAAAAATCTGAAATCAAAGTTCAAAATCAAAATCCAGCCCCTGGCTTGGAGTTTTACTTAAATAGATGTGTATGTTCCTTTGAAAGTCGGCTCAATTATTAAGAGCCCTCTGCATTTATAGAGTGCATAGCGCTTTGTGTTGTCTTTCTTTCTTTTCCCCATTGCCAAAACATAATTTTTAGGAGCTATTTCACATGTTTCGGCCAGACATTTCAAAAACTCCTGAATTTGTTCCTTTGACTTTTCATTTGAAGGTGGGAAATCACACAGTAGGTGAATGAATTGAAATGCACGAATTATTGGCTCTAGCTCAGCATACATTGCCAATAGTGTATTTGCAGATTCGAAAATATTTCCCATGGCATATGTACTGAGCGTACTTCAAACGTAATACTATGAGTGGGCTTTTATTTTTCTTAATCACGCCAAGTCTTTAATGGTATCTATAGCTGCGTAATATGTTATGGTATATTGCAGATTATTTAATTTTCGTAACCGCATACTTTTCAGAGTTAGAATTATTTAAATCTTAACGGTTAAAATGAAACAAAGTACATTTCTCCACATGCAATGGCTGCATCATTTAGAAATGTGTTGTGTGCTTTTTCCAATGATGCAGCAATGCATAAGAATTCGAGCAGACACTGTAAAAATATGACATCTCATTTACATGAGTGTTCGCTGAACCATTTAATTGAAGCAAACAGAAGTGAAGGACTACTCTTAGCTTCGACACATTTTTAAAATGTGGATCCGTTAGCAGATGGTTTTTTTTCTCAGTCTCTAACTGATCTGGAGTTAGTAAAATATCACATGAATTATGATCCCAGTGTTATTTAATCTCACTATGAAAGGCACATTTGAAGCTGCTTTGATTGTAGCAAAAACGGTTCACTTCACTGCCTGGCTCTAGGCAGATGCAAAACATCAGCCAATTCATCAATTGTATACACTGTAAGTCCTTCCTCTGAGGACAAAATGTCTTTCAATAATAATCCAGTTCTTCATTCTGATGGGATACATTTTATACCAGCTACAGTGAGAAATGTGTGGTTTAAATATCGCATATATAGTTGTGGTGTTACAGTCGGATGTTGAAATAACAAAAAACTAAAGTTCAAAGGCAAAACGTTGACATTCACTATTTATAATTTCCTGAGCAAACTTTAACTTGTGCCTCCACCATGCACTGCTTATAACCCCACATAGTGCATCACTTGCGGCATGTTAAATTACATCATTGATGACATCACTGATAACATCATGATTATACACACATTGAGGTACTATTTGTACATGTGTTGGTACGTAGCATGGAGATAGTGGAACTACGGGAGGCATCTGTGTTTGCAGCGCGAAAGGTACATGGTGCACTAAATGCAAATCACTAAAGTCTGGGGTCCAAGTTTAACCATGTTGATAAAGGTGAGGGCTGAACACATCTGATATGGACTGCAGAGGTATGTTCCAAGGTAGGTGGTGACTTAAAGCCAAATCCTGTTCCAAAACATGTGTAAGAAATGCCAAAGCTTCTGTTGACAATATATTGTCTACCAGTGGATATCTGGACACATGCCCATATTACATTGTTCTAAAATAGTGCTCTAGTAACAGTTAATGTAGCGAGGAGTTTACAAGGTGCTGATAATTAGTTCTAGAAATTTGTTGAAAATGTTGAGGCATTTACAATTTTTGAATAATATAGAATGTAATAGTGTTCCACTTAGAGGTGTTTTATCTTACATTGGCATTCTAGCATGACTCTAAAGTTGTATGCTATAGTGGCCATCTCACAAATGTGTGTAGTGTATTTGACCAAACTACAGAGTGTGGGCAATGGGGCATGGAAAAACATGTCTTTCCAGTTGTAAACACATATCTGACTGTTAGAAATAAAGGTTTCATGTTGGCAGAGTATACACCCTTCCATGTAGGAGCCACAATCCCAGTCAGGATAAATCAAGTACACACTCTACATTTGCCTGTGCACACTCTCTGGTAGCTTGGCACAGATCAGTCAGGCTCAACTGAAGAGGCAATATGTAAAGAATTTGTGCAATATTCAAATTTCATTAACCCAGTGAAAACACCCCAAAAAGACTTCCTACCAGTTTGGAAAATCCAATAAGTTGAACTTGAGATATGATTTTTTAAAGATTAAATCCAAAAACAGTACTTGGAAGTCAATAGCACTCAAAGGTTACTCGAGGTTGCGCTAGACCGGGGTAAATGCAAAGTTGAGGCCAACTGCAATGGAGGGCAGACCAGATACAGAACCCACACAGGGCCTGCTGAAAAAGTACTTTTGTATGGCACAAGCGTCAATGTTGAAGAATCGAAGTGTTGGTTCTAATTCACACAGTCAGGTCAATGCATTAAAGTTTGGTCTCACAGTGGCATCTTCAGATTGATGCTGCATCAGCATCTACTCTCGCAGTCGAGACCCTCGTCATCATTGAATCGACACTGAGATGTAGGGCACTGCATTGGATCCGATTAGTGCAAAGTGTTCACTGCATCTTTCTTTGAAGAAACCAGCTCAGAAGTGAAGGAGACACCTTAGGCAGGGGTAGGAGGTACAGAATCCAGCCGAGTTGCAAGAAGTCTTTTATGCCCTTGAGACTTCAGAGAACAGGAGGCAAGCCAACAAGCTCTTGGAGAAACTTGGGTTCAAGGATACAGAGACCAGGTTCAGTCTCTCTCACTCCCAGGCAAGAAACAGTAGGCAACACGCTAACACAGTTGAGCAGGTAGCAAAGTGGTAGTCCCTCCTACAACACATCAATCAGCAGGCAATTGGCCAGAACAGCAATAAAGGTAGCAAAGTGGCAGTACCTCCTACAGCACAGCAGCTCTTCTTCCAGGCTGAATGTCCTTGGTTCCAGCAAAGTGCGGGGCTAGGGGTCCAGTACTTATACCCAAATGTGTCCTTGAAATGGGGGAGACTTCAGAGAGACCATTGAAGATCACAAAGTCCACGCCTTTCCTGCCCTTGCTCCAGACTCAACACCAGGGGGGTATGCAGCTCTTTGTCTAGGGACAGCCCTGTTCAGGTGCAAGTGTCATCTCCTCCCTCCCAATCTACCACAGGAAGACACATCAGCCTGTTGATGGGTCCTCAGTATGCAAATGTCACAGCCCGTCTCCCTTTGCGTGACCCAACCAGATGTGTATTTAAAGAGAGGCAGAGGCACAAAATGACCGACTTTCTAAAAGTGGCGTTTTCAGACAATTTAAAATCTAACTACACTACCTTTTTGGATTTTAAATTGTGAGTCCAGAGACACCAAACATCAGATCTCTATCTTTTCCCAATTGGAAATTACACTTAAAAGATGTTTTAAGGTAATCCCATGTTGATCTATGTGAGAGACAGGTCTTGCAGTAGTAAAACATTAATTTAGCAGTTTCTTATTACCAGGACATGTAAAACTCAAGAGTATATGTCCTATGTTTTAAATATACTGCACCTGCTCTTAGGCCCATCTAGGGCCTAACTTAGGGGTGACTTATATGGAAAAAAAGGGAAGTTTGTGGCCTAGCAAGTAGGTTGTCTTGCCAGGTCAAAATGACAGTTTAAGCTGAACACACAGGAACGTTATATTTCAAGGTCTAAACCATCTGAGAGTTTGATGATCACCAATTCCCAGAATCATGCTAGTCTAGGACAGGACATATGAAAATAATCAGCTGGAACATAGGAACATCGAAAGCATGCAGGGTTGGGAAGTAGGTCTGCTTTCTACAGCCTGTCAGGTAAGAGGTATGCAGCATGTAAGTAGTGCATTTGCACCAAACAAAGCCTTGATGACATTGTGAGCACTTTAGGGGCCTTCAGAGCATCTCGCCAATCCACTTCACCAAGGGCTCTGAGCCAAACCTCCCAATGAACTCTAATGGCAGCCAATGTGTCTAGGATATTAATGACCAACGCTAGGTAAATTTGGAAGACCCCCCTTTACCCAATGCTCCCACCATGATCTTTGCCTCAGTGAGTTTGAAATCAGGGATCTAAGTGTTAGGAGGAGTATGTACCCATAGTGTGTGTCACAGTTGCAAATACTTGTGGAATTGCATCCCGGACAGAGAGTAAGCTTGTTGGAGTTCTTGGAAGGAATGCATGTGACTGTCATTCCAAACATCTCCCAGGAATGTGATGCAGGTGGCGTCCTGCTGATCAAATCCCTCCAGCGAAGCCACTTCCCTCAGGCATGTGCCATGCCATTGGGTTGTTGTACAGTGAGTGTGGACCACCAACCTGTGTGTCGATGGGCCGCCCTCCACCTACTGAAGACTAACCAGGTTAACTCTAAGTAGCATTTAATTTACAGGCCCTGGGCACATATAGTGCACTTTGCTAGGGACTTACACTTTAATTAATATATGGCAATTGTGGATAAGCTAATGTTACCATGTTTTGAGTACAGACTATATGCACTTTACCACTAGTTAGCAGTGGTAAAGTGCCCAGAATTCCAAAGCCAGCAAAAATGATGTCAGCAAAAGAGGAGGACAGAGCGCATAAAGTCAGAGGAACCACAACAAGGATACCAGGTATAACACCTCAATCTCTTGATTTAAAATGGCTGGTCATATGAACTGTTTAAGATGGCTCTCCTATTATGGGCAATATGAACTTGGACTTAGGTATTTAATCACTTCAAATCAAAAACCTTATGGGATGCTGTAACAATAACTTGATATAATTTAAAAGATGTTTTCCGTGATGTCATCAAATATGCCATTTAACGTGTCTTGAGTGATGTATTATATAGGTTCACGAGCAGTGCATGACAAGGTCGCATGATATAGTTAGTCTGCAGAACTCTTGTGCAACCAATCATCAACATATACACAATTTTTAACACCTTCATGACCACCCCAAGCCTCTATTCACATGCACATTTCTCAAACACTGCAGAAAGTGTCAAAAATCCAATCAGTAAAACCGGAGATGTGCAGTTTTAATTGGTTTCAGGGAATATAGCACCAAAAAGCTAAAAGTGAAAACTGTAGCTATCTGGTTGCGTCGGGCCGGGCCAAAGTCACAAGTTTAGGCCAACCATGCCAGAGCATGGGTCACGTCCAAGGATCAATTTGAAGACCCCGAGTATTTTGTTTTGTGCAGCATTGGTTCCGATGGATGATGGAAAATCCTTGTGTCAGGGAAGTCCATGCAGAAGGTGTGAAGCATCATTTCTGAGGGAGATGAGTCAAGCAGCAGATGTGATGCACTGCATCTGCGGGAGACGTGCCGTGCTGTGGAGGAGATGCATTGGTTCTGCTGAATCCACAGGTGGCTGTCAGAACACCTTGAGGCCCACTTCCAAGGGTCCTGTAATGGGGTGGCACTATTTGGGAGGGCATGACTCACAGATGGCCGAGTCCAGGTGCTGGGATCAAGGTTGTTGGAAGCCTGCTCTACCTCTGAGGCTTCTGATCAGGAGGTCAGACAACTAGTCTTGGAGTCACCCTACGGTGTTGGGTTAGAGATGCAGGTCCAGTCCTTCTCAACTTGGCAAGAGGGCAGCAGGTCAGCACAGTTGGGCAGCAGTCCTTCTGGGCCGCAACCCAGGAGAGCACTGTACTGAAGAGTTGGGTCTAAAGGTCCAATATTTATACCTGATGCCCACTTTGAAGTAGATGATGCTTCTAGAGGTTTCCACCCCTCTGAGGTGTCAGTTATTCTCTTCTTCCCTGTCCTGGCCCCCGCTTACCTGGGTCATAAAAGACTAGTATCAAATCCTTTGTGAGAGTGCTCAGGCAGAGCCTTTGTGACATGCAAGTTTGGTACTTGACAGGTCTTCCTCCTTGTTAACTCAGAGTGGCCCATACTGTCAAAACCCAGGTTCACGTTGTCTCACTGTGTAGGAGCAATACACATGGATCACCTGTGAGCTAGACCTAGTCATGTGAACAAGGAACAGTCTGTAGGCACCAAGTGGTTAGGACACGAAAATGCCAACTGTCTAAAAGTGACATTTACAGAATTGTGACAAAAAATCAGACTTTACCATTAAAGACGGCTTCTTAAGCAGGTGACACAATCAGTGCAGTTTGGGCTGAACTGTTGCCATGAAGAACTGATTCGCATATGGCAGGGCCCCAACTGGGGTGGCGTAGTGAGCAAAAGAACGATGGATTTAACCCAAATATCTTGACTGGGGATAAAAGTTTGATTAATTTAACATTCTGTCCATCATTTGTTTCTGCACCACTTTTTGCCCTAAATGGGATGGGTATGCCCAGACATGGGACCCTTACTCGCTGTGCTACTGGATTCAAGCTAGCCAGGCTGATGAGGGGTGCTACCCCGAAACCGGTCCCAGAATGCATGTTTCTGGTCCAGGGGGGTCCTGGCTTGGCAGTTCAGGCTGGACTGTTCCCATGAGGAAGAAGATCAAGACTGATTTGCATATGGCTGGGTCAAAACTGGGGTGGGGTATTGAGCAAAAGAACAATGGATTTAACCAAGATCTCTTGACTGGGGGTGAATGTTTAATTTGTTCAGTATTCCATCCGTCATTTGTTGCAGCATCACAGACCCTCCAATAGCATTTAATTTAGAGGCCCTGGGTACAAGTAGTACCATTTTACTGGGCAATTACAATATATTGAATGTGCCAATTGAGAGTAAGCCAATTCTCCCACATTTAAAGGAGAGAATATAAACACTTTAACACTGTTTAGGTAATGTCCACAGTGTTCTAAAGACAGCAAAAATAAAGTCAGCAAAACAGGAGGGTTGAAGGCAAAATGTTAGGTGAGAACCATGCCAAGGATTACAGGTCCAACTATTTATATATTGGTTACCAGTAGGTAGTTATAGTTAGGACCCAGTTTCCAGAGTAAAGCTTTTTTTTTGCCAAAAACGTTGGCATTGATTGACGAAATTTTACGAAATTTCCTCAAGCGATTCAGCTGCTGTCTTGAAAGCTTTGAGGTGATTCATCAAGCTTAGGCTGAAAAAAAAGGGGGGTCCCCGAAACGCATTTTCCACATGCATATTCCCAAAAGGATTTAGGCATGACTACAGCAGAAAACACTGAACAGAATATTGGCAGGAGGGTAGCTATACAACCTTTTTGTAAATTAGTGTAAATCCCTTCAGTAGTTTTGGAGAAATTAAAGAAAAAACGAATTTAGATATCTAGGGACACGATGGCTCCGCAAGCCCTCTCGATCTCATGCTGAAGACTGACAGGAAATGTTGGCAGTGATCGTGGGACTCTGCTTCAGCCAAGTCCCTGAGAAATGTAAAGGGCAAAGGGGTCCTCGTAGGAATACCCAGACCCCTCAGCTTTGTCGCTGGGGTTCAAGAGGGACCCGCCAGCACAAAAAAGCTAAAAACCTTTTGCTACTTATAGTTAGGTCAGAGTTTCCATAGGAAATGCATTTTTTCTGTTGCTAATAACTTTGGCACCCTTTGATGAATCTACATAAAACTTTCCAAAATTTTGATTTTTGCTACCTAGTTTGTCCATGAAAAAAGGGGGTTCCAAAACACAAAATCACCATGCATTTTCCAAAGACTTCTTTAAGAAGCACTTCTGTAAAAACTGCTGAACCGAATGACACAAAATCTAGCTTCAGTGTTTTTTTGAAAAATGTAAGTACAAAGATATTTGAATACCTGAATGGTTGAGTCCCCAAGTCTCTCTGAAGAGTCATGGTAGAGCGCCAATAAAATCCTGATTGGCCCATGGAGGTTTTTCCCTTTGGCCATCTTGCTTCCGCAAGAGTCATCTGATTGGCTCGGCAAAAACATGAGAAAAATATTGCTGGCAGCCATTACAGGACTCAGGGACTTAATAATGTAAGAGAACTGGGTAGGTATACCCTTCCACTTTACACCCCCCCGGGGCCAGAGAGACCCCCTGGGCCAAAATAATAAATAGAAAAATTGTAATTTCATTATATGCTGGAGGGAGCAGCATAAATGGCAGACCCCTCTGTCTGGGAGCAATGCTGGCTCCTGCACCAGGCACTGAGCTGGCTGGGGCCACAGGTGCACCGAAGGTCCCCTTGTGGCCTCAAACATGTTGTTTGTGGATGCCCGAGTGGGCACCGTGGCACCCAGCTATAATAAAGCCAGACCCTGGGGGATGTTTCCTGGGAGCAGAATAGGCTTGGGGAAAAAGGGCCAGACTGCTTCCAAACAAATGCTTCTATGTTACATATCATGCTAGACTCTTTCTTTTCCTATGCTCTGGTGCATGAGAATGCAACACATCTTCCTTCATAAAGCTATTTTATTATAGCTACAACAACTGGCATAAACTAAGAATAAATTGGCAGAACTTATTGCAAGATAAAGTGGAAAATGAATAATCTAAGAGAAATGCTTTTCTTACAGAAATAAGTTAAATACATATACAATTAAAATAAACGAATGAATGAACAGACCTATAGAGTGCATACCTACGCTGACAAGAGTGTTCCAGCGATAAGCTCAAACTCCTGAAAGAAACTCGTGAAGTTGGAAGAAAAGAAAAAAGTCTATCCGAAGAGGCAAGTTTTAAAGTTTTTCTAAGGGACAAAAGTTCTGTTTTAGCTAGCTTCAACTGAAGTGGGAGAAAGTTCCATTGCGTGGATGCGAGGTAGCATAAAGAGCTCCCACCGATGTGAACTCTCTTCACTCTGGGGACCTGCACTAAAAATACATCAGAAGACCTAAGTCATCTCAAAGGAGAGTAAGCTGTATTAAGTGGCTGCAGATAGGCCACATCTGTCTTTCTGATGATTCTGTAGCAGAAACAGAGGGCTTTGAGAGCAAAGGTGTTTCTTTATCGGTAGCCAATTTAGTTTGTGAAGTGCCGAGCCGATGGATGCCCATTTGAAAAGTTTTAATAAAAGCCGATCTGCTGTGTTCTGAGCCCGTTGGAGACTCATCAGCCTGGCCTGTCATACTTCTAAAGAAAGGATCATGTTAAACCACTCTAACCCAGCTGTCTGTGACAGTTGAGTAAGAGCAAGCACAGGCCTCTAGTGCTCTTATGAGAGCTGAGAGAGGCCTCTCACTCCAATACTGACACTTCTCTCATGGTGTTTAACAGCATGAGAGTGGTGCCAGAACTGGTTAGTGTAGTCTCCTGGGTCCTGTGTTGGAGCCTCAAAGAGAGAAGGCAACTCCTGAGCAATGAGGTTGTCATGCAGCAAGCCAGGAAGCTAAATGCCTTTTTTTATTTTTTTATTATAGTACCACTCATACTTTGCCCACCACAACACTCTCCATACATGCCAGCCACCACTGAGTCCTAATCCTGCCACCTGCAAATGATCTAGTTTCATAGGCAATTATTAACAGTGAGAAAGGTGACTGATATGTGTTTAGTGAGTCCATGCAGCATACAGAAGTTTCCAACTTCCATGTATGCTGATTAGTAGAAATGTACCACAGATTACTGGAAATTTTCAATGTCAAATTAATGTTTACATAAGTCTAGTCCTTTTAAGTGTGAAAGCTTACATTTACACACAAATGTGAGATATTTCCAGTTTGGAGGATCCTGAAGTTCCTTGTGCTTTGCAGAATGTTTTGAGACTACATGCATGCTGGTAGGAGATGTGTTAGTACATTGTTTTGTTTCTGCATACAATGAATAGAAGGGCCTGGTAATACTAGTCAATGACAAAGGGTTATAGAAATGTGGTCTCACCTACTTCAGTATGTCCTGAAACACTTTGGGTATTAGAGTTATATAGGCAAGGGAAATGCAGCATTAAAGTGAGTGACCAGCAGTCATAGGTGGCTAGATCACAGGGTGAGTAGCAGTCATTGCTGTCTATTTTACACGTAGATCACCCTATACTATTCAGCTGGTTTTACATAGAAGACATGCAAAGCCTGTAGGGAAAATTTGAAACACCTTTGGTTAGATATTAGATCCGAGCGCAGTAGAGACTCTTCAGGTAGAAAGGGGGAAATGTGCATTGATTATCAAAGAAACAATGGCACTTACCTGACAGATTAAGTTATCTTGGGGGTACGGTTCAAGGGACTGAATCCACCGAAGAGAATCAAGCTATCAACCTGTGCCGATCGCTAGTTGGAGTCTGTCCTGATAAGCGTTTTTTCAGTGTCATTAGAGATTCACTCCTCCCAGGTTCACAAAGAGTTTAAGTAGTGTAATATTTTTTTGCCAGTCGGTAAATGTATGGTAGGGCCCGATTGACCACCAGTCTTGTTTTCCGGTCAAGTTATTGGATTCTTATGAAAGTGAAACCTCACCACTAACAATTTTGATTGATGTTTTACAACCTTGCCTACATTTTGTTCTACAGTTTAAAATTGAAAATACATTATCTACCAGTTTTCTTTGGGAGTGTATATCCTGACAAACATTTGTGTTTCTTTGTTGTCCTCATTCACCTTAGGTTTACCCTCTAGGATCTCCCTCTATAAGCATCTTGCTTTGGAAGATCATTTATACCTAAGGCCTAGAATCCCATTATCTTCTCCTAAGATTTCCTCCCAGGCCTTTCAGACCGATTTGCAGAACACAACAGAGAGGTAGAGACCAGGAAAAGGCATAATCATTGGACCTTCCTGTATTACACTTTGTTTCCATAAATTGTTATCTCTTTAACTCCAACCATTTTGCTGCTTAGGTCCAAAATTAATTTCTCTTTCTTGCTACTTCTGTATCTAATTTGATGTTATACTTAATAGATTCAACCCAATCTGACACCATAGGTGGAAATTGACTGTTTTTAACAGATATCCCTCCAGGCAAGAAGGATTATCTAATGTTTCTTATGCTAGCACCCCAAAAAATGACCTCTACGCTTCCTCTATTGATCTTTTTTTGTCTATCGGCAGCGCACAGCTGCGGGAGCCTCACACAATGTAACTTGACATTGTCACTCTCATCACATAACGATAGGGATTCCGCATCCGTCACCCCACTCCTGTCAGGTTTTTCAAGACTCTGTTTACTACTCCCCGATTTTGAGAATTGCGAACAACCATGGCTGACCTAGGCCTGGCTTTCACTGAGGATGAAATCTCCAACCTCATAGCCACCCTTGGAACCTTCGAAGGTCTAAACACCGCAGGTCCCTCCACAAGGAATAACGACTGGGACGAACTAGAGGAATTGAGGAGAACTCAAATAAAGACCGCTATCCATGGCCTACTGATGACTGAATACCTCCAGGCCAACACAGCCCCAGCAGGTTTGGTAGTTCGAAATGAACCCTTCATCTTTTTACATGACAAAACCTTTAAGATTGACTGGTCCAAAATCTCTTGGAAGTGTACCCGTGACTGGATCGTGCTAATTATAAAAACTGCGAGTAGACTGGCAAGCGAACTTAAAATTGAGATACAAACCATTGAAGTTCGTTTGAAAAGCCATGAATCTCCAGCTGATCTGAGGAAATTCCTTGAAGAAATGAATCAGTCCCTCAATGATTTTGAAACCACCCTGAAAAACAATAAGTATGAGAAATTGAAGAAAGACAACAGTCGTTGGTCTAAAGAGAGAATTTACCCCTACATAAAGGATGACTACAAATCAGTTAATGACAACACAGATGATGAATCATCGGATAATGGGTCAAGTGGGTCAAATTCCAGTCACAATAAGAGCCCAAGGTCTCAAGGGGGAAGGAGGAACTTCCGCAGATCAAATTACCGTGGTCCGAGAGGATGGAACACTTTCCAACCCCACATGGTATATCCTCAACAACAGCAGTACGGTCCACCCCCTTTCCAACACCCACAGGGTCCATTCCCCGTGTGGGGCTATCAACAACAAGACTATGGCTATTTCGACCAATCGGCGCCTTTTTTAGGGGCGCGCCAAGGACAGACCAGAGGAAGGAACCGGAGGGGCACCTCAGTACACTGGAATACAGGAGAAGAAGAGACCCCACGGGTAGCCACGAGAAGCATGACAGGCGCAAAGAAAAACCAAAAGTAAGCTTGGTAGTAAACCTTTCAGACTGTGAACTTACAGAAGCACAAAATGCGGTACTAGAGAAGGGCCTGGGTTATGTACCTACGGCTAACATGGACAAATTCCATCTATGTAAGGAAGTCCAAGAATTCATGCGGCGTTTGAAACTACAAGTCTTTTTCAAAGACAAGAATGATGAGAGTGTACTTGGAGATACTAAACTTAGACCTAAATCTATGTTCACACCATTGAACAACACCCTACCAATTGAGCTACTTACTTTCGAAAAAGCAGTAATGAGGGAACTTGAGGATATTGATCCACATGAGAGAAGCACCTTTCAGAACATCAACAAAGAGGAAAGACAAGCATTACGAGAGTTGAGCAACAACAACCGGATAATGATAAAACCGGCTGACAAGGGCGGCGCAACTGTTATACAGAACACAAGCCAGTATGACACTGAATGCATGAGACTGCTCCAAGATGAAAGGAACTATGAAATTCTTTACAGTGACCCAACGAATAGGATAGCAACCAAAATCAACACGATGGTAGAGGAAGCAGTGACACATGGGTGGATCACCAAAAAAGAGGGGGATTTCCTATGCCAGAAAGACCCTAGGACCCCCTACCTATATACACTTCCCAAGATACACAAGAGTTTACAAAACCCCCCTGGACGACCCATCGTCTCCGGCATCGGATCAATACTGGAACCCCTGTCAAGATTTGCTGACGCCTTCCTTAGGCCAATTGTTCAGAAAACCTCAACGTATTTGAGGGATACAAAGGATGTACTGAACCTATTGGAAGACATTACCTTTGATCCTAATACTCAGCTATTAATCAGCTGTGACGTGGAGAGCCTCTATACTAGTTTGCCACATCATGCTACACTAGAGATTGTGGAGGATGTCCTGTTTGAGGACTTTTGGGAATACCAGACACCACGGAATGTGGTGATGGAATGCTGCTCCCTAGCCCTCAAGGAGAACTTCTTTGAGTACAAAGGTACCCTCTACCTTCAGAAACACGGATGCAGCATGGGAAGCACATTCGCTCCCAGTATAGCTGGTCTATACGTGCACCACCTAGAAGTGAACAAAATACTGCATCCAAACAACCCCTACAGAAGTAACATCAAGGTATGGAAACGATACATCGATGATATCCTGATCATCTGGGATGGAGATGAGAGGACTGCCAAACAATTCCTGAGCTGGTTGAATCTACAAGACGATTATTTGAAATTTACCAGCACTACCTCTAACTGCAACTTAGTGTTTTTGGATTTGAACATCTACCCCAAGGAAGGCAGATTAATGACTACAACTCATTTTAAAAACACTTCAAAGAACTGTTTATTACTGTATAACAGCTTCCACCCGAGACATCTGCGGGATAATCTACCGTACGGGCAGTTCCTGCGCTTACGCAGGAATTGTACAGAGATCAAGGACTTCAAACTACAGTCCAAGGACTTGGAAAAGAAGTTGGCAGCCAGAATGTACCCTGAGAAGATCATCAATCAGGCATACAAACGGGCCAAGAACAACTGCCGAGAGAGTCTCCTGGAAGAAAAAGTGCCGAAGGCTGAGGATAAAAGACCAATCTGCATCACCACTTACAACACCTGCTCTAATCAGGTGACAAAGATCATCAACAGGAACTGGAAGATCCTGAACAGCGGTGGGTTACAAATACCTAAACCCATGTTCTCTCACAAGAGAGCACGGAGCATAAGGGATGTTCTAGTCCACACAAGACCGAAAGCAACCAGCAACACTGGTAAAACAAATTCCAACTTTGTACGTGGCCACCATCCATGTGGGAATTGCAAGGTTTGCTGTCTCACTAAGAAAAGCAACAACCTAATCTTCAGTGATGGTACCAGCTGGGAGCAAAGAAGCTTCAGCAATTGCAACAGCACCAATGTTGTTTACTTAATTACATGCCCCTGCAGGATGGAGTATGTAGGAATGACGACGAGGGCAGTAAAACTCAGGATAGGAGAACATAAAAGCACCATCAAGTGTAAGAAAACCAGCACGAAACTCACCAATCATTTCCTAGAGATGAACCATAGACCAGAGGAAATAACATGGACTGTGATCGAGCAAGTGAGTAATGAAAGATTCCTGCTGGAAAAAGAGCAAAGATGGGTGTTTCGCATCCAGTCTCATAAAAGGGGACTGAACGATGACATACCGTGGGGACAGCTGTGACCCACTACTGGTTGACATTGAATCTGAAAACAAACTATAGATATAATAACATGAACCACTCCACGTCCAACCGGAAACATCTATGAACAACTCAGTGGCGCAATCAAGGGCTACATGAGTGGGACCTGGCATTGAAAAAAAGCCCCCCCCCCCCCCCCCTTGGGGTAGTGTTGTCTGTCTCATGAATAATCATCCCCTTATAGCAACACTGTGCTGACATCTAGCACCCGGGATATGATATTGTACCAAGAAACCCTTGGCAAAACCTAGTTCGACCCATAAGCACTGTTTGATCCCATCTCAGAGAGAAATTCTGTATCCTGCACCAACTGATGCCACTAGACGAGGGAACCCCCGGCTGTATTTTTGAATCATTTTTCAGCAGACTTTGAAACTGATTGGTATCATCTCCGTATTTTTTTAAACCAATGAGTATGAATAAACCTTTTATTTTTTGAAGATATCCCACAAATGAGCTAAATCACTGAAACAAGCTGAGGGACAAACATCATTTTCTTATCTGTTTAATGGTCTACGAGAATGCTAAAATCAGTTCCTAGTATGTAGGATCCACTTGCCTTTCGATCAAGCCGGTCAGAGAAATAGAGGAAAGACTTCCGCTATTTTGTCCCACTGTGTGCCAGATAGCGTCGGCCATTTTCTAATCGGAGCGGTCTAGTGTTTTACTCCAAGGGGTGTGGTTTCCCGGAAGCTTGAGGCAACACGGACGGCAATCATACAAATACATCTACCGAACGAACGAGTGACCGCGCGTCCTCGGAGCTGCATGGTAGGGATGATAGGCGATTTGCCGTGCCGGTAACTCAACCGAGCAAAAACTTCCTCCGCCTGCAGGCTCATGGGGCACAGTCAAACTAACGTAAAAGTATGTATGAAAAGGAAACATCGACCACCATTTGTACCGATATTGTTATTTTTAGACTTGGTAAACTTACGATCTTAGGGTCTTGGTTTGCCGTCAGTTCAGTTGGGTGAATGAATGTGTTGAGTCACGAATGTATGGATGAGTAATGAATTAAGAAATGTTACGATTTGGACGTTTTCTTTTTGAAAAATAAGTCGGACTCAGGGTCCAATAATAGGAGGTGCACATTGATCAATGCACCACGTTTGTGGCACAAGAAGTAGCGCTAGACAAGCCAAATCCTGCAGATTAACTGTAGGATGTAACCTTACAATATGGATGTACAATCAGTGATTATTAGTATAAATACGAATATGCTTGTGCTTTCTCTCCCTTTTCTCCTTTTGATTTACAGAGACCACTGGTCATTTTTTCTGCACTGATCTTTGGTGCATTGCTTCTCTAGGGCCAGCTCATGCCCTGAAGCGGAAATATTCAGCCTATTTTTGCTGATATGTTTATAGGACAGTAGGCATACAAACTGTAGAACTGAGCTATTTTTCTGGTAGGGATCATTGAACGGTCCTGATGAGTAGGCAGTTGGGGACTGCCTATGAAACATGTCGACTTGGTAGCTAGTAATCGCTCTACCTTTCATCCCCTTTTTAATATTTCCAGCTAGAGATACCAATAAAATGTATTTGTTCTACTAGCCAGGGAATTTTTTAAACTTTTTTGTATTTTTTGCATTTCACTAGTAAGATCCCTACACTTCACTGACACCACTGCACCCACACATAGCTCTGTCACAATTATAGTGCTCCCGCGTAGTCCGTCTGGTCGTAGCACGCCCCGCCCCGTTATAGGGACGGGAAGACCCCTATGATGAAGCATGACACTAACGGATTTTTTTTCTAGTGTGTGAGGGGTATTTTAACAAAGCACACGCGCTCTCATCTTTCCATCACTAAGAGAGAGCCTTTTTCTTCCACATAAAAACCGAAAATTACAAAATATTTGGCACCTCCACTCGTTTGATAGAATCTCCATGTTTATATGAATCTTTCAGGAGGGTGATTCTATCTCAACCTCTACGCTTCCTCTATTGATCTTTTTTTATACATCTTCATCACCCCAGAATTTTTTTGATCCCTGGACATTCCATAATTATGTGGAAATCATCAGCTTTTTCTAGACTGCATTTTGCACATCTCGGCATTCTTCCATTACCCATCTTCAATAGATTTAGAGGGGTCCAATATACCCTATGTAAATAAAAGGGGTATTTTCTCATTAAATTGGTGGCACAGACTCTGGAATAAAGAGTATTAAAAGATACTTGCCATAAATCTTCAGGCTGCATCCCCACCAAGCGGCTTTCCCACAGCTCATCTGGCAGTCCGAAGACACCATCTGATTAATCCACCAATAACCAATATCCTCTAGAAACTTTCTTCATTCTTGGTGCCCCTTGAATTAGACTAGTCTCTAGATCATTTGATGTACCTATATTCACCCCTTCTGTCTGGAACCAACTTTTGACTTGAAGATATTTAAACCTTAAAACGTTATTATTAAAAGCCTCCACAAGTTTGTCCCAGAAGACCAGCTCTCCCTCTTCCACCAATTTTTCCCATCTCACCTGCCCTGCCTCGTTTAAAGAGACTTCCAGGACTTCCTTAGTCCATTCGGGGATCCTGATGCATCCCATTATAGTGCTAACCTGCTATAAGTGAGTTTAGTCTAATTTCTAATCCAAGACCACAGTACAGCCTTGCTCTGTAAGACCTCAAGATGCACCTTCTGGTAATATTTTGGATCAACAACTTATACATGTATCCCTGCTCTCCTCTTATGTTCAACAACATGACTCTAAATATTTGGCCAATGTCTAAGCTATCTGGCTTCTGTAATAGCATCTTTCCATTCTTCAATAGAAATGCCCAAGCAAAATAACACAAGTCGTTAGGGATAGGCCTCCTTTTTCTTCCTACCTTTGTATTTTCTTACAGGCTATCTGGGGGCCTTTTGAGGCCCAAGTAAAACTACTGATCTTACTCTGCATTTTTGCCAATCACTCACCATTAAAAATTAGGGATATTGCCTGAAATAGAAAAGTGAATTTAAGGAGGATGGACATTTTAACCAGATTTATTTTAACCTAAAAAAGTTAGATGTAAGTGGAACCAATTCGATATTAGGTTGCAAGCTTCCTTCATTGCTTTAAAAAAGTTTACCTCCGGGAGAGCCGTAATAGCCTGTGTGATTTGTATACCTAAATATCTCATTTTCACTTTTAAGATATTCTTTATGAATTTGTCCACTTCCTCATCTCTTCTGAAATTAAACATCTCGTTCTTATAGATCACTCCTCAGGGAATCTTAGCTGTGCTATGGCTCTGAGTTGTTTCAATAGTTCCAGCCTTTTCCCTAGCTCCCATTGCTTATTTGTAGTAATCTGAGATATATCTGATCTAATCTCAAAACTTAACCCATCCACCCTAACAGATTTCAAATTCAGAGCTATTGATAAAATCTAGTTCTTCATACTAAAGGTATGAAAATTAACCAAGATCTTCCTCGGCTTCATTGCATTAGGATTTTATCTAAAGGGGGCTCTATGTATTCACTGAATATCATAGATAATATCTTGCTCCGGAAATGCAACTTGAATCCCTATTTTAATCAAGTTTGCAACAAAGGTTTTCAGATTATAGCCTCTTCCAGAATTTTCAAAAGATGTAGGTTATTCCTTCTCTGATTATTCTCCAGGGACTCCAACTTTTCTTGCATACCATCCCCACTTTATGTCAAGAGCTTAATGCCTTCCTTTAATTACAGCCACCTGAAGTGTTAACTCCTTAACTGAATTGTCCAACTCCTTAGTCCTGTCCACTAGATCATCAAACTTCTTTTCCAGCTTATCACAGGCCGTCTGTATAGCCTTCTGATTTAAGTATGAAGTCTCAAATCTACTACTGTTTTCTGTAGTTAAATCTGTATAAGACTGGGTTGATGCCTGAGTTGATGACTGAGGTATTGCAACTTCAGCTGCTGGTGATATAGAGCTCACAGGCACCTGTGCTAACAGCACACATCCCTGGGGAATTAAGCCTGCCGCAGTTGTCTCCACTTCGATATTCCCTGCCACTGCCCCAGATGCATATGTGTAATTGGCCTCTGGTTTTACTGTGGCTAGAACCTGAAACCTGTTAGGGCTTACAAAATCTACCTGTCTTTCATTTGCCATTTTGCTCTTGATCGAAGATGTGCCCACGTCTGCAAACTCACCCTCCTGAACCCATTGAATCCCCTTTTGCTCTTCCGCTTGCCCTTTTTATTTCAGTATCAGGGTCTTAGGAATGACTTTGAAAAAGGTCCGGAGTGATGGGGTGATCTTCAGCTTCTGTTTCTGATTCTCACACTGCTTCTCCCCCCTCCCTCGAGTCAGTTTCTCCCTTGGTGTTTGTTCTTTTGAAGGCATCTGGTCCTATAGTGCGGAGCTAATATCCCCAACTGGCTTTACTGCACTACCCTGCAATATGTTATGGTGTGGACTGCAAAGGACCTGTGGGGGTGGAAGGGGCACCTCAGTTATGACACTTCTGAAGGCATACCTTGTATGTTTCAAATTGCTGTCCTACTCTATTTGGCCATAAAGTGCCAGGGCTACACCTCCCCCCAAGCTCTCCAGACACAGTACATCCACTTTGTTTCTTACGCTGACTGCCGGGCTGCCCTATTGTGCAATATCCACATGCCTCCTCATCTTCTAGCACTCGTGGGCAGCACTGCATCTCTTTCAACCTGGTCTATGGCTGCTCCTGCTCCACTCCCTCTGGCTGCCTCTCGATTGCTTGGGCTGCCACCTCCTCTCTTCCCCCAGAAGGTAACCCGTGCCACAGCTCTACGCGCCCTATGAGGCTTGTGTGCAGCTCTAGCCCAGAGTGGCTCCTTTCCTGGAGTCTCGGTGTACGCTATGGTTGTAAAAGTAATACTCGGGTTATAAAAAAGAAAGCCCCTACTCTCTTCACGTCACTTCTCCTTTTCATGGCCATGTAAGCTAACCTTTATTGTCTTGCACGTTCCTTGGGCTTATTCAGCACTTCTCGACACTGGAGCTTCCGCAACCAGCCGCTATCCGGCCGACATGTTCTCCACTGACATACATTATTTGACATAATTACCCTTTTGACGATGTTGATGTATTTAACCATAGAATCCTATAATTTTTTATGCTTAATCTGGTAGTTGAAGTAAGCCCTATTGAAAAAAATATTTTTCTATCCTTGTGCTTGACTGTCATGCCTACTTGTGCATGGGTTCTGGTTCTATAGTGATCTAATTCCCATTCCACATGATCTCTAACTATATGCACAGTAAAATCACCAAACTGACAGTTACATGCAGTTGTACATTTCTTAAACTACGTTGTGAACAGATCAAACTACAGGGCTTGTCATCAAAAACTGTGTTAAACACATAACGAACTTAATTGCATATTCAAAGTTTGTTATTAAAAACACACAGATGTTCAGAAACAACACTTAGGTAAAAAAATTACATTGTGATTAAAACACGGAAATGGTCACGCACATTACTTTTATGCCTGCACATAATCTGCAATATTTCGAGCTTGTTGCACATATTCATTTACCATGTTATATATGTAATTTCAGCTTACATGTTCTATGTTCACAATTATGTGTAATTTCCACTTAATGCCACATTTTTGCTAATTATCTCTGCATGGAGCTGGAAGGCAATTTGGCTGGCACAGACACTTGTTTGTGATCAAGAAGCAACTGCTAAGAATTTGCTCAATGTGCTAATTGCCAAATGCACTGCAGCATTTCTGCTTAAGTGACACTTGGTAACTTCATTTCTTGAAAGCTAATGCAAAAAGGTTTTCTTTTTATATGTCAATGTGCTGATCTCTTGATAAAACCAATAGGCACCCTGCTTTTTATTTTTGGGGGTTTTGACACTTGACAATGCCAGTAGGTCTGCCTTTCTTAAAATGGCACAAGTTATATTGTTACATGAAATAGCTGGATGCACCCACATGTGGTTGGTTGCAGGACTGCCCGCTTGCCAGGCCCTGCACCAAAGCCCAAACTGCGCACGGGCAAAGGCCCTTTGTGGCTTGGTGATGGGTGCCAGCAGGAGATTGGATGTAGACCCTTAGAAAGTCACTGAAAAACACCAACGGTTAAAGTGATGTTACAGTTAGGAATTGTAATATGCTACCTTTCATATGAAAATTTTTAAAAATATACTGAAAATACAAAGATCACAGGAGCATTATAGTTAGGTGAAAATGTCAGCGCAAACATACCATTTTAAACAAACAAAACCTCTTAAATTACCAAGATTTACTTATCTCAAGTTACTATAACTTGTACCCTAAAGCAACTAGAACTTGCACCTTTGCCATACTTTGCTAATTACATACATATTTCCTCACTCATGAGATGTTCTATGAAATCATTGCTAACATTACAGCAGCATATGAAATGACATCATTGATGACAACACTGTGCATGATGGGGGAACATGTTATAATTACTGTAGGGCATGAATTATAGTTACTTTAGATAACTATCATTGGTGAGTTCCAGTGTTTTTGCTCCAGTGCTTAATTTGTAAGATATTAAGTGCCAGGACTCTGACCAGGAGGCCACTGCAGCTTGCACCATCCATCGCGTTTGTCATCGCTGCCAAAACAACTACTAACCATCTCTCTTGCATGTAAATGCGACAGTTCAGATTATTCCAGGTCCCCAAAGCTAAGGGAATGGCTGGCGAGGAAGGTGTTAGCAATTTTAATGTATATTGTATTCCTAAACAACCGTTGTTCTGCTCATCTCTAAATAAGTTGAGCAGCGCCACCATGTGGTGGACTGTTGAAAATATTGTGTTGACAATTAGGTGCCAGTGCCGAGCATCGGAAAGCAATTAAGTGCCGGTGCTGAGCACCAGAAAGCACTGTCTTAAATTAAGTACTGCTTTGCTCGTTTAATAACTGTTTGTAAAATATCTATTTCTCTTGCAGAGTTTTTAAGCAGACATATAAGAGGAGCAGATTTGGAGTGTTGGTAATACTGTAGAGTATAACATATTTAGGACCTGCTCTCCACCTAAATCCGGGAACCCAAGATTCCCTTTATATACGTATGTATATATAGATATATATATATTTATATATATATATATATATATATATATATATATACACACACACACACACAGTTTGCTAATAACTTTGATGACAAATTTGGCAGTGTCTCAGGGCACCCATCCCTTGGGACATTAAGTTGTTACCTGCCCTTGGGAGGACAGGCAGGGAATAGAAATCAAGTCCCTGTCCATGCTCTCCTAGGCAGTGAGCACAGGTGTGCTCCTGTGGGGTGGGAGCAAACCGTTACAGCTGTCAGATGGCACCCTAAATGGGAGCTTGCTGGTGGGCCACTGGACCATGGTCCTACCCCATGGCCCAAATGGCAGTAAAGTTTATGGGTGATTCACTTAAAAATTTAAAAAATTGTTGCCATCTTTATCACTGCATGGGTGCTGGTAGGGAAACTGGCTGAACCATGGGGTCAAAATTGCAGTTAGTTGTTGGGTGCCAGGATGGGACTGGTGTACCCATTAAATGCATGACTTTAGGATAGCTTACCATCTGTTTTAATGCCCTAGAACTGGAACTGTAGGTTCTTCAGTTGGAACAACGCAGTGAGCCATTGAGTTTGGTTTTATGGCTACATGTTGTGTCATGAAGAGTGTGAAAAAAAGACACATTTATAGCTGCTTTGAATAAAAATTCTTTTAACAGGAATTATTATTAATCATGGCTATCTACATGGGAATACATTGGATCACAGTTACATTATTGTGGTGATTTATTTACAAAGCCAATAGGTCTGTTTTATATTTGTTGATGGGCTGACCCTCCGATAAATTCAGTATGCCTGGCTTTTCTGTATTTTACTTTTGAACCCTTTGACGGAACCAGTAGGACTTCCTTACTTAAAATGACAGTCTTTATATTTTTATTTTACGTTAAAAATAATTCTGAAATTCACTGAATAAAACAAAGTGATATTATAGTTAGATATGGTGATAACATCTTACCGTGCATTTAAAAAAACAACTTAAAAGGTCATTGAAAAAGACAAAAAGTTAAAGGGATGTCATAGTTAAGGGAAAGTGTAATTTAAAACAAAATGTTTTAAACTAGCAAAACCACTGAAATTCACCACTTAGTTATCGCAAGTAACTAAAACATGTGCCCTAAAGTAACTAAAACCGGCACTCTTGCCATGTTCTGATTGTACGTACCCTCACATATTACATCACTCATGACATGTTCAATTATTGGAATGATATCCTCCCCAATGTCATCTGAAATTAAATCATTGATAACAACACTGTATGTTGAGGGCATGAGATATAGTTATTTTAGGCCTACCAACATGTGACTTATTCATTTTTAAAGGCAAGGCATTCTCATGTCAAAAAAAGGTTGTTTTGACTGAGCATACTGCATGTTTAAAAGACCGACAGACAGGCTACAATGGGGGGCCTAGTGTCATGTTTGCCTGGTCACACTAGTAGATGGTACAGTAGTGCTGTAGTTCATAGATGACATTAAAGTTTATCTGCCAATGGTGGATTTTGAATGGAAGCAGCAGTTCCTTTAACACTGGTGGTCAACAAAGGTTTTAGGGAGTATTTTTACCCAAGCAGATGTTCAGGTAATAATTGAGGCAATAATTGAGTGTAAAACTACAAATCTGAACATGAGCAGTTTTGAATGCAAGCATACAGAAATCAATGCAAAATTTAATTTAGCATTTTGGAGCGTGACTTGCACTGAGCGTAATGATATATAGTTCTGCATCATTTTGTGGTCTTTTCTCGTAAGTACAATATAGCAAATCAAGCAAATCTTGCACACCCCAGGTTATGATTCAGCCTCACTTTTTATTTAAAAAAGGTACTTTTTGATTCCATTATAGGTTTTTATTCCCATGAACAGATTTACCCAGATGTGCGTCGCATGCTCACTGTGCCAATGGAACAAAGCTGTACCTGATGAGCCCCTATCACGACATAACATGTCCTAGGTTGCTGGTGTACTGTTTCTATGTTGACCTGGTCTGCTAATTCTGGCAGATTGTTCCTTTGAGGAGCAGGGTCAGATTTGATTTATTTTCATATGACTGGGTCCAAACTGAGGTGGCATGGTGAGCAAAAGAACAATGGGTTAGGATACTACCTAAAGTGAATGACAGTGGTTTGACAAAGTGCAAACATTCCTCTCATCACCATTTGTGTGTTTCAGATGTACACTTAGATATTTAACTCGGTTCTCTAAGTTTCATCATGTCAAGTATTGTGAAGACCGATCCATGGGAATAAAAAGTTACGTGGGTTCAAACTGTGTAACATTTTCCAATTTTGGTCCAATGGAGAATTTTGCAGAAGAGATCACAAAACAACTCAATTGATTTACACCATGTTTGCCATGAAAGTAGAACCTTACTCAGAAAGCATTATTTGTATTTGTTGTAAATCCTTTCAGTAGTTTATGAGATATTCATTTTAAAAATAGTTTTCGTGCATGACTTAAATGATTAACACAGTTGTACAGCTTGTAAAGCCATTTGTTAACTTGGTTTTAAATGTGGCACTGAATTAGCCTGAAAATTGCCAGACACTTAGGCCCAGATTCTCAAAGGTTTAGCATTGGGTTAGCGTTACTTGTAATGCTAAAACAGCACTAAAACTTTTGGGGATACAAACCAACGCAAATTGGTATTTGCGTTGGATTGTATGGAAAAACAACACAAAGCTGACTGAAACACTACTTTGCATTAGTTTGCGCAATGGGGCCTTACATGGGTTGTACATGGGTGTACCCATGCTACCACCCATGCCTTTTGACGCTAAACCCTATTTTTAAACATCAGTGTAAAGGGTTTAGTACCAAAAATTAGCACAGCTGAAAAGCAATTGTTAAACAGAGAAATGTTTTTATTTTTCCGTGCTTATCTGACTTTGCATGCTTGCTGCTCGGTGCAACACATACACAACATTGGAAAAGCTTTTTCACTGGTCTCAGCATAGTATTTTTTACAGGAAGGATACCATTCTTGTACATAACCTATGCTAGACTCACTTATACACCCTTCTCGCTCGGCAGCTGAAATCAGCATCAGTGATAGGGAGAGGGGAGGAGAGATCCATTTCTATGTGAATATGGCACTCTCCTGCTCCCTCCATGTCACGCAATAGAGCGCAGCACCTTTGCGTGCTGCTATGCCTGTCTGCTATCAGAATCTAGGCCTCTGTGTGTTCTGATTGCTATTGGTATTTTCGAATTTGCTCTTATTCATTAAAGGGAAATTGAGGGGACAAAAAGTGTTCATTTGCTAATAGATTTGGTAGTGCTTGATGAATTTGCACAACATGTGGTCGATGTTTAGATGTTGTACCTTACTTTTAAGTGAAATTTTGAACACATTGGTCAGCAGGGGTGGGAGGATAAATGGGAGGGCAATTACAGTCCTATTCACAAATAACGTTGGCATTGTTCAATTAATCTTCCTGAAATTTGGCAGCTAGCAAATTAATCCCAGTGCGAAGGCAAGCCCTACTGCACACAGCCAAAGGTGGTCGGGCCCAGGGCCTGATAGAAGGCCTGTGCACAGAGAACATCATTGGCCACGCACATGGTGGGGGTTGGGTGGCCATGGTGATTTGGAAATAAGGTGCCTCTGCAACCAACTTCCCGCAGTGCACATCCAATGGCCATGCATGGTGTGGATTGTTCAGCAGCAGTGGGCTAGGAGCACAGCTGGGCCCCAGGAAGGCTTGGGCGAAATTTTATTAATGCACCATCCTTCACATAATTTGTGAAATTTCCCATTACATCTATGAAGTGGAATTCCTGAAATAATGCCATTACACCATTTTGTGTAATTACTGACCATTCACTGTAACAATTTACAGTGAATGGCACCATATCTGGTAATAATTTACCACAAACATACCGAATACCAGAATAAAGAATGGTCGTTATACGTGTTGCTTTTATTTTACGGTGTCCTTGGAACAAAAATTGAAATGAGGATGTATTACATACTAAAATGTAGTGTGACATGATGAATTTGTCTTTGGTATAAATATGCATAATTTGGCTGTAATTGCATTTCAATCAATCAATCAACCAGGACATTTGTTAAGTGTGCTACATACCCGTGAGGGTCTCAAGGCGCTGGGGTGTTTGGGGGTGCTGCTACTGATCGAAGAGCCAGGTCTTGAGAAGTCTTCTGAAGGCCAGTAGATCTTGGGTCTGCCATAGGTTGGTGGGGAAGGTGTTCCAGGTCTTGGCGGCGAGGTGGGAGAAGGATCTGCCTCCGGCGGTTGTTCTTTGGATGCGGCGGACTGTGGCGAGGGCGAGGCCAGCGGAGCGGAGCTTGCGGGTAGGGGTGTAGAAGCTGAGTAGTCTGTTGAGGTACGCTGGGCCGGCGTTTTGGAGGGCCTTTTGTGTGTGGATGAGGAGCTTGAAGGTTATTCTCTTGTTGACGGGGAGCCAGTGTAGGTCTCTCAGGTGGGGTGTGGTGTGGCTGCAGCGGGATGTCGAGGATCAGTCGCGCCGAGGCATTCTGGATGCATTGCAGCCGTCTTAGGAGCTTGGTTGGCGTTCCGCGTAGAGGGCATTTCCGCAGTCCAGTCTGCTGGTGACCGGGGCCTGGGTGACTGTTCTTATTCTTTTGGTTGGGATCCACTTGAAGATCCTGCTGAGCATTCGTAGTGTGTTGAAGCAGGAAGAGGAGACGGCGTTGACCTGTTTAGACATGGAGGGGGTGGAGTCGAGGGTGACCCCCAGGTTGCGTGCGTGGTGGGTGAGTGTCGGAGCTGTTCCCAGTGATGTTGGCCACCAGGAGTCGTCCCAGGCTGAAGGGGTGGAGCCGAGGATGAGGACCTCCGTCTTTTCCGAGTTCAGCTTCAGTCAGCTGTTCTTCATCCATTCAGCGACAGCCTTCATTCCTTCGTGGAGGTTGCTTTTGGCGGTGTGAGGGTCTTTCGTGAGGGAGATGATCAGCTGGGTGTCGTCGGCGTAGGAGATGATATTGAGGTTGTGCTGTCTGGTTACGTGGGCGAGGGGTGCCATGAAGATGTTGAACAGCGTTTGGCTTAGGGAAGAGCCCTGGGGTACGCCGCAGATGATCTCGGTGGCGGTGGAGCGGAAGGGTGGGAGGCGGACGCACTGAGTTCTGCCGGAGAGGAAGGATATGGTCCAGTCCAGGGCCTTCTCTTAGAACCCGGCGCTGTGTAGGCGTGTTCGTAGTGTGCGGTGGCAGACCGTGTCGAAGGCAGCTGACAGGTCCAGGAGGATGAGGGCTGCTGTTTCCCCGTTGTCGAGCAGGGTCCTGATGTCGTCGGTGGCGGCGATGAGGGCGGTTTCGGTGCTGTGGTTGCTGCGGAAACCGGACTGGGATGTGGAGTTCTGGACTTTTTGGTTCCGTCCAGAGGTGTCAGGGATAACACCCGAAGACCCCGGAGTTCCACCTGTCTCGGTGCACAAACAAACAGAAACACGGGCTTCTCGATGGTGGCGTCAAAGACCAAAGGTTTATTACTGCAGGGACACAGAAGTCACAGAAACTACACATGGGCAGTATCTAGGAGCCTGTTCGATTTGTACAAAGAGGGTTGCTCCTTATATACTAAATATTGGGCTTCAGGCAAATTCTTTACATGTTACCACAGTTCTAAACATTCGTGTCTTAAACAATAAATATTTGGCGTTGCACAGGGATCGTCAACAGTATCTGATGTCAAAACATTACAAATGAGGGGTTCCCACTAGTCCATCATAATCCCATGTCAATTCTTCATTCAAGACCCGGACCGCCTCATCGTAAATTTCGTTACCTCCCCCTAATAAAGGCCCAGAAGGAAAGGAGCAGAGCCAGGTGCAGAAGATAGAAAGACAGGATAAGAAATGTTTGTGGGTCGTAAATGGGCACGGTTACCAGCTTCGGCCGCCTAATCATGATCAGGCCAACGAACACAAGAACCAGTATAGCAGGACTGGCCTCAGGCTGGGGAGGCAGTTCTTGCCGAGTCATGCTGCCACAGCGTTGCTGGCCTAAGGTGCACGTGTCACTAGCAAGGTGAATCGCCGGTTAAGGCCTACGTGTCCTTAAATAAAAAGAAGTCATTGCGTGTCCATTGACTATGTGAGGGCAAGGAATACAAAATGGCTTCCGTGTTCTAAGATGGATGCCATGGGTAAATCACAAATGTGTTGGTAACAGGAGTGCTCTTGCTCGTAGCATAGCGAAAACACCAGGATATACTAAATGGATCATTTGCGGTTCACTGATACCAAAATTATGTATTTACGACAATGTTACGAACACGAGTAAAATCGTCACGGAACCTCAGACCCTCCTTTTGCCCTTACATAGGCAATTACTCAGTCTATATCAGAGTCAGAGTCTAATTCTATGCTCATTAGGTCAGTGACATGTTGTTGTATCATCATCCTGTCCCGTGCCTTTTCTCCTAATGCAGGTGGTTTTCTGAAACAGGTTGCAGCACAGAGGCTACACAGAGCGGGACCACATTGGATAATAAGACAGCACGAGAACAGAAATACTAGGATGACACCAATGACCATCAGAACCTTCCATCCCCACGCTGATACCAGAGTCCAAAACCACTCCATGAAGGACCAGTTTCCCTTATCTACGTGTATAGAGTCGGAAATCTTATGTAGCTTAGAGATTGCTTCATAGACTGTTGGAGCATTATTTGGAATAAAGACACAGCAGCTCGATTGGATCATTCTGCATACCCCACCTCGATCTGCAAGTATTACGTCTAGAACCATACGCTTCTGCAACGTCATGAGACGATCCGCCTGAAGCTCCGCTGTTAAGTTACTAAGGGCACCAGCAGTTTCTGTAATAGTAGATTCAACTACCCGTGTTAGTTGACGAAGATTTCTACTATTGGCCATAGGCCCCCAAAACGGAAGGAAACCTTTGAAAAAGTCTCCAGCTTCTTGACCAGCGGTATCTTCCTTGCTGAAGACACCTCTTGCTACTCTGGTTTTGTGATAATCTGAAGAAGCAGTGTATGTCGGGGGTAACAATCGAGCAATATAACATGAACCTGAAAAGTCAGCAGGCAGCCATGTATATGCTCTGTCCTGACAAATGAAGTAGGTACCCCTAGCAGTCAGAAAGGCAGGGGAGGAGTTAGACGGAAATACGTAAGTCTCAACGCACTCACTCCTCCCTAGCTGAGCTCTCGGATTTCTCCCATTTCCTTGCAAACAGACCTGACCTCGGTGAGGCACGACCCAAACTGAAGTGGAGCTTTTACGCTTGCTTTCTCCCAAACTAAGGCGATACTCTGTAGAGTTCCAACTCAAATACACCAGTAATTCGTCTCTAGGATAAGATGGAGTATTATTGACGTTTTTAATCATATCAATAATTCCCTGGACTAAAGCTTTGTTGGCTGAGTTGTATTTAGTGGACCGTGGTGGACGCGGAGGATAGGTCTCAAGGGCATATGAAAAAATGGTCTGAAAGGCCTGAAATGATCCATTATAGCTGAAAGGCAAGACTAGATAGGGAATGCCTTTATCCATAGTGTGAGGTATCAAGCCACACACCCAGCAGTCTGTAGTATTAACTATCAGTTGGTGTTGATGCAAGAGCTGTACAAATGTATTGTTAATAAATTCTGAGCGTCGAGCTTGTTCGTGTTCAGGAAATGAGTGAAAAGAATGCATAGAAGAAACCGTAGAAGTAGTAGGATCAAGGGAAGGTACTGTAGTTACTGGCATAAAAATCAAATGTACACCAAAGACGATTCCACCCACCAACGTTATCAAAACAATTAAAAATGTAACTGCACATTGCATTAGAAAGCATTTGCTGTGTAGTATTCTGTACAGTCTATTTCTGCGAACATAAATTACATTTTCTCGTTGTAGCTCAGGAAGCTCCATCTTCTACGACCGTTCGCGACCACTGATGATGTGTACGTAGATGAAAATGCCTCTATCAGCCCTGGGAGTTCCCAGAACTAACAGAAAGATCGACCTTGTGTCAGACCCCCGCAGATTCAACTAGGCACACAGCCACGACCCTACGGCTACCCAGACGGCAAGGCAATTTTAAAACAAAAAGAAACAATACAAAGTATTAGCAAACTTCCTGGCTGGAGGCAATGTATAGCAAATTCAAATCTGAAAATAGGCAGTTTCCTGCTTTATTTGTCCATATTGCGAGAACGTAAGTTGTATCTCAGTTTTGCAGGAGCTGTCTGATCTGGAAACAATGTATTTTCAGCTGACGTTGCAATGTTCACGTTCGCAGATGGCAAATGTTCTTTTGGTGCAGATGGCAAATGTTCATTAGGTGTGAATGACAAATGTTCAGGGTTCAAAAGAGCAGTTTCAGGAGGAGAGTCAGAATTTGGTGAATCCGTGATCAGTTCTGCATCGCTGAAAGGTATGAACCTGGGGACTTGTTCCGTTTCAGAGGCACCGATTCCTTTCTTTACCCAGTTGTCGTAAGGAAGTGGCAGAGGCACACGTTTAGCATGTGTCGTATGGATCCAATTTCTCCTTCCGGCCACACGAATAGCAGTTCTCGTTGCTAGCAGGACTTGGAATGGGCCAATAAATCTGGGCTGAAGATTTTTTGTTCTTGCAAAATTTCTGATGACCACCTGATCACCCGGTTTCAGCTGATGGCCTGGACTCTCCGGTGGCTTTGGCAATGCATCGAAAACCTGTTGGTGAATAAGACTCAATTTAGCAGTCAAGTCGAAAAGGTAATCAATTAACATTGGGTATTCCAGCTGCTTAAATTCTTTCGGTCTAGGTACCCCCCAAACATTTGCAGGACGGCCAAAAACTATTTCGTAAGGACTAAGCCCTACTCTAGAATGTACAGTTGCTCTTGTTGATAGCAAAGCCAAAGGCAATGCGTCTGGCCAGGACAAACCCGTGGATGCTTGTATCTTAGCGAGTTTCAGTTTAAGGGTGCCATTGTAACCCTCGACTAAACCCGCGGACTGGGGATGATTCGCACTATGAAATTTCTGTCTAATCCCTAGGCCGGCACACACACTCTGCATAACTTTCCCTACGAACTCACTTCCGTTGTCTGACCATACAATCCGTGGCATTCCGTATCTGGGGAAGTATTCTTTAAGAAGAATTTTGGCAGTGGATAAGGCAGTATTGTCCTTCAGTGGGTATGCTTCGATCCATCTGGAGAAAGCACAAACTACCACTAGGACGTATTTCAGATTATTGCAACGATCCATGTGAATGAAGTCTAGCTGGATCACCTCAAAGGGGCAGGAAGGAGGAGCGAAGTGACCTGCAGGTGTGGGGATTCCCTTGCCAGGATTATGCATCAAGCATACCATACAATTTCTCACCACTCTCTCTGCACACTTACTAATCCCGTCATTCTTCCAGACCGGAGCCAACATCTTACAAATCCCTTTTGAACTGATGTGCGCTGTTCCATGTGCCATCGTTACTACTGCAAGCACATACGCATCAGGCAACATCCAACGCTGTTGTTCCGACAAGTCAATCCAACACCCACTCGAGTCCAATTTACCCGTGCTCTCTCTCCATGCAAGTTTTTCCTCCTCAGTCGCCTCTTTCTGAATTTCCTTCACGCTTTCCACTGTGTTCTCACACATTCCAGACTCAGAAATCCATCTTGCAGACGTTGCAACATACATTTTACTCATCATATTTCTAGCTGTCTGTTTTGCAATCTCATCAGCAAAAGCATTCCCACGACCAACATCATCCGTGATTGCTTTATGAGCACTGCATTTCACAATCGCAACTTCAGTCGGCAAGGTTAGAGATTCCAATAAGTCATTAACTAGCTGACCATGTTGAATCTTAGTCCCATGGGACGTAATGAAACCTCTTTCTTTCCACAAACGGCCAAAACTATGGGCCACGCCGAACGCGTACTGACTATCTGTGAACACATTCACTCTCTTTCCCTTAGCTAAAACGCACGCTCTTGTTAGCGCGATCAATTCTGCAGCCTGGGCAGAATTCTGACTCACTCTTGCAGTCTCCACAATCGTACTCAAAGTTGTTACTGCATAAGCAGCAGTCACATCACCATTCTCCAATTTGAAGCACGACCCGTCAACATACAACGTGCCATCTGGATCTGACAACGGAGTGTCTTTTAGATCGATTCGTCCTTTTGTTTCTTCCTCAGTTTTGAAACAACAGTCGTGTGGTTCGGAATCACTCGACTCTTGGCTAGTCGGCAACAATGTTGCTGGATTCAATACATTGCATCTTTTGATCTGAATATGACTAGCTAACAGTGTCAGTTCATAACCTGATAATCTAGCACTGGTAAGGTGTTGCGTCTTGGTTCGGTTCATGAGTGTATCCACAGCATGAGGAACCATAACTACTAGCATGTTGTTCATTACTAAACCAGCAGATTGTCGAATGGAAGCTGCAGCTGCGGCTGTAGCTCTCAAGCAACTAGGCAATGCTCTAGCTACTGGATCTAATGTTGATGAAAAATACGCACAAGGGCGTTGTTTATCACCAAATTTCTGCGTCAAAACACTCAATGCACAACCTTCTCTCTCGTGGACATAGAGTGTGAATGGTTTACTGTAGTCGGGTGTACCCAATACAGGTGCTGAACACAGTGCATTTCGTAACTCAGAAAAACTCTGCTGACATTCAGCAGACCATGGTACCGGACTCGGAACACCTTTCCCAGTCAAGGCTACCAATGGTTTTGCTAGAAGAGAAAAATTTGGGATCCATTGCCTACAATATGAGGTAATACCCAAAAAGGCACGTACTTCTCTCTGCGTGCTAGGAACGTTCATCTGTGTAATTGCTTTTATTCTCTCTGGGGTCAACTTCCTTCCCTCCTTTGACAAGAGATGACCTAGGTAGGTCACTTCTTGGCAGCAGTATTGCATTTTTGAAGGTGACACCTTGTGATTCAAATCTGATAAGTGATGCAATAAAGAAATCGTAGCTGTTTTGCAAGTTTCCTTGTCATCGGCAGCCACTAGAAGATCATCGACATACTGTACTAAAGCAGAACCACTAGGAAGTACGAAGGAATCTAACTGGCTTTTTAATGCTTGACTGTAAATGGATGGGCTTTCACAATAACCTTGTGGAGCGCGTTTAAATCTAAAACTTCGTCCTCCTAGAGAGAAACCGAAGATATCTCTGCTTACCTCGGCTATCGGAATGCTGAAAAAGGCATTTTTCAAGTCGACAACTGAAAACCATGCTGCTGTAGCAGGAATCAACGTTAACAATGCAGTAATGTCTGGAACCACAGGAAACTGTGGGATCACAATTTTATTAACCTCTCTAAGATCAATTACGAACCTATATACTGGAGGCTTTGTAGGGTCAGTTCGTTTCAAAATAGGCAGTACAGGGCTATTACAGACATTACCTCTAGTCTCTTCTATAACATCTTTCTTGATCAGGTCTTGTACTATCAGTAGGAGCGCACGCTCACCTTCACTAGAGATTCTGTATTGTGGAATTCATGGAAGTTTAACATTTGCTTTCAAAGTTACTACATAGGGTGGAATTTCCAAGAGACCTACATCATTAGGGCCAGTCGCCCAAAGAGTATCAGGGAGTGAACGCAGCTCTGGTGGGAGCGCATCCATCGACAAGTACATCGGAGAGATTATTCTTTTACCCAACGTAAGCTGTACTCCTGCTGGAGAACAGTACAATGTCGCGTACAGGCGTTTTAACAAGTCTAAACCAAGCAGATTTTCGTTACAACCTGTCGTCAAAATCAGGGGTGCTTTCAATTGACGTGGTCCAACTGAAATAGACAAAGGACCAGAAACAGGGTTGTGAACAGGGGCGCCCGAAAAACCTACTGAAACGTTTGTTGAGCCAGACAAAGGTGCGCCAGGGAGTTTCGCATGTATGATAGAACTTTTTGCTGCACCAGTATCCAACAGAAACGGTTCGATTATACCTGATGTTGCTACTGTGACATAAGGCCCACTCTGATCTACTGGAACTGATACTACTCCCTCTCCTTGTCCATGGCTGTCCTAGTACTCACTTTGCTGAACTTCCTCACTAGCTTCATAATAGTCTTCGACATGATACTGTGGAGACCTATTCTGTTGGGCAGATTGTCCATTTCGCTGATCGAAATAATTAGAGGGGCGATCACTCGTTTGCGGAGGCATAGCACCTCGTCCTCGACCTCTAGAGTTTTGCATAGAACTACCATGACCTCTCTGAGCTGCCGCAGCATTATTTTGCGTTCGAACTGGACACTCACTTTTGTAATGACCTTCCTTTTTGCAATAAGCACATTGATTCCATTGGTATTGTGGCCTTTGAAAATTATAATCCGTTCTTTGATATGACCCTTGCTGCATATTAGTTTGATTCATGCGAGGCGGATAAGCTTGCTGTAAAAGTACTTTAGTTTTTAAATCTTTCGTCTTTTTATCTGATTTTTCCTTCTCTTCTTTATCCCTATTTTCATAGTACTGAGCAGTCGCAAGTATTTGCGCAGTCGTAGAGACAGCCCACGCACTTTCAGAATTCTTTAATTTACTACTAAGTTCTGGCAACAGATTGTGCACAAATTTATCAACAAATAATCTCTGGCCTCCTTCTGTGCTCATATCCTGACCACTATGATCCACGAAAGTCTCTTCGAATCTTGTGAAAAAGTCGGAGACGCTTTCGTCTTTCTTTTGTTTGCACGCGGACAATTTGTCCCAGTTAACGCGTAATGCTGGCATCAAGGTTTTCATTAAATCGATTATTCTACCAGGCAAATTAGCAATTAAAGGTTCAGGTTTGGAACCACCTATTTGTTGACCATCCGCTGCAATTATAGCTGCCCAGTCACCACCTAGGGCAACTGGATGATTCTCTTTACGAATTTTAGCCCAAATTGGTTGCGGTACTACATTACCAAATAGCAAATCTATGTCAGCAAGATTCAATACACAAGCGTCAACTGTTTGAGCCAACTCCTTGTAGTACCCTGCAGGATTTTTACGCGGATCTGGCAAGGCCTGTTTCACTGCTAATACTTCAGCTCGCTTCCATGGAATATGTATCCAGACTCTCTGGAATTGGGCCGGAGCGGCTGCAATACCAAGGTTTGCATTAGCTTGCACAGCTTCACGCCAAATTGGTGGAACCTCTCTCATTGGATATTGACGATTTCGTTTCGTACTACGTTTCTCTAATTCTCTCGGTGAACGAAGGGATGAGTCATTCCTATAACTTAAAATCAGTTCCATCGCTTCTTTTATATTTTGTCCAACTATCATACCTGCAGCAAACTCTTTCTGAACATTAATTAATTCTCCTAGATTTGATTCAGGGTCATCCTCTTCCGATTCCTCACGTAGAAGGAAACACATTTCATCGAACACATATCGTTGTGTCGGTTCGTTCCATTGCATAAATGTATCTAATACATTTTGTACATTATATCTTCCCACTTTCGAAACCCATCTAAGAGCAGTGGAATCTAATATTCCTCTTTCTTCAGTACTGGGAAGCTGACTACGTCTCTGCACAGAGTCAGAGGTAGGAGTCTTAATCAGAGTTTTATAGAAGGGAGATAGAATATTAGAGACGGAATCAGTGATTCTTCGACGAACAGAAAGCGGAGTCATAATATTAACAGAGGCAGAAAATAGAGTAGCAGTTGGAACAGATAGATCAGGAACAGTAGGAGTAGCAGGAAAAATAGCTTGTGAAGTAGCAGGTGTGAGCGACACAGGCATAGGTAAAGAAGCCGGCAACCCTAGAAGAGGGGTTGTCGAAGGAACATTAATATTGACCACAGGAGGTACAGGAACTTGATTCAGGGGAGCGGGAACAGGGACACCAGGTTGTCCAGCAACCGGTAATTGAACATTTGGTATAGGTGGAGCCGTAGCACCCTGTGCATACGGTGGGGGTGATCGTAACAAGTAAGACAACAGGGGATCCTTTTCAGGGTCCTCTACTATCTTAGCCGTACTCGATGGCAAAGCAGGATAGCACTTGTCTATCGCTAAATTACGCTCTCTATCGGCCACCTCCATCGCTTTCTCAGACTCGTTGAGTTGCAGCTGCCTAGCAGACTGTTCTAAAGTCAACTCTTGCTCTTTCTGTTCTTTCTTCAACTTTTTAATTTCTCTCTGTTTAGATTCTTTTCGCCAATAACGGAAAGAATCAAACATTGCCGGCCGGGCTTTCTTCTTAAACAACCTTCTTTCTAGATTATCGAGAACTTCAGGTTCAAAACTACCATGTAGTGGCCAACTAAGGACACCATCTTTTTCTGTGTAGCGGATCCATACCTCATTATAAGAGATAGGGCCCACACCAAATTTGCAGTATAGATCATAAAGGGGAGTTCCAATCGGAGGAACCAAACACGAGTCCTCCAACTGGGAATCACTGTTGCAACTAAAACAAGACAACATACAATTTTTCCGACTTACCATTTTATAATCCGGAACACAAAACAAACGAGACACAAACAGAAAAAAAAAATGCGCACTCGAATCAAGAACTTAGGCCTACCAGAACTGACAAATGTATCGATACCTGAACTGAACAGAATGATTATCGTAACCAGAATAACCAGTGATAACCTTACAGAACTGAACTGAACTGAGAACTAAAAGGATTATCCAAATAGGAGCAACCCTTACAAAATAACCAACTAACAACCACTGAATACTTAACTGAGGCACTGAAGACGTCACCAAGGAGAAACCCGTCACGTTTCGCCGTACTGAGGACTGCACCTCGGGTCCAAGACAGGGCGACGGTCAAGGCAACGGACCACTGCAGCCGTCTGAACGGGAACCCTCGTGGAAGAGAACGTCGGGGCCACTTTTGCGATATGCCGGGATCGATGAAGTGGGGCGCCTCCCTCTGAAATCTTCACACGAAGCTCCTCGAACTCTTCAGGCTTTTGGACCGGTACCGAATGACGTCGCCCCACGTTGGGCGCCAATTGGAGTTCTGGACTTTTTGGTTCCGTCCAGAGGTGTCAGGGATAACACCCGAAGACCCCGGAGTTCCACCTGTCTCGGTGCACAAACAAACAGAAACACGGGCTTCTCGATGGTGGCGTCAAAGACCAAAGGTTTATTACTGCAGGGACACAGAAGTCACAGAAACTACACATGGGCAGTATCTAGGAGCCTGTTCGATTTGTACAAAGAGGGTTGCTCCTTATATACTAAATATTGGGCTTCAGGCAAATTCTTTACATGTTACCACAGTTCTAAACATTCGTGTCTTAAACAATAAATATTTGGCGTTGCACAGGGATCGTCAACAGTATCTGATGTCAAAACATTACAAATGAGGGGTTCCCACTAGTCCATCATAATCCCATGTCAATTCTTCATTCAAGACCCGGACCGCCTCATCGTAAATTTCGTTACCTCCCCCTAATAAAGGCCCAGAAGGAAAGGAGCAGAGCCAGGTGCAGAAGATAGAAAGACAGGATAAGAAATGTTTGTGGGTCGTAAATGGGCACGGTTACCAGCTTCGGCCGCCTAATCATGATCAGGCCAACGAACACAAGAACCAGTATAGCAGGACTGGCCTCAGGCTGGGGAGGCAGTTCTTGCCGAGTCATGCTGCCACAGCGTTGCTGGCCTAAGGTGCACGTGTCACTAGCAAGGTGAATCGCCGGTTAAGGCCTACGTGTCCTTAAATAAAAAGAAGTCATTGCGTGTCCATTGACTATGTGAGGGCAAGGAATACAAAATGGCTTCCGTGTTCTAAGATGGATGCCATGGGTAAATCACAAATGTGTTGGTAACAGGAGTGCTCTTGCTCGTAGCATAGCGAAAACACCAGGATATACTAAATGGATCATTTGCGGTTCACTGATACCAAAATTATGTATTTACGACAATGTTACGAACACGAGTAAAATCGTCACGGAACCTCAGATGGGTCCAGGATGTTGTTGTCTTCGAGGTAGCGGGTCAGTTGTTTGTTGATGATTTCTATGTGAACTTTGCTGGGAACGGGAGCAGGGAGATGGGATGGAAGTTCTTGAGGTCCTTGGGGTCTGCCTTGGGCTTTCTGAGTAAGGCGATGATCTCGGTGTGCTTCCAGCTCTCCGGGAAGGTTGCTGTCTTGAAGGAAATATTGATAGCTTTCCCGCGATGGGGAGCAATGATTGTGCTGGCTTTGTTGAAGACGTGGTGTGCGCATGGGTCACATGGGGATCCGGAATGGATGGACTTCATGACCTTTATGGTGTCATCGTTGTTGATGTTGGGCCAGGCGATCAGGCGGCTGGTGGTCGCGGGGGTGGAGGTCTCGGTGGTTAGCGGGGGAGTCGTGGCGTTGAAGCTGTTGAGGATGTTGGCGATCTTGAGGTGGAAGAAGGGGGCAAGTGAGTCGCACAGGTGCTGCGAAGGGGGGATGTCTTTGGTGTTGGAGCTGGGGTTGGAGAGTTCCTTCACGATGCTGAAGAGCTCTTTGCTGTTGTGTGCATTGTTATCCAGGCGGTCCTTGAAAGCGGTCCTCTTGGCAGTTCTGATGAGTTGATGGTGTCTGCGGGTGGCGTTCTTGAGGGCTGTGTATTTGTCTGGTGATCGTTCGTGGAGCCAGTTCTTCTCCAATTTCCGGCATGTACGCTTAGAGGCCTGGAGGTCTTCAGTGAACCAGGTGGCTTTCTTGCTGGTGTGGCTGTTGGAGGATGTCTTGAGCAGAGCGAGAGTATTGGCACAGTCGTCGATCCACTGTTGGAGGTTGAGGGCGGCGGTGTTGGGTTCGGTGGGGTCAGCTGGTGGGCTCTGGGAGAGGGTGGTGACTAGCTGCTCTTCGGTGACTTTGCCCCAGCACTGATGAGGCATCTGGTGTGTGTGGTGGTATGTGGTGGGCTTCCTGAAGGTGAAATGGATGCAACGGTGGTCCATCCAGTAGGGTTCGGTGGTGTGGTTGAAGGAGACGTGGGGGCTTGCAGAGAAGATTGGGTCAAGTGTGTGACTGGTGGCGCTGGTGGGTGTTGTCTCAAGCTGTCTGAGTCCGAGGTTGGTGAAGTTGTCGATCAGGGTGGCTGAGTTGACGTCGTTGTTGTTCTCGAGGTGGAAGTTCAGGTCCCCGAGGAGGATCTAGTCTGTGGAGGCGAGGGTGTGGATGCTGATGAGGTCGGCGATGAAGTCGCTGAACTGTGGTCTGGGTCCAGGGGGTCTGTGGATGAGGGTTTCTCTGAGGGTGGTGTTGGGGTCGGTGTGGATCTGGAAGTGCAGGTGTTCGGCGGTGCTGAGGGTGTCGTCGGTGTTGGTCGAGACTCTGAGGGTGTTCTTGTGGACGATGGCAATTCCACCTCCTGCTCTGTTGGTGCGGTCTCTGCGGGAGATCTTGTATCCTTCCGGGATGGCTATGGGGATTTCGGGTGCTGAGGTGGGGTTCAGCCAGGTCTACGTCAGGAAGGCGACGTCTGGGGCTGTTGAGTCGAGGAGGTCCCAGAGTTCGACGTCCTGTTTGCGGGCGGAGCGAGTGTGGAGGAGGATGCATCTCAGGTAGTTGGGTTCGTTGGTAGGTGGTTTTGCGGGTCGGATGCTGGTGAAGCTGCAGTTCCGGCAGGTGAAGGGCCCTTGGGTGCGCTTCGGGGTGGCCCGGTAGGAGGTGTGTTCTCACCCGGGGTTGAGTGCGTGGAGGGTGTTGGCGTCGTAGTGCAGTCGGATGTTGTGGTGTCTTTGGGGTCCAGGGGTTCCAGCGCTAGGCACGGTCCAGGCGCGGACGGGCGCATAAGGGCTTGCCTTTTGCACACCTTCGGCGTGCCAGCAGCGCGCCCGTGAAGCGCGTCCGCTGCGCGGCCGTGTAGTGGCTGCCATAAGAAGGGGAGGTGGGAGGGAGGTGCAGCTGGGTGGGAGGTTGTGGAGGGCCTTATAGTACATGAAAGCAAATTATGCCAATTTAGCACACCCATACCAACAGGCCCCTCTGTGCATAGCAAAAGGTTGTTCACAGTGATGGATTAAGATTATGTAAATTATAAAGAAAATAATTAACTGGAAAAAACGCAGTTAAAAAGTGAGCTATGACTCTGGGTAAAAGTAAAATTCACCAGTTATGGTTATAAGCGAACACAACACGTCATAGCTCGTGGCTATGTACATATATACACACCTGTACTGCATTGTTATACCGCACTATGTAAACGATTTGGGCACTGAGCACTTGCAATAAACATGTTTGCATTGGATAACAAATGAAGTGCCCCTTAATAGAAAGAATGGAGGACTACTAAATAATTTATCAGTTGTTGATCCTCTCATTTATTTATATGTTATATATTTTAATTTATTTGTTGTGTTTCTATTTGTTAAGTCAATATAACTTCGTTGGCAGCGTGGGGGTCCAAGATGGCGGATTGATACAGCCGGAGTGGAGAGCGCTGAGTGGGTCCGTGGCTAGAGTGCGACTGGTACAGCTACACAATGCGGGAGCTGTAATGCTGTAAGACTGTATTGGAACGGGAGAGCTTTGTTGAAGCCGGCAGCTACGGTTAATCAGGGAGCTATATCCGGAGCTCGTCGAGCCAGGCAGCAGTCAATTGGCTTGGTATGCTCCCCTGCGGCATCGGAGATAGTGCCGGTGAACACTGAAAAATCCAACACGAACTCACCCGGCACTAACAAACTCTACCGAGCTATATAAAGCTAGAGCACCTACTTCTTACTTCTTACTTCTGCATCACGCTTTTGGAAAATCAAAGACGCTGTAATCTTTTCTTTGTAGAAACGGAAAGTTTGGTGACTCTCCTGACCGGGGGATCGAGTCCCTGAATGCGGCAGCTACGGCTGATTGGGAGCCGTATCCGGAGCCTGCTACGCTCTGTCAGCACACAGAAACTCGGGAGAATACCGAGAATACCGAGTCTTGCTCGGGAGCCGTCAAAGGGCTGGGCGAACCTGACGAGCTGGGCGAGATCGACGGCAGGCAATTGGTTTGGTCTGCATTCCTCCGTGGCACCGGCAGCAGTGCTGCTAGAGAAGTCGAGCGCTTGTGGTATGGCGCCGAAACCACCAGCGCGGACAACTCGCACAACTGCAGCTAGCGGGAGAACGACGGCTACACCGGCATCCATCCCAACGTCGGCGGCAGTGATAAACGAGCTTGCAGTACGGGGAAAAAAATCTTTACCTGCCAACAACGCCACGGAGACAGCCTTGGATGGGGAGCAACTGCATACCGGTAAACTCGGGGGGGGGGGGGAAATCCAACTCAAGCGAAAGGTAATTCAGCAGATAGTACTGATAACACAGCAAAAACCTTTTTGTTAAATGAAGGGATTCATGTAAAAGCAAAGGAGCCCGAGAAATCATTTCAAAGTGGTACCACAGTGATTGAGGATGGTGCCGCGTTAAGCAATGTAAATAACTTATCTGCATTTGCTTCTACGGAGCTGGATAGTGCAGAGGTTGGGGTAGCAGATTTAATTAATGTGTCTACTACTATGGCTAAAAGAGGCACGGAGCTCTTAGAAACGTTAGAACCTTTAGAGACTCAGACTCAGACTCAGACTTTGACTAAGGTGATCTACCCCGACACTAATGTGAATCCCTCTCACAATGAAAAGATTAGCGCGACTAGTATGTCTCCGGACAAAGGGAATGCTGAAGGCGTGGGAGAAGGTGAGGGAGGTGAAAGTATTGATAACACAGACGCCGCTGAGACAGACGAAGAATATGTGGATCTCAACGAGCAAGGGGGTAATACGCCTTTAAAAGTGATTAAAGACAAAAACAAAGTTCTTAATACTAAAAAATCAAAGGGTAAAAACAAGAATAAGGTCATTAAAATCACAAGCAAATCCAAGACAAGTGTTTTGAAAGCTTTTGCGGAGAATAGCCCAATTAGACAATGGGTGCAGGCTAAGGGTGGTGTAAAATCAATGGCAATGAGACTGTCTGGTAATAGCCCTAATGATCAATTTACTATCACCAAAGACCCAAAACAGATCAGTGCGCCACTCAGCCCCACTCAGTCTATTACCTCCAATACCACAAAGGCGAAGACTGATGGCCTGAATAAGCCTGGCCTGATTAGGGAGTCGATAAAACCCTCCGGGGAAAGCTCATTGGATCACCCACATCCTTCTGTGCCCTCTGTGATACTCATGGAAGATAACTCTGCTTCTCTGTCAATTAACAGTAGTAGCAGTAATAACAGCAATAGCAGTAGCAGTATAACCCAAGAGCGGTCGATGGCGTCTTTATGCGGTGCAGCAGCAGCTCCAACAGAAGAGACTTTACAAGAAACACATCCGGAAAATATTGTTTATTCTTTATCTAGCGGATCGACAGAATGGATTCCGCAAGGGGAGGTATCCGCCTCTTTTCAAACAATACTCCATCTTCTAAATGAACAAAAACAAGAAGCTAAAAATCATTATCAGCAAATGAGAGAAGATAACAATAGAACTCAAACTTCTCTGCAAGAGATGGCGTGTAAACTGGGGGTGGTGTCTCAAGACATAGAGGAACTACAGCAAAGAGTGGTGGTAACAGAGGAGAAGTCACAAAGCTCTGAAATAGCAGTGAATAAACATGCCTCACAACTTCTTCAGATGCAAGCTAAGCTGGAGGACTTAGAAAATAGGCAAAGGAGACAAAATCTCTGCGTTTTTGGTATTGCTGAAGGAGCAGAGGGGGCAGACCCGAGAGCATATATCACTCAATTATTTCAAAAGGCTTTTCCCGACCTATCAGATTGGGACTGGGACTCTCAGATTCAGCGGGCCCATCGATTACCTCTATTTCAAAAGGATAAGAGTGGCAAATTCCCAAGACCAATCTTGATTTACATAGGTAACTACTTGCTTCGACAAGCTATCTCTTCAAAAGCACGGCCTAACACCCCAGTTACAATTGATTCTACTATTTTTTTGTGAGATCGGATCTAAGCAAACTTTCGCTAGTAAGACGTTGGAAATTGAAGCAATTCATCGATCCGATCAAAGAACTTGGATATCAAGTTTATTTGCAGGAACCTGCAAAATTGAAAGTGATTAAAAATGGCCGATCCTATTTCTTTCTGGAAGTAAATGAGGTTGAAAGTGCTATCGCCTCCTGGCGGGTGGGGAAATGACTAAATGACTAAGTTAATGACTTATGTTTGTATATTTGGCTTCTTTTTGGACTCTTTGGTTTTCCTGGTTATATGTTTGCTAGCTCTAAAGCTTTACGGTATTTAGGTGATTGCTCTTGTGGCCAAGCTACAGTCGAGATAAAGAGCATTGTGTAGCACGAGGGTTCTCCCCCTTTTTTTTTTTTTTTTGCTATGATTAGCACTGATTGCCTGGACCCTATCAGTGATCTATCCGCTCGCCAACTGCCAGGGGAACGGCAGTTAATCAAACGGGGGGACCTGTAGGTAGTTACTGGGTGGGAAATGGGGGAGGGGAAATAATAATAAAAAAGCATCATGAGTATGAGTATACGTATGTTCTTTTAGCTAAGGGAAACACACATGTTTTGCGAAATGTTTCTTCTTTTCTTTTCTTTTTCAGCAGAAGGCATGTAGAATATATATTACAAACAATTAAATGTATCAATTAAAGCTTTTAGTATGGAATGTAGCTGGTCTAAACAGTCGGATTAAGAGGAGTCTAGTATACGAAGAGCTTAGGATGCATAACCCTCAGATAGTAGTTATAACTGAAACTCACATTACATACAAGGATAGACGTCTATTGAATCAATTAGGCTATGATCTTTTGGTTAGCACAGAGTTTAACGCCTCTATCCGAGGTGTGGCTATACTGAAACATAAACAGCTTAAAGTAGAAGTTAACAGAAAAATGACAGATAAAGCGGGCAGATGGGCCATGGTACAAGTGACTTTGGAAGGTCTTCAATATATAATATGTGGGGTTTATGCCTCAAATCAGGACGAACCAAGAATAATTGATCAGGTTAACATTGAGCTACTTACTTGGGAGGGGGAGCGGATAGTGTTAGGCGATTTTAATTGCGTAATGGATTATAATCTGGACACAACCAGAAAAGGGTCATTTCAGAGGATGCGCAAAACGAGGGCTGCTATCTCAGACCTGGCTACTATACATGCAATCAAAGACGCTTGGAGGTATCTATACCCTCACATCGCAGGTTATACCTATTATTCATCTGCTCACAAACTCTGCTCACGCATCGACATGGTTTTTGCTTCCGACTCTATTCTATCAACCAGTTCAATGTCAATATGTCCTAGGGTAACATCGGACCATAACCCGCTTTTATTTACAATAGAAATTGATACGGACATGCACCCACCCAGGCCTTTTTCCTTTCCTAGGTATCTATTCTCTGATACTAAGTTTGTGAGCTTGTTGAAAGGGCATATAAAGGGCTTTATTGATATTAATAGGTTCTCTACATCTCCTTTGATGGTGTGGGATGCATGTAAGGCTAGCATCCGTGGGTTTACCCAACAGTTTGTCTGGCAACAAAACAAAGCTGGCAGGATTCAAAATAAAAAACTTCTAGATGATATATCTAATATTGAAGATAGGCTATCTGAGATGTTAGCTACTACTACAATGGCAAAAGAAATTGAAGATTTAAATTTAAAATTGATGGAATCAAGATTAGCACTGAAAAATCTCTTTAGGGAGAAAAGTATCTCCAAACTAGCTAAATATAGGCTGAACCAATATGAGAGTGGGGAGAGGATAGGAACAATTTTAGCATATAAAGTGGCAAAAGATCGAGCCCAAATGCTGATTAAGGAAATAAAAGGTGATGACGGACAACTACATCAAGATTCTAAATTAATCCTACTCCAGTTTTCCACATACTATCAAAAGCTATATACACCTGAAACGACCCCAATAGAAGATAATATAAAAACTTATTTGACTGAAAATGTTGTACAGAATATAGAGGATGAACAAGCTGATCACCTAGAAGCAGATATAACAGCAGGAGAAATTCAGGCAGCTATTAACTCCCTAGCACTGGGAAAAGCAGTAGGCGAGGACGCAATCCCCCTAGAACTTTACAGAAAATGCATGGAAGAATTAATCCCTCTCCTAATAATGGTCATCAAGGCTATTGGCGAAGGAGAACAAGCTCCGAGATCATGGAACTACACTCAAATTATATTTTTTCTTAAAAAAGGGAAACCCCCACAAGAGAGAGGGTCTTACAGACCAATATCTTTAATTAATGCCGATGCTAAGATATTTGCAAAAGTACTAGCAACAAGACTTGCGTCACTAATGTCACAGATGGTTTCACCATGTCAACACGGGTTTATCCCTAAACGGGACACTACCGTTCACATTAATACTGCTATAACAGCCTTTGACATTGCTAGGATGTGTCCCACCCCACTCGGCATGATCCTTCTAGATGCAGAAAAGGCATTTGATCGCGTGGAGTGGGACTTCCTCTGGGCAGTTTTGACGGCATTCGGCATAAAAGGTCAATACCTGAAATGGGTTAAATCCTTGTATGATCAACCAAGGGGCAAGGTATGTTATTCAGGACGCTGCTCACCTACTTTCCCAATCAAACGTGGTACACGACAAGGGTGTCCTTTATCTCCTTTGTTATTTGCTTTAGTAATAGAACCCTTCTTGATTGCACTGTACAAGCAAGAGATGATTATACCATTTAAAAATGGTCTTAATATACTAAAAATAACGGCGTATGCAGATGATGTGGCGGTTTTCTCTACTAATGCTCCTGATGCGATATTAGGTATAGGTACCGAAGCAGATAAATATGGTTTGGTATCTGGGTATCGGTTAAATACTAGCAAAACGCAAGTAATCATAAACTTTTCCCCAATTACACCAGTAGCTGGAGTATGTAATGTGGCAACATACCTTGGGGTGAAAATCTCTTCTAATCCTGAATCAATAATTGCACTTAATTATGAACCCCTGTTAAAAGAAACTTCTCTTCTCCTCAAGAAATGGCACAAACTTCCAATGGGGATTCTGGGGCGAATTAACATAATCAAAATGAAGATCTTGCCTAAATTTTTATACCTTTTTCGGTCTATACCTTTAAGAGTGTGTAACACATATTTCAACAGGTTGGAGGGTATCATCAGCAGTTTCATATGGGGGTATAAAAAAGCACGACGGGCCTTATCTCTGCTTAAACTCCCCTATGACCAAGGTGGACTTGGGCTACCAGACTTTAAATTATACTACTGGGCTGCTTTTTTAACGCGATTTCGCAGCTTGCTTATTCCTGACAAAAGTCTCTATTTTCACAGACTTATATTAGGGGGGGAGGCTGCTATGTTTTTATATAGACTTAATGACCCTAATTACTTTAAACGAGTACGTTTTAAGACGATTCGAGATACGGTTAATATCTGGCGATCTATTCTTAACAGGAATAACATCTCCTTACTCCACGCTAAAATGCCCCTTTGGTATAATCCAGGGATGCCAGGAATTTTTCACGATTCAGCCAGTACTTTGTTTTCGGATAACAGCATAAGTAATCTTGGAGACCTGTATGACCATACTGGATTTTCTACTTTTGAAAAGTTAAAGATGATATATAACCTACCAGAAGGGGCTTGGTTTAAATACAATCAGATCAAGGATTATATTATTCGTAGAACAGGCTTTGACAGCATAGCTGAATCTGAAATCTGGAATTGTATGTATAGAGATTCTGATAAGGCACTGATCAGCTGTGGCTATAAGACTTTTTCTATCCTACATAAAGATGATATCAGTAAGGTGGCAGAAAAGTGGAGTACAAAGTTAGAGGTGATTGTAACCCCAGATATGATAACCTCTTCACTGAACAGTCTAAATAACGCAGTTCAATCGTCAAGTCTGAAATTACAGCTGTTTCGAACCTTGTTTCAATTGTACTATTCTCCAGACAGGATTTTAAAATGGGCTTGCAATAATGAAATGAACGATCGCACAAAATGTCCTAAATGTGCACTTAAAGGGGCAGACATTGTGCATATGTTCTTTTCATGCCCTGAGCTATCCATTTTTTGGAAGGATGTAGCTGGTGTTATTTCAGCCAAAATGGCGAGATCAATTGTATTCATGCAAATGGATATTATGATTGGGGTTGTTGGGGCAAATAACAGATTTCGGGACTTGATGAATATACTTTTGACATGTGCCAGATTAGCCATTGCTAGGGTTTGTATCCAAAGTCGTCCCCCTACGGTTATGGAATGGTGGCTTTTGGTTAAAGACATTTATAATATGGAAAGCTCTTTGGCGATAACTAAGGGACAGAAGAAAAAACGAAAAATGGAAAAACTCTGGGGATTAATTATGTCTTAATGTTTAAACTGAAATATTGATTTTGAGTATTGTTCTGATTGATGCCTCATCTTACTTGATTTGTCTAATATCTTTGTTAATTTGGAAAAATATTTTTCTTTTTTCTTTTCTTTTTTTTCTTTTTGAGTTATCTGTACTTGATGTTACTCATGATGCTAATAAAAAATATTTAAAAAAAAAAAAAAAGTCAATATAACTTAATAGCCTGATTCACAAAGGTAAACTTACACTTTGGTGTAAATATATGATTTTTTGCTTTTCTCAAATTTTATCACTGGTACATTTATGAGTTAAAGTTACTATTATAGTCTTAAAGCCTGCCGTAGCAGGCTATAACAACCATTAAAGGCCCACTTCAGCCTTAAAAGCCCGAGCTGAAGGTGAGGTACTTTAACAATCGAACAGGCTTTTCATTGCTGGTTTAGCCCACAGCGGAGGGATTTAAGGCTATTAGAACATTCCTCCCCTAGAGGGCAGAATGCTCAAATGAGTAAAACAAATGCCTTACGGAGCTCAAGGGGGTTGAAATCTCATTGGTCTATGTGAGTCCTTTGTACACAGCAATAGCTGTGAAAGACAATCATTGGAATGTTGATGCTCCAGGCTCGGCTAGGGTTTCTAACAAGGGAGCAGGCCTTTATTGGCCGATAGACCCCGCTTCGGAGGGCTCTAAGGCTACTAGAACCATCCGCCCCTAGAGGGCAGAATGCTCTTATTTGTAAAAGCAAAGGCCTGTTGTAGCCTGGGGGTTTAAATCCCCTCTGCCTTTGATCACAGCAACAGCTGACATGGAGCTCATTGCAGACAGGAGCGTGACGTCGCTTGCTGCTCTGCTACTTTTAAATTGTTTGAAACTGCTTATTTTGAATTGTTTTTAGGTCGCTTGACCCTCGCTCTACTTCAGCCCCTTACCTGCACAATAATTGTGTCCCGCACCGCCGCTTGGCGGGTTGGTTCCTGGGGTGGCGGACATCTTGCTCTGGGGTGAGTGGCCCATTACATCGGACAGCGCTGCATTGCGCATGCGCCAGCGGGGGAACGCGTATTTAACGCGAGTCCCCGTTCTCTCTCCCCTGACACGGAGCTCATTGCAGACAGGAGCGTGACGGCGCTTGCTGCTCTGCTACTTTTAAATTGTTTGAAACTGCTTATTTTGAATTGTTTTTAGGTCGCTTGACCCTCGCTCTACTTCAGCCCCTTACCTGCACAATAATTGTGTCCCGCACCGCCGCTTGGCGGGTTGGTTCCTGGGGTGGCGGACATCTTGCTCTGGGGTGAGTGGCCCATTACATCGGACAGCGCTGCATTGCGCATGCGCCAGCGGGGGAACGCGTATTTAATGCTCCTCCCCTAGCGCAGCGGAATCGCGCAGCGGGCGTGTCCTCGCGTGGCCGGAGTCGTGCCAGAGTCCTGCCCGTCTGCGCCCGTCCGCGCTAAGGACGCGCTGGACGTGGCGGGCTCTGGCCTGCTCTCGTCTATCCAACACCGGTGCCATGCTTACTTATTCCAGGGAGCGCTTGTATTCCATCGGCAAGGTGAGCGGTCATTGCACTCTACAGCCCGTTCATCCTTTATGCGGCCCTTACCGCTGTCCCTGTAATGGTTTAGCGCTTGATCCACCGCTGCTTCTCTCTCGGCTTCTTCCCTCTGCCGTTCGGCACAATAGGGGGCTACCGCCTTCTTTGCGGATTCTGAATCTTAATGTCAGGTCGATCCTTAGACATCAACAGAATGTGTACGACCTGATTGAAAATGAAGCCCCGGATATTTTGGCCTTAACCGAAACTTGGCTTCAGGAAGCCGACACTGCCATTCCCAATCTAGTCTGCCCTCTCGGCTACTCCATGTATACTGCGAATAGGCTATCTAGAGGTGGGGGTATAGCCCTGATAGTGAGATCTAGTTTTTCCTGTGTGTGGACCATTCTTAAGATCGCTGGCTGTGAAAGCGCCTCGTTTAAAGTCTCTGTCAGCCCAGAATTTACATTCTCCGGGATGGTGGTGTATCGTCCGCCGGGCAGTGATGTAGCGTTCAGGAATGCTTTCCCGGACACTGTTGCCACCTTGGTCACTGCCTGTGCCAATTTTTCCATTCTGGGCGATCTAAATTTGCATTTTGATGCCCCATCCTGTCTGACAGCGCGTAGTATTCTTACGGACTTAGAGGCCTTTCAACTCTTACAGCTGGTCTCCCAGCCTACCCATTCCGGGGGACATATTCTTGACCCTTTTTTCACCAACTTGACCGAGGCTAAAGTCACGTCGGTGGCTCCTGTAGAGTGGTCTGACCATTCTCTGGTATCCATCTACTGCCCTATGACTTCCAACATTTCCACCTCTCCAGCCAAGCAGGTACCCAGGAGACCCTGGAGTAAACTCAGGCTGGATGACTTTTACCATCTCCTGTCAATGGAACCTTTGGGCCCATTTAACAACGTAGAGGAGGGGTATGCTCTCTTCTGCTCTTGGCTCACTAGGGCTCTGGATGTTTTGATACCTGTTGCAACAACGAAGATCAACCCTCGAGTGTCAAGCCCCTGGTATGACGACGCTTTGCGCGCTCTGAAGGGAGCCTGTAGACGGGCGGAGAGGGCCTGGCGGAAGACATACGGGGCTGAGCTAAAAGCTACTAATGTCGCATCCGTCAAGCTCTATCACCGGGCCATTTGTCGTGCCCGAGCGGCATTTTATGCCGAGGAATTCCGGAACAGCACTAACCCGTCGAAGGCTATCTTCAAGGCGGTGAAAGATCTTATGTCTAAGCGGCCTATTTCTACGGCTGAGAGTTCTGTCACACATTGTGAGTCCCTTGCTTCCTACTTTTTGGGTAAAGTCCAGTCTATTTATCGGACTTTCCCGAGTACGGGTATAGCACTGGGTAGCCCCAAGGGGACTCCCTACCAGCCCGCTCTTCTCACTCTTCCTCTTCTCACCCTGGAAGGGTTTGATAAACTTGCTACGCAAGTTAAATCTGGGTCCCCATCCGATCCAGTGAGGCCTGCCCTCTTTCGAGATCAGACTTTTGTGGGGCGTGTGGCTATACGCTCTCTTGTCAATCTCTCCTTAGAGACTGGGGTCGTTCCCACCAGCTGGAAACAGGCGGTGATGTCTCCGATTATTAAAAAGCCATCTCTTGACCCGTCTAAGCCGGAAAGCTACCGTCCCATCTCGCTGCTGCCCTGGCCAGCTAAGTTGACAGAGGCCCATGTCAATCTGGCCCTGTCTGAACACTTAGCCCGGTCCAATGCCCTCGATCCCACACAGAATGGGTTCCGTGCTGGTCACAGCACGGAGACTGCCCTTCTGGTGATGGTGGAACATCTCCGCGCAAGGTTGGATGCTGGACAGACGTCGGCGCTGATTTTGTTAGATCTCAGCGCCGCATTCGATACTGTATCGCACAGCATCCTCCTTGGGCGCCTCGAGGAGACTGGTATCGGTGGCCTGGCGCTGCAATGGTTCCGCTCCTTCCTAGACAACCGCTCCTTCTGTGTTGCCATCCCTCCGTTCAAGTCCGGGTTCCAGCCTCTGGCCATGGGGGTTCCGCAGGGATCCTCGCTGAGTCCCACGCTGTTCAACCTTTACGTGAGACCGCTGGCTGATGTCGCAAGGTAGTGGGGCCTAACCATGGTCTCATATGCCGACGACACACAGCTGGCGGTTACTCTCAGCGGGGATGCGGAACAGGATGCCCCCAGGTTTCAGTCCGGTCTGAAGGCGGTGGCCAGCTGGCTGACAGGTAACTGTCTCCAGCTTAATGCCACAAAAACAGAGGTGATGGTTGTCGGGAAGGGAGTGGAGCTCTGGGGCGATCAGTGGTGGCCTTCGGAGCTTGGCCCCACTCCGACCCCAGTGTCGGAGGTGAAGAACCTTGGGGTCTGGCTAGACGCTGGTCTCACATTTATAGGGCACACCAAAAAAATCGCAGCCTGTTGCTTCGGTCTCCTTAGAGGGTTAAGGCCGGTGCTTAAGTTCTTCGATGCCCCGACTAGACAGCTTGTGGTCCAGGCAACCGTCATCTCTCGTCTGGACTACGCCAGCTCTCTGCTGGCGGGGGCTAACCAGGCTGAGTTAACACGCCTGCAGCGGGTGCAGAACGCCGCGGCGAGAGCCATTGTTGGACTTCCTAAGTTCTCCCCGGTGTCTCATGTCATCCGCTCCCTGCACTGGCTCCCGGTTAGGAAGCGTATCCTCTTCAAGGTCCTGTGTCTGACTTTTAAAATCCTTAGAGGCATAGGCCCTGAGATCTTGGCCAACTCTATTTCTTTCTATGTCCCTACCCGCAACCTTCGATCGCAAGGTCAGGCCCTTGCTGTTGTCCCCAGATTTAGGCTCAGCAGGATGGGAGGCCGTTCCTTCAGGGTGAGAGCTGCGTCAATCTGGAACACCCTCCCTGTTGAAATTCGGCTGATAGAGGACTTGCTGTCGTTTCGTAGAGCCATAAAAACTTTCCTATTTTAGCCCCCCTGTTTTAGCACTTTTTTGTAGCATTTTTTGCCTTGTTGTGTTATGACTGCTCCGTGTCTCTGCGCCGGGATGCTCCTTCGCTGGAGTCGCTGTGCGCATAACAAATTGTTATAACATAACATAACATAACATAACATAACATAACAGCTGTCAAAATGAAAAAAAATAATGGAATGTTGCTCTTCAGGCTTCTACTGGCCATTAGAAGCCCAGAGCACTCTATTGTCTTCAATGGAGCGCTCAACATTCCAATGTTCTAATAATCACTGATTTATGAATACTGAAATAGAGTAAACTTAAACAAATGTGTAAGTTTACCTGTATGAGCCAGGTCCTAAATGGCACGGTGATAGACAGTGAAGATATTGTGTTTGACTCTTATTTATCTCAAGTTTTATTTCAGCTATGATGGAATTTTGTTGAAAGTTCACGATAGAATGTTATCATATTTACAAAATAATGGTGATAGATACAACTGACACTAGAGCCTAGAAGTATGTCCAAGGTTAGACAGACTTTGAGGAAACAAATATTTATGTATGGCTTAGCCAATACTTTTTTTGTACATATGATTATAAAACTATCCCCACCATTTTTAAAATGGTATTCCCCCAGGTACCATATTAATACAAATGTCACCAAATGAAGAAAATGGAAAAGGGTTCAGGTGAAAAACATTCCTCCAGGCCTGAATAGAAATTAAAAACACAGTATTTAATAAAAGTCAATAAAAAAATATAGAAAAAGTGACAAAATTTCAAGATTCTTAATGAGACCAAGCAGTGTCACCCACAAGTGCATGCAGGCAAATTGGATGAGTTGGCTTTCCTAAGTCAAAGTTTCAAATTCACCCTTTGATTTTATAGCGCTGAAATCAGTTGAGTGAAATCAGCTGAAAACTTGTTCTGAAATGGGCCCAAGGACATGCCCAAATGAACCTTTATTGCTATGCACTACTCCTACAGTACTGTAACTCATACTTTCTTAGCTATTCGGCCTAGTATAGCCATATTCTATGCAACTATGTCTTTGGCTGTCACAGCTCCATCAATGCTATTGACATTCTTTCTGGATTTGTTTCTTCTTTTATAGGGGCAGTAAAGACATGCTCCTTTTTGTCCAATATAACTTGGACCTTGGTTGATTAACACTAACGGATCACGCTAGTTTCAGTGGCAGCTGATGACATCTGAAATTGGTGAGGCATAAAAGTTCATGATGAGTTCCTTGTGAAGAGTGAGCAATGCGAGCCAGCCTGACTTCTGTTAGAGGTGTCCAGGGGCATTCCACCCTCTGGGAAAAAGTTTGAAAAAAGAGTGTCCATATGGTGCATTTTCAAGCAAACCAAAGAAAGCAAGAAGGTTAATCAAGAAATTGTGAAAGTGTAGTTATGACATCAATAAAGAGATTTCATATGATAATGTTGAAGGTGGCTGCGTATTCAGTATAACCCTCTTAACATACCTATGCAGTGCTAACTCTCAACTGTGGCCTGTTCACAAGAACACAGTGCACCAAAGGCAAGTGGATTCTCATGGGATTTCATCTCTCAAAGATTAGATTACATTAGAAAGGAGTACAGGCCTTGGATTTTCTCTCTTATTTTTTATCTGTTCTTCAAATAGTCTGGTAATTTGTATAATGCTGTCGTTTCATGAACTATTCTATAATTGTTCTTATGTTTCCCCATTATGTATGAAATTTGTTGTTTGCATATGCCTTTGTAGCCACAACCATATTGTATGATTCACAAAAAAAAAAAAGTAGAGGAGTACAGGCAACATGTCAGTGCGAACCCATGGAATCCGTTGCCGCCATGCAATGTGATTTCTCATTAGTTTATGTCCAGACAAATGGCTTGAAATTTATTGCTTGCATTTGAAAGCACCTACTTTCAGCAAACCTGTTTAAGTAGGCTGCATACAAGCCATTTGTCAGGCCATAAAGAGAGCATACAGCAGGGCGTTGGGCTCAAGAGGAGTCAGATGGGCTTTGAACTGGGCAAGCACAGCAACCTCTGGGGTGATCAGTTGTGGCCCCCAGAGCTGGGCTCCACTCCCATCCCGGTGTCTGAGGTGAAAAACCTGGGCGTATGGTTAGATCCCGCCCTTAGTTTTTCTGTGCATACAAAAAAAGTAGCTGCCACTTTGTTTGGCATACTGCGTGAGCTTAGACCAGCCCTTAAATTTTTTGATGCTCCGACTCGTCAGCTGATTATTCAGGCCACTATTCTCTCGCGATTAGATTATGCGAGTTCACTCCTGCTGGGAGCCAATCAGGCGGAAATTGTTCGGATGCAACGCGTCCAGAACGCCGCGGCTAGAGCCTTGATGGGTCTACCTAAATTTTGTTCTGCGAAGGCAGCCATCCATAAGCTTCACTGGCTTCCTATGGCCCAAAGGATTGAGTTTAAGACTCTTTGCCTTTCTTTTAAAATTCTAAAACTGTCATCCCCTCAGATTCTGGCACATCTTCTTACTCCTTACGTTCCCTCCCGTTCTCTAAGGTCATTGGGCCAAAATCTGGCCATTGTTCCACGCTTCAAACGCTGTCGTGCCGGAGGTCGGTCTTTCCGTTACCTCGCGGCCAAGCGTTGGAATACCTTCCCAGCTCACATTCGTGCCCTGGAGGATTTGTTAGCCTTTAGGAGGGCTATTAAAACATTCCTTTTCCCTCCCAGCATGTAAGAGTTCTGCTGGACTTCCTGTAATGTTTGGTTTGTTATGTCTGGGCATCTTCCTTCTGCCTGTCAAAGCGCCGGTACGCCCCTTTGCTGGGGCAGCTGCGCGCTATGAAAAATTACTATAACATAACATAACATAACTGTTTTGCTAGCAAAGGAAATCGAGGACAGGACAGCCCGAGTCCACTGTGAAAAGTAAAACGTGATGTATTTACCTGCGAGCCTGCAAGCATTTGTACAGTTTGATCAAGCCTCCTATTGAGAAAGAGGGCCCCGTGACCTGGTGCTGCAATTGATACAGGTTAGGGGTGATGTATGTCACTTTTCCAAGTTAAGTTGTTCCGCACAAACAAAACATCCTGTATGGGCGGTGCTGCTCATAAATGTTGGTGTTGGTCCCTTTTACGTGCAAACAGATCGTGGTCCTGAGTGCCGTCCTTAAAATTGCAGTGGTATAATATCAGGTCAGGGACATACAAAGAGCTTTGGACTACACAAATAATTTTTAAAAAGTGCATCTTTCACATGGCGCTAATGAACAAAAGCTAATCCGATAAGTGTAACTCCGAATGCCGTTTGGCCTGATAAGTGAATTCTTGTAGCTCTATCGTAAGTTTAGGAATAGACGATTACTGCTGTATATGCATTTAAATTGGCAAAGCAACAACACCATTGAATGCTATATTTCACATGCACTCCACAAAAATGTGTCTGATAATACAACATTCATCTGTATTGCCACAGAAAGAAGTTTGTGTTCTCCAAAATGTCAGTTTGTATTTCACTGTTGTACCCTTGCTGTGCACGGTGGTGTTCCAAATCAATCTTCCAAATACCACACACCATAGCATACATACCATGTAGGCAAGCGCTTCAGCACCCTGGCCTGTTGTGGTAAGCGCTATCTAAATGTTATGGTACAATACATACATATAATGCAATCAAGACTGCCTCCATTGACTGCTGGTTGAGAAGGGCAATCGAACACTTTATTTTGTAACTGCAGTATGGCATTTTCCAGGTACCTACCTGTACTGTCACAGGCATCTGAAGGAGTGTGCGTTTCAATCTACCATCAGCGAACTTTTTTTTAGCTGTTTCAATCTAAGGTATTACAGCTTAGTTGGTTCACCGTGTTCAATCAGTGACAATATGTCATTATTATTACCAAACTCAACTATATTTTTTATCGTCAACTGAAGGATGGAAGGCTGATATGACTGACTCAGTGACTCTGGTGAAACGTAAACTGTGCCTGTTGTTCGCAAACAGGTCTCTGATTGCAAGTGGTCTCCGTAGCCACTCCGAATGGTGTGGAGTAGATCACGTGTGATTCAGGAACGTGTGTGGCTCAGTTTTTGCCACTCACGTCTTTGAAGAAGAGTTCTGAGGTGTGAAAGGTTGTATGTTGTTGCCCCAGTTTAGTCACCATCGTCTTTGGAGGCCCCGCTGTTTACAAGCACATGTGCATACTGACTACTGAAAATTAGTACAATTATTGCATTAGCAATTTTTAAACAGTTTTCAAAGGTATGTATACGTGCTGAAAAATGATATGCAAATCAAATGGTGATGCAATAAAATCTTGTACTGAATACACCACTTATACAGTAGTATTTTTTGCCTTACTTCCCAAAGCTCTTTTTGTGTTTGATAAATGATTGGAGCAAGGGAGACCCCAGAGCGCAATGACTCGAACTGTCAAAATAAAGGAACATGTTCAGCACAAACAAATCATCCTGTACGAGCAGAATCGCTCATTTAAGTTTCTGTTGTTCCCTGACCCTTTCATTCACATGCAAACAAACGGATAGAGGCCCTGGCCTGACAGACAAAATGCCTTTCAATCAAATACTGTACTCACTTTCCAAATCTCATTTTCGGGTTTGATTAATTAAAGATCCATTGGAGCGATTTTGGCACCTCCAGCAAAGTAGACCTCGGAGCCCAATTGTTCGAATTGTTACAAAAAGGAACATGTTCAGCACAAACACAACGTTCTGTACGAGCAGAGCCGCTCATTTATGTTTGTTGGTCCCTTTCAGTTCACATGCTGTCGTGCAAACAAACTGATGGAATTCCTGACAACCGAAATACACACAACTGTATCAATAAAATACTTACACTGCTATATAGTTTTCAAAAGTACGTATGGTTGCTGCTTAAAATGATATGCAAATCCAGTAATAATACACGTGTACTGAATACACGTTTAACTATGGAATACGGCAAAATGCAGGTAAGTTAACATATAAATAAATAAAACGAATTTCGTTGTGCGCACTGCATAGCCAAATTCGATGCAGTGCGCACAACTAAATTATAGTATTTATTTATGTTTACTTACCTGCATTTGGCCGTATTTCATAGTTAACTACCCCCCCATCCTGCTCCTCCCCCGCCCCAAGTCACTGCCTGGCAGCGCTCCCACAACTGACCGCTACTGCAGACAAGCAGTGAATGACGCCTGTCTTTCTTAGAGCCGAGAGAGAGAGAGAGAGAGAGAGAGAGAGAACCTCCCCAGCGCTGCCTCACGTTCAAACGCTGCACCAGAGGACCTTAGTAACTGCTGCGTCTCTATTTAAACCAAATGAGATGATGCTCATGCTCAGGGGCGGCTGGTGACATTTTACAGTGGTGTGGCGCAAACTGATTTGCGAGTGCGGGCCCCAGGCCACTCAGGCCGGCGGCGACCCCCCTCCCGACCCACATACACAACACTCAAAGAAATGTATTCACACACGCATACACACAAACACATCCATTCACAACACTCTCCACCAAACATTCATGCATACATGCACGCTCGCACCAAACACTTTAAAATAAAAGAAAAACACACACTCTTACCTTGCTGCCGGTCCCGGTCCACGCCACCACTGGGCTCTGCTCCCCACACGTCACAGGCTCACAGCACCCCTGGCCAATCCTGGCGCCAGGGTGCAGGTACCGTCTCGCCCGCAGCACGCCCATTAGGGCTCCTAATGGGCATGCGCAACGCCGCAAAAACACAAGTGCGCATGCGTGGGCACGGGTAAAAATTCACCCTCCATCCCCACGCGTGCGCACTTGTGTTGCCGCCTGTACAATCATGTCAATCAATCAACATGACGCCCGCCCGGCGGTCTGACGTCATGTTGATTCATTGACATGATTGTCACAGTCTTAACTCAAAAACGCCGAGGGAGCTGCGGGCGGCTTCGGGCAGGGGTCTACGCCCCCACGCCCCAATGGACGAACTGCTCCTGCTCATGCTATTACAGCAGCATATGTATTGGCTGGAGCAGGCAACCTCACAGTTCTTTACTGAGACCAGGGCCTGTGGCGCTGAGTCCCCCCCGGCTCAATAATGTGCGGTGGAGAGACTGTGAGAGGCCTCTACTGTGCATGTCAGGCTGGCCAGAGAAAGGCAGCCATCCAACCCGACTTGCGCACGTGGTACTACTGAGACCCTGTGTCTGTCAATTATATTGTTAAGCCCTAACCCCTTAAACACCCAGTGGCTTCTTCTGGATCCGCTAACCTCTCATGCGAGATACATGCTGCCACTGGTCCTTGGCTGTATGAAGGGCTTTAAAATGTTTAGTTAGTAGTGTATAATGTATTGCTATTATTCACATTAATTGGAAGCCAAGTGGGGCAAAATATGAGTGGGGCAATGCCCCATTGGGTACAGGGTTAAGACTGATTTGCATATGGCTGGGTTCAAACTGGAATGACACCGGGAGCAAAATAAACGATGGATTTAGGCCCAGATCTCTGTACTGTGGTGAATGTATGACATTGTTCTGTATTCTGTCCATCAATTGTTCTTTTTGCATTCGTCTCCCAAGTGGGTCAACTGTTTGACATGAATACAAACTGTGCTACCTTCCGCTTATTGAAAGGTCTTGTTTAACGATTGCACCCGTTCGCTCACCCCTATGTAGCAGCAGTGCAATACAATGTGTGCATTTTCTTCCTTACTAATGGGGTAATTATAGTTTATTGTTTTCTGGGATGTGTACCTATCTTTTTAACTGCCTTTATTGTAATAGTTGGTTCATCAGTAGGTTTTTAATGGGGAAAATATACAAATGGAGTAAGACCGTTCATTATTTTAACAAAGTTGTGCATTTCCAGTATGATTCATGTGATTTCATCAGTGTTACAGAGCCTCAAATGGCAGTTCTTTTGGTATACAAAAGACAAAAGGGCACATTTATAAGGGTTTTGCATCACGCTTGCTCCACGCAAGGTGATGCACAATGCAACCTCTAAGTCAGATTTATGATGCCAAGCAAATCCACTTTGCGTGGCTATGAATGACTTCATAAATCTGGAGTAATGCAACACAGTGCAAATTGCTGTGTCGCATTAGTCTGCACAAAGGAGTTGTTCCATGGGTGTTGAGTGGGTGTTTGTAAATCATAGGGCATGTAGTGGACATTGCAGTCCTGGCCCAATGAGGTGCTTCCCAATGATGAGGCATGACACACATTTGATTTTGTGAGGGCACTTACTCCTAAGGGATCAGATTGTACGATCTGACACTTCAGGTACCCCTGACTGCTTAATTTCTTGTTAGGTACTGCATACCCTATGATTTACTTTACCTGTCTGGGGGCATGTATGATGGGCCTTCATTCATCCGTTGTACCCCCCTGTAGACTTTGTTGAGTGGGGGTTCCCATGCAACTCCCATGGTTTTTGCCACAGTCCCAGACTTACCAAACCTGGTAAACCTGAGAATGTGGCAAAAATATGACTCCACAGGAGAGGCATAACAAGGAGGAATATCTTTATTTCTCCTGGTTACTTACTCTTTCTATGTGTGCTACATTCTGCTGCATAAACATGTTTCTCCTTGTCACGCCTCACCTGGGGAGGCATAGGTTTTTCTGCATTCCTAGGTGTACCACTACTAGTAAATATAGGAATGCGTCAAAATCCATGGCTGTTGCATGGGAACACCCACGCAACACCCATGGAAACGACTCCCTGATGCAGGGTATTGCAACACAGCAATTTGCACTTTGTTGCATTACTCGAGATTTATGAAGCCACTCAGGGTCAGGTGGCCTTGAGTGGCTTCATGAATCTCATTTTTAAGTTGCATCGCTCCTGCACAATGTTGCATGGTGAAAGAGTGACGCGAAGGGGCTCATAAATATGCCCCAGGTTCTCTGTGGGGTGTGAAATCATTCAATTGTTTGTGACTGCAATTGTGGTCTCAAACCAGTGACCAATACTACATTGAATCTCAGTTAGAAGACGCACCTTACGTGCTCTTTCTGCATGGTCAGTAAACTTATTTTGCAAGCCAAAATGCTTTTCTGACTTGCCAATGGGTTTTATACATACCAGAATACCATTTGTGGTCGCAAATCTTGTTGTTTTGCGATTGACAGGTTGTAACTACAAAATAGCTTGACACATCAGCACCTAAATTATGTAACTCTGAACATATGCCAAGCAGAAGATGTAAGTTGGTCAAGCACAGACTGATTGTTGCAGGTGGTCACTAAAATATCACTGCCAATAAATAATTTGTTTATGTGCCTTCATAACATTATCAAATGAGGCGTGTGCTTTTTTAAACAAAATTGCTAGGCAGAATATATAATTCCACGTGCACACAATGCATTATTTTTCATTAAACTTAATTAGGATCCTCTTTTCCACTCTGCTCATGTTTAGGCCCACTTAAAATAGACCACCGAAAAAGAGATGCTGTCAACGACACTGAGAAATAAATCTCCACGGCAGTTTCAGAGCAAAATATAATAGTTTTTCTTCAACAGTGCTATCGCCAAGCCTGTGACTAGCCACATCTCATGTCTGGGCTATTGATTTTCAGACCAAATTATAAGCTTTCCTTCCAGGCAATCACTAGTACCATGACGTGAGTTATGCTCAGGGAAGCAATGTTATTTTCATTCTTTTTGGGATTGACACTTGCAGGAGACCTGTATAAAAAATTAGATGTATAAAATATTAGGTACATGCTCTGAGATTAGGTAAACGTAAATCAAAGAGAAAAACACAAAAGTGAATTTTTGCCTGAATAGTGACTTTGCATTTTGAGACACGAATTATAGTGGCTCTAACTGATGTTAACCTTGATGGGCAGCAGGATTTTCTGAATAGATATGCTAACTTGTCACTCGAGAGAGAATCGCCACAATACAAAATCTCATGAAAATCATGTAGCGTCGGCACATGGGCAAAGACCTTCAATTTGGAGAGACAAATAATTGTAGGATGTAGCCTTACGGCTAGGGAGGTCGATCTCTAGTCGGGACAACTGGTTGAGTCTTGGCAATGTCGCTCAACATTCTGGGCAGATCACTTAATCTCCCCGTGCCTACAAAAAATGATCGTGTCCTTATGTAACGCGTCTGGTGCTCATGTAAAGCTCTCTGATACCTGCGGGTCAAGTTTGCGCTATATTAAATGTTTTTTATTAATGTCCATAACAATGATGAGTTATAACACTGTTCACCTATGAGTTACCTGGCAGAATAAGTATAAATATATAAAAGCCGGTTGTCTATTGGAAGGAATATAAGAGAACTGTTTAGATACCGGAGAAAACGTAATCAATTTTGAGAATGTTTCTACAGCAATTTAATATTTTTAAGATATATTCACGCACAACAATATGTTTTTGTGTGCTTATATATGGCAATATGTTTTTATATTCATGCATACAAAACGAAATGACAAAAAATTTACCCGGGGTGCTGTGAAAAATATGGTATAATAAACAGCACAGGATCAGGTACTCTCACCAAAAAATATTTAAGCAACTCTCATTGCGTAGAGCATTTAATGCAAAGAAATTAGTAAGTGAAAAAAGAGCAGGAAAACTAATATTTGCGACGGTGACACGTGCATCAGGAATATCTGTATAAATCTAAGCTTTTAAGTTCAAAAGAAGAGCCCCAGGTGATGAGTTTAAGAGAGTACATGATATGAATGCAATATAAATAAAGAGACTGAATGTCTGACATCAAAGTTTTGTAATCATTTGAAATATGGGGCCTCATTTATGAGAAATGACGCATCGGTGCGTGAAAGCAGCGATGCGTCACTTCTCAGTGCGCACTCCTTGCGACATTCCTGATGCGTCATATTTAATGTATGAAGCATCATGTCGCAAGGAGTTTCAGATACGTCAGTATTTCTGACGTATCCGTAAGCGCAAAAGTGACGCATTGCTAGAGTGTGTCACAAAAGTGACGCAACTCCAGCAATCCGTCCTTTCACATGGGGCAAGCCCCATGTGAAAGGGCCTGCGTCAGTCTTACGCCTGCTGTGAGGCAGGCGTAAGATTTTGACGCAACGGCGTCCTAAAAGTGACGCAGTGAAATCTCATAGATTTCACTGTGTCACTTCTACGACCCTTCTTTGCGTCAATACGCCCCCCTTGCATACATTGATGCAGGTATAATGTGGCGCAGGGGTTTACAAAGTGACGCATCTACCTAGATGCGTCACTTTGTAAATATGGCGCAACAAGGCACATTTTTTACGCCACTGGTGCGTCACAAAAAGTGACGCACCGGCGGCGTAAAAGTGACGCAAGGCCTCATAATAGAGGCCCATGGTATTTACATTTTGAAATATAGTGCAAATTATACAGTTGACAGTGAAAAGTGAGTAAAAACAAAATACATGTGCAAAGGTGCTGCAACACCAACTGGCAAGTGCAAAATATTTTTTTAAGTGTGGTTTCAGTTGGGGAAAATAGTCAATGTTTCAACCCTTAATGGAAGAAATCTATGGGTCTCTTCAGAACAAAAGCCGCCTCTCTGAAACGTAGGTCAAATAAACTAGGAACTATGGGGCATATTATCAAGGGGGGCGTTAGGCACTTTTCGCCGGGTTAGCGGCCGTTTTTGTCCGCTAAGCGGCGAAAATTCTATCGCCCTTTTATCAAGCTGTCGCTAACAGCAGTTAGCGACAGCTTGAAGGCGATAGCGAGCGGTTTGGGGCCCGCTTTGCATGTCAGCGATATTTATCGCTAATGACATGCAAAGTGGGCGTACCCAACCCGTTAGCGACTGAAAGCAGTCGATAACGTCGCTATCGCCTATTCACAAGGCTGGCGTAGTGATGGAAATATTCCCGCTATCGCCAAAAACTAACGCCTGTTCTGACCAGTTCTTAGCCATGTTATCCAATGGGAGGTGGATAACAGGGCTAAGAGCATTTCGTCGCTAATGCGAGAATATCGCTATATTCTCAGTTGTATTCTCGCATTACGCCGCTATCGCTGGATATTTTAGCTCTATGGAGAAAAACGTTGCTAATAGCATGTTTTCTCCGCTCAAATATCCAGCGATAGGCAGCGATAAAAAAAAAGTCGCTAAGCGCATTTAGCGATAAATATTGCTAGTTGTTGGTAATATGCCCCTATAATAAGTGCTTCCAACCATTGTCAATGCAAGTGTGTGACCAGTAGAAGCGAGTACTCAAAAAGAAAGTACATTTACTCTGAGCAAAGATGTCTGAAAATGGATCCTCAGGGTCTCAGGAGATGGCAAAGGTTTTAAAATCTTGTCAACATAACAAATACACATGCATCGGATAAAAACCAAAGGTTTAGAAGCTCATTAATGTTACTACTGTTCAGATATTGTACATACACCAGGCTCCTATTTCGGGCTATGGACTTAGCACCGTGATTTGGACTGTTGTTGAAAAGTAAAACAGGAGAGATGACTGTAGCACTCAGACAAGTTAATGGGCAGGCTCCATGAATAATTCATTTTTTTAATGAATTTAGTAAGCAACACAAAAAAGACTCCTGAAAGGAGCTTTAGCTTTTTAGCAAGCCTGTGTAGAAAGTCTGCCATAAGTGTCCTGTTTGTCCCCATGTTATCCAAATTATTGTTGTGGAAGAAAACCCTTCATCTCCTCTGGAGGAAGATGAGCAATCTCCTTTTTCCAACTCACTAAAATGTGGGGTGTTTATTTATGCACTGTTGGAAAGTGGGCTATTTGTAGGGGCAAATTTGCACATTTCACTTGTAATAAGTCCATTAACATGGTATAGTGTTCAGTAAAGTTCTCAGGAAATGAGCCTCTTGCTCAACCCTTGGTAGCTGTAACCAAGCAGTCAGGCCTAACTTAGTAGACAGGTACGCGTAGCATTTAAACACCAATACATCAAATAAGTAAGACACAACACACAATAACAAATCCCATACCATTAAATACAAAATAGAATTTTTTTAATGAACAAATAAACACCAAAATGACAAAAATCCAATGAAGGGACCTGAAGATAAGAATTTTTAAAGATTAACCACTTTATACTGTTTAAAAGCATAGAGCACCACTCTGAAACATCTGGTTGTGTTTGACTGGGACAAAGTCAAAGTTTTACTTCGACCGAGATGGAGCCCTGGTTAGAAACACTAAGCAGGAGGCCCCATTCAAAATGTTGCCTTCACACTTAAAAACTTTTCAAAGGGCCCTGGCAGCTCTTCACCAGGCCTGGTTCAAGGAGAGTTCACCAGCTTGAGTTTCCACGAGGCCCTGGTTAAATACTGGAACTCAGGGCTCCAGAACTTTTCAGCGGGATGAACCTGCAGTCCAGGCCAGGTCGAGGTTGAAGGAGGCTGGCTTGACTCTCCCTGTTGAGTCGGTCACCTTAGGGAACTGTTTCCTAAACGTTATCCAAACTTCAGGAGGTGCTTCCTGAAGGTCTACTTGTGGGTTCAAAGAGTTAAAAAAACAAATGCAAGGGTCTGGAATCGCTTGGATGGTCCTTGGAATGCTGGGATCACAATTCCCACATGCACCTGGCCAAATACTTAGAAGTCCACTGGACACCCTCCAGGCTGGGGACATTTCTTAGAGATAATGCAGGTGAGCTCTGTTAACCTGTAGCTTGCTTGGAGTCCACTCCCTAATCCTTCTTGAAGCAAGGCACAGTCCCAGGGCTGTAGTACAAAATTGTGTAGCAGGTGCAGTCATTCAGAGTGCAAGGCCTTTGCGTGCAAATTCAGATTCCAGCAGTACAGTCCTTCTTTTTTTGTACTTTCAGGCAGCAGAACTGAGAGGCTATGCGCCTCTTACATATTTAATTTCAGCTCCCGGGCATCAAGAGTGGGGAATCCCTGCCCAATAGGATGCATGATGCACCTAGGCACATGACCACTTCCTCTAAAGTGTGGCAGATTCCCTGCAAAGCACCATTCTTCCAAAATCCACGATAGCTGAAATTTCAGCTGAGCATTAAGAGCTAATTAAATCAACTCCTAGTGTGGTTCATTTCGATAACTCTCCTCCTCTAACATTGCAAATTCCTTCCTTAAGCCTGCTGTCTAACTGGGGCACATGGGATGGGGGGGGGTAGGTCTGGCATGCCCTGCCGGCCTGTCCTCCTTTGAAGCATCATGCTTTAAGACCCATCCCCCTGCTCTAGCTCTCCTTTGTAGCTGTAGAGCTCTCTCCAGCAGATAACCTCTCCCTTGGCTAGCTACTTATCATGTAATCAAGGCAGCCTGGCTAATCCTGTTAGCACTGACCAATCAATTTTGGCTCACAGACAAGAAAATCTTATAACTTATTTTGTGTACAAGTTATGATACATTCAACAAGGGCAGTCTGTTGGATTTATCTATACCATTCTTCTAAGTCTTTGAATGATGTTTATTCCTTTCCTATCAATAACTATACATGCATATCATATTTTACTGTTAGCCTTTGGGCTAAGTGTCTGCAATGGGAAAACATAAAAAGGGCAGATTTCCCTCACCAGGGTTTAAAAAATCTAATTGTATAAGGACCCTGCTTATAGTTACATTATCATCCACCCCTGAGGCACCCAGGGGTGACCCTGGGGCTACCTAATATGTCATAAAAGGGTAGATTATCACTTTTCTAAATGCCCATACCACCAACGTTGAGTTTGCGGACAATTTACATTTAAAAGCAGTGCTGTAGAGCACAACTACTTTAAAACTGAGCTCAGGCACTCAGCAGTGGACACATGCAAGTGCAACAAAGGCTGCTTGCCTCTAAACCTCCATGCCCTATTATATACTAGGGTTTTATAGGCAATGTCAACCCCCCTGCCCTAATATCTACTAGGGACCTATAGGATAGGTCATGCCAATTGTGAGAATTTACTTTTAAAGCAGTCTGTCAGTTTAAAATGACAGACAGCCATTCAGTGGTGCACACATGCAGATTGTATAACATCTGCTGGGGTTCTAAACCTCCATGCCTATCATCTACTAGGGGCTTATTGGGTGATTAAACCCCCTTGCCCTATTACCTACTAGGGACTTGTATGGTCTGGAGAACCAATTGTAAGTGTACCCTATGCATGTGTTGTGTTTTAAACATAGCACTGGCCTGAGCCTGTCATTATTGCCCAGGGCACAATCAGAGTCAGTTATCAGCCGCATCATTCAGTAAAAGAAATGAAGGTGAACAGGGCAAAAGGATGACTTTCTAACATGCACAATCACTTTCAATGATCAAGAATATCCACTCTAGGAAATGTCCATATTTTGTGTGGTGTTTCCTGGAGATTTTGCCATATCTGTTTTTGCTGGCTATAGAACTGTGCACTTTATAACTAATGACCAGTATTAAAATGCATGTGCTCTGCCTTTTAACATGGTTGCATTGGCAGACTTCTAATTGACATTTTACCTTGCCTCTAAGTCCCTAATATGTGGTAGAAGGTGTATCCAGGGCCCGAAAGTTAAATACCACCAGTGGACTGCAGCACACATTGTACCATTAACTACAGCCGCAGTCAAACCATGGCTTCTGGCCCACCATTACAGACTGACTTGAGCAGTTTAAAAACTGTTCTATGACCTATCAGAATAGACATTAGCATGTCTAACCCATTCTTAAAATTATTAATAAGTCACACCTAAGTAAGTCATTTAGCGCATAAGATAGAGTGCATGGTTTTTACAAGTAGGACATATTGAAATGAAATGATTAGCATTTCCTTTTAGTAATTAGCACCCAATAGATATTTTTCCCTCAGCAAGGTTGGCTGTTCCTAGGGAAATGCTGCAATATAATATTACATTTAATAATGATATACTTGGATAGGAAACAACTAGAATTATCATTATTTAACTCTTTCTAATATTTACTAAGAGCCCAGTTCACTGGTGATGGCAGTTTTTTTTTTAATAAATATTGAAGAAAGGGTACTTTTCAAAAGTTCTTTTTTCCCATCACTATGGCCTCTGGAGGATAATTTGTATTTGTGCATCTGTATTGTGTAACCCCTGAATTTGGTGTGAAAACTGGTCGCAGAGCAGAGTCAAAGGCTTGGGTGTTAGGAGGTGTTTCTATTCCTCTAGGAAGGTAACCATTTGGGCAGTGACCAGGAACTTAAGTGCTTCAAAAGAACCTCCCATGTCACAGGCAGATGCTAGATGACACCTGGCCAGATCCCTTCTTTTGTTCCCTCAGTCAGGCAGGCACAAAGCCCAGTGGGAAGGAAGCTGCTCGCAGGACTGTTATGAAGTGACACCAGGAAAGAAGTTGCTCAATGCCCTGGCCATGACTTTGGGGTAGGCACAGAGGCTCTGTTCAAAGGGAGAATGTTTTCACCATTTTGGATTTAGACTGAGAGTCACACTGTGAGATTGTTCTCAGCAAGGCACACACCAAATTCTTCAAAAGTGGAAAGACACTGGTAACCTTGACCCCATTTATTAGGGAGGGGAGGGAGTCACCTCCACCCACAACACTACTGGACCTAAAGAAGATTGGAAAAGGACTGAACCAGCTGTCTGAGACCGGAAAGGACCCTGAAGGAACTGGACCTTATCCCTCTTGTACCCAGAACAAAGACGTGAACTCCAAGTGTCATCAGGATGGGTGAGAGGAATTCACAGAGTTTCACTCCATGGAATTCTGTGGAGTTACATGAAAACTCTGCGAGGTTCTATGGAGTTCCGCAGACAGGTGTACATTGGCATGGTGTGCTGCTTGTGCTGATTTTTAGGCCTGGTAGCTTATTTTGCACTGCAAAATTAAAGTGTACGGCACCACGTGATGCACCAGAAGGTGCTGCTTCTTTTCTACTTGAGCAGCATCTTTCTCACTGTGAATGGTTGCGAATGCCCACATTGGGAAAACCTCGCCGGGTGCCCTCCTAGAACCCAAAAATCACACTAGGCGGCCCATATTTCCATTCGTGCTCACCAACTTACCATTGGCCAGTCATGTACAATAAAAATCTTCACCACATGGCGGTTCGCGAAATGCAGATTTGCCATAACTCAGTTAACTGTGCCGGCGGAGCAGAATTTATCACCCAACCCTAGTCAAAAGGCTGTACCCCTGTTCAAGTTACAGGGAATAAACAAGCTATAACAGGTTTTTAGTGAACACTTACATCTGCCCAAGTCCAACTGGGTCTAACCTGGACCCTGCTGATGGCCTCTGCTGGCTTGAGTCCTAACCCCCCAAAAAGTGTTCTGGAGGTCCTGGAACAATTGGCTGTATCTGGCAGGACCTTTTATAATACATTTGAAAACCTGAGACTTAGAAACATTTTGGTTCCAAAGCCCTTGGAGAACTAGGACAAACATTCCTATCCAGTCTGACCAAGGTCCATTATAGCTGGGCTGAAGCTTTTTTGCAACAGCAAATCCTCTAAAGAGAGACTTAACCGTGAAAGGTAACCAGACTCCTAGAGATCTCTCTGTATACAGGCTGCAGTCTTGCCCCAGTGGAGGAGCCTGAGCTCCAAAAAAGTGACTGGGTGAGAACAAAGACATCTTGACCAATTGAAGATGCCAAAAGTATTCGTCAGGCAAATGATCTTCATTTTTTGGGGTCAAATTTCAAATTTCTCCTACTAAGACCTTCCCTGCCAAAAACCAATGGTTTCACCAAGACTACGTCCAATAGATATCCAACCTGGTAGTACACTTCTCATTTTCAACATACTGCCTTGCCAGCAGAAGACTATGGACTTCTAATTTTTGAGACTAAGTCCCAAAGTAAATCTTCAGACTGGATCAAATTTGGTTTGTGTATCTGAACCGTGCTAGATTACGGTCAACCTCAAATGGCACCTAGGTTCTGGTCAACTACCCGACCATATTTGGCCCGTAATGCTGTTTGGCACTATTTTGATTAAGTACTATGAAAATGAATTTCTTCAGATCTTCGTATTGAATGTTGGTTGTTTTGGTGTCATTTTGTTTATTAAAATGTACTCTAAGAAGCCGAATCCTGTATCTCCACCTTGGAGGATGAGGTCCAACAACTTAAAGACCAGGCTGTCCGCCTCCGGTCCAACACCCAAGAACTGCATCAGCGGGCTGAGGACGCTGAAAACAGGTCCAGTCGCAACAAACTTTGTGTGGTGGGGTTTCCAGAGGGTGTGGAGCAGGGACGGGCAGTGGAATTTGTGGATTGCTGGCTGCGCTCCTGGATGCCTGAGGGCTCCCTCTCCCCGTGGTTTGTGATTGAGCGAGCACACCGCTCGCTCACACTCAGGCCACCGCCAGGTGTGCCCCACAGACTGATAATACTGCGGATCCTTAATTTCAATGATCCAGCTGTATATCTAGGCTTAAACCTATTAAACTCTCTTGCAGACTTTCTGAGGAAGTGCGTGTCACTTCTTGCCTTTCACAAAGGCCTGGAGACCTGGCTTTTTTAATCTGTTGCTACTATGCACCCCTTCTATTATCCTTGCACTGTAAAATCCCTTGGGGTAGTAGTGCACATAAGAAAGTTTATTAATGATAATAATAATTCAGGCAGCAAGGCTCATCCTGCCAAGTTTGTGTCACTGTCAGGGAAGAACATTCAAAGGTCAACTGCCATGCTAATCACATTCTTAGGATCCAAAAAACAAGTTGCAGGTACCTAATGGTTAAGAAAAGAAAATGGCACCTTCCTAAAAGTTGAATTTTCAGAATTATGACTTAAAATTCGAATTCATCATTAGAGAGTTATTTTAAATTACAATTTTTTGACACCAAGCTTGACATTTCTACCCGTTCCCAATTGAACATTATTACTTAAATGTAAAATGGTAACCCAATGTTACCCAAGGGAGAGTTAAGGCTCCCAGGAGTGAAAAAACAATTTAATAGTTTTTCACTACCAAGACATGTTTAAAACTACATGTTTAACTTTTAAATACACTGCACCCTGCCCTATGGGCCTACCTTGGGGTGATTTATATGCATTAAAATAGAGGTATATGCCTGGCAAAAGGACTATTTTGCCAGATAGAATCGTCAGTTTTAAACTGCTCACAAGATGCACTGGCAGGCCTGAGACATGTTTTAAAGGGCTAAAGTGGGTGGCATAATTGGTGCTTCAGGCCCACTAATAGCATTTCATTTACAGGCTCTGAGTACTTGTTGCACCATTTTACTAGGGACTTATAAGTGAATTAAATGCACCATTTGGGTGTAAGACAATTTTACCATATTTTAGAGGGATAGCACAAGCACTTTGTGCCCTTTAGCAGTAAGGGAGGGCGAAGAATACCAATCCGCCTGCGGAGTTTGCACTGTCACCCGTTTTGCGCTCCATGCTGAGTGCCGAGGTCCAAAAAACTCCACAAAGAGGGGCAGAGGAGAGATTTATTCTCTCGAGCGCTCGCCATCAGTAAGTTGTGAGCGCTCATGAGACAAATCATGCACCAGACCTCCACCCAGTGAGATTTCTCATCGCCGATGGTCGTGGCAGGTCATGACTGCTCGAGTTGAGAGATCTGCCTTTTGCATTGTGGATGCTGCCACTCGAGTAGAAAGTCTACTCAAGTGGCAGAAAGTAGCAGCATCCTCTGGCACGATATGTGGTGCCGTTCGCGCTGATTTTAAAGTGTGGGACAAACTCCTGGCGCTAAAAATCGGTGTGGGCAGCACAACTTAACAGACTGCACCGCTTGCGGCTTTCTGAGGAGTGCGGCAGAGTTTTTCTGGCAGTTCATTGAGTTTAGCAGAAGTCCAAAACCCACCATACCACCATGCTTTATTTGTCCATTTGAGGAATATTTTACTTTTGTGTATTTTCAATTGACAACCGGAGGGAATCAGCAAATCCTAGCTGGAAAATATGCAGCTTCTGCACAAATGGGTAGTGCCATGCCCAACAGTTAGACATTTCATTCTTGCAATAAATGTTCTGCTTGACTATGAGAAGTACAATCTTGTAGAGTCCATATTGGACACAGAATGTTGTGAAGGCTCACAAGCCCTGTGGGAGTTGTAGCTAGGGGTGGGCATAGTTCGCGAAGTAGCACTATGCGTAGCTACACGAAGTGCACTTCGCATTACGCGAGCTACGCGTAGCACTTCGTGAACTGCGTAGTAGCATGTTTGCACCGTGCAAGATGTCGTTTTCAATTATTGCACAGTGCGGACAAGCATCCGGCACTGTGCAATCATTGAAAACAGCATCTTGCCCAGTGCAAGCTGTTCTTTTCTGCCGCTCGAGTAGATTTTTACTCGAGCTGCAGCTTACTCAACGCAGACTGGTAGTTTCTTATCGCGTTTGGTCGCGAGCATGCGCGACCACTCGCAATGAGAAACCTGACCTCCCCGTGTTGAGAATATTGCCGGGAGGTGTTTTTTTCCATGCTCGCGATCGGCAACTTGATGTTGCTGATCGCGAACAAGGAAAAAGTCTTGTGAGGATGTCATTCTCCTTGCTAGCGGTCGCCAACTTGACGTAGAGGACCGCGAGCAAGCAAAAAATGACCGCTACACTACTCTATGCTACTCCTCGCATGTTTGCACTGTACTACGTGCAGTTCGCGTAGTGCGAAGTTTGCACAAACTTCACAAACTACGCGAGCGTAGTGTAGTGCTTTGCCCAGGGTTAGTTGTAGCAACCTGGCGATATATCAACATCATTAGAAAAGTTACACCAATTTGTAAAGTGCATTGGCTTCCTCTAGAAAAGAGAATTCTGTTCAAGGCCCAATGTCTTGTTCTAGGGCTCTTCATAACTCTGGTCCTGAAGGCATCAAAAAGCTTTTCCAACGGTATTTCCCTACCAAACAATTGGGGTCTGCCAACAAAACCTAGGTTCAGGAGGGCCAGGTTGGGCGGAAAAGCCTTCTCCGTTGCCGCCTCTAAGCTTTGGAGCACCCCCCCCTAACAATTGTCAAGATTTGCATCCACTTTTTGCAAGTCCTTAAAATCATGGCTCTACGCACTCTAACAGCTATATTTTTTCCTCCCTCTTATGACCACTGGCTCTATCTCTAGCACCTTGACGCCTTTGTGCAAAGTTCATGCTTTAAAAGACTATTATTGATTCATCCACACCTGGATCAAACAAACCTTCCTTTGAGTTTCATATGCCAGATGGCACTTTCTCCCTACTATAATTTTCCCTTTGAGCATCAACTTTAGAAGGACACTGTTCTGTTTTCTAACCGACCAGTGAAACTTGTTTGTGGCTAGAAATTAGATGTAGAACTACACTCCTACCCATTTTTGTCTTACTAAAAGTTAGAAACTCCAACAAAAACTTAGCACTAACTGTAAATTTGTATTCTCATAATAGTAAGATTATCTCTTAATGTAATAATGATATTAGAAAATGGTGATTTGGTAAAAAAAAGATTATTAGTCTTGGTTTATGTATGTTGTGTAGGCAGACCACCCATTGGTTAAATGCAAAGCCAGTAGAAGAACAAATATTTATATGTGTACATGTAATTGTACTTTGATCTGTAATTTATGACACATCCATATCTACTTTGTTGGCGGAAAACCAACAGGGTGACCACTTCACCCCAGGTCAATATGTACACTGTCACCAGTGGAAACGTTTTTCACCTGCAAATCGTTGTGTTCAGATTGTAGGAAATTATCACAATCCTTCTCAAAGTAAACCACACAATTCAGTAAATTAACCTTTGATTACCTATTTAGTAGATAGATGCAAAAGAAGTCAGGCTTTACTTGTAAGCAATGTTTAAAGTATTTATACACTACTAAAACAGCAATAGAATGAAAACACAGCACAAGAATAATCATAAATCCAATTTAGAAAAATAGAGGATATTGTAATGGCTAAATGACACCAAAATAACAAATCTCCAATCAGTATGGTTGGAGTTATGAGTTTTTAAAGTCTATTGTCAAAAAGTGCCAAGATGCATGAACCTCCAACTGCTGGTATCTGGTCGTGCTGCACCTGGGCAAAGGCAGGCCAACCATGATGGAAGCTGTACCTTCTGTCCTTGATTTGAAGTCTGTGCAGTGTTGCTTTGCAGAGGTCTGGGTTGTTCAGTGTCAGATCTGGTGAAGCTTTCAGATGCACACAGAGGCTTCGGAGGACTTCATGTTGCTAAAAATCAGATCTGATGAAGCCCTTGAGTAGGAGCTTGTGGCTATGCCGGGATCATCGTCCATTTGCGTTGCATTCAGTTCAGCTTTCAGATGGGATTTGTGCAGTGTGTCTCTGTGACACTTTCTGTAACTCGACATCATATCCGGTGAGGCTACCAGCAATGTGCTGTTGTATTCTGCGTAGCTCTGCATCATTTCCATGGAAGCCTTCAGTTCAAAGCTGTAGAGTTTTGCAAGGATCGGATGAAACCTTCACTTCAGCAAGCAGAAGTAGACTCTGACTCCAACAAAGGTTCCGGATGGTGAGGAGAAAACTTGAGGGGGGGTTCATAGATGCCAGCAGAGGGGAACATGTCAAATCCAGTTGGTACTTGTCAGTTGGATAGCAGGAAGGGTCTCTGGAAGCTTGTGTGTCACTCTGTCTTTAACAGGCCATCAGCCAGTGGGCCCCTGGAGTCTCTACTGAGGTCCTGGGTTCAGGGAAAGCATGTCCAAGTTTCTGTCTTCTGACAGAAGGGCAGTCATCCTTCTGAATGTACTCAGTCCCATGAGTGTTCTGATGAGAGGTTCTGAGGTTGTGGCGATTGTGCCCAGTGCCAGTCTGTGGATGGAAAGTAACCCTTAGTCTAACCCTAAACATTTTGGTCCTTTCTTCCCTTTTCCCTTGGTCTGGCTCTAGACTGGCTAGTGAAACAAAAGAGAGGCAGGCCAAGCTGTGAGCTGAACTTGTCAGTGACAGGGCAGGCATCTTTTGAAGTCAGGAAGGTTACTCACTAAAGCTCAAGAAAGGGGCTGGGTACAACCCTCTAGGCCATCATTCTAAGTAGAGGTACACCCTTCCCCACCTCTAAGATCATGTGTCCCATGTCTGGAAGGACACACATCACACAAACCACCACAGAGCCATTAACAGTTGTGTGCAACAGGGCACAGGCAGATAGGCACATTTGGTTTAGTCAGAAAAATGCAAAGTTTATAAAACTGAAATTTGCAAATAGTAATCTTAGATCTGTATTTACCATTAAAGAGGATTTTAAATTATAGTTCAAATGAGTGGAAACAATTATTTATTGAGCTGTTCCCAAACCAAAGTTATCAGTCATTAAATGCAATAAGGTAACCCAGTGTTGTGTTAGTCTATGGGAGGACAGCTTTGCCACAGTGTCCTACTTTTTAAATACAATGCACCCTGCCCTATGAGCCATTGAGGCCTACCTTTGGGATGATTTATAAGTATTAAAAAGGTAGTTTGAGGACTGACAAAAACTTTATCTTGCCAGGTTGAAATATTGAAATTACAGTTTTAAATCTGCACTGCAGGCTGCAGGCGGAGGCTTGATGCAAGTTTTACACTGATACTTTACTGAGTTGCACATTGAGTGCTGCAGCCTACTTCAATCTTTTAATTTGCAAGCTCTGAGTACATGTAGTACAATTTATTATGGACTTTTAAATAAATGAAGTGTGCCAAATAGGTGTTTGCCAAGTTTACCATGTTTGGAAGAGAGAGCTTAGGCACTTTACCGATGATTAGCAGGAGTAATGTGCTCCGATCTCTAAAAGCCTACAAAAAGAGTTTGCAAAAGAAGGCAGAAATCTGGGGTAACACTGCAGAAATGGCCAGATCCAACACAGGTGTATCAGTCTAATGAGGCCAATAGATGCTGAGCAAGGATCACAACACCTGAATGTACTAGAAACAGTATCCGTAACGGCCTGAAGATGGTGGTGACACTAATACCAGATGAAGGTTATCCGCTAAACCAAGTATGTTTCCCAGCGGCGGCAGGCACAGGTAAACAAGGTGCTGCGGTGGGGAAGGGCAGGAGTCGGGTGAGAAGGGGAAGTTGACAGACGACGGAATAGGTATATTTAAATAAATAAATAATACCTATTCCGTTTTCTGTTGGTTTCTCCGCCTACCGCCCCATGCCCTGCCCCACTACGCTTAACTGGGCCAGCTGCCACTTATGTTTGTAAATGTAACTTTCAAAGCGTTTTGCATTTTAACTTGTTGGGCAGACATGTGTAGGGCAGTTCATGGTAAATACTTGGTTGTACGGTGGATACATTAATTATACATTGCCAGTCTATATTTCTGAGGCACACACTTCATCATGTAGGTGAGCTTTTACGCTGTGCATAACATCAGCGCTGATTTGTCCAAATAAGGAACAGGAAACAGATCAGGTTAGGTAAAAGAGCAATCAAAAAATCAAAGGAGGGAGTGAAGAGTAAAAAGGTAGAATCGTCCTCCTCTTGATACTGTTATCCAACATAGGGATTCTACCATGCATTATGTGAATATATATGCACCCTTGTGTGTGCTGCTATTTTTACTGTGTCTACATAAGTCATTGCACGCCCCATCCCGTAGAGGGGCGGGAAGACCCCAAAGATGAAGCATGACACTAAATCAGGTTTCAGGGTGTGAGGGGTATTTTACAATTTTTTGAAACATTGCCCTTCCCGCAAATTGAGAGAAGGAGCTCTGATCCTTTTGCACCATTTTTCACGTATGACTAAACAACACACTTCAAATAAAAATAAAAATAGCAGCACACACATAGGTGCATTTATATTCACATAATACATGGTAGAATCCCTATGTTGGATAATAGGTAGAAGAGCAGACACGGATGGCTTTAAAAATTAAATTAAATTGACAAAGGCTGGTGCTGCTAAGTTATTTGCTATGCAAATGTCTGTCGGTTTAATATTCTGGTTCCCTTCATTAATATGCATGCACTTCGTAAACGTTGGTTAACACTTTAAATTTCCCTTTAAAGTGTTTAGTGATGGTTGAAAAATGGACCCGCATATTCTCAAAATACTGTGTTTATCCTTGCAAGTCGTTCTTCTCACCGGGCTCCCTGCAGCCTAGGACAGCTGTGATAGGCTTGCTTCACCCTAGGGCCACAATGTCCCTGCCAAATGCCCACATATTATTCCAAAAGAAAAGCGCACATTTGCCAAGGCTCTGAAGCCTCCCTAATTGTAATCTGTGAGAAAGTTTTCGAATACATGACATCATCCTGGCAGCTAGGGTCATTGCCGTGACTGACAGCGCGATTCATTCAGTGCACTTCAGTAAGTTTAAAATCATTCTAGTAAAGTTGAACTACTGCAGCTAATCCGTCTCTTTTGATGTCATTTAAAATAAAAGGCCGCAAGAAAACCTCAAGAACAAACAACCTGCCAACCTAAATTTGACTGGGTTACACTGGATATCTGGTATATATTTTTGTTTTGGAAGTACTATATTTTAGAGTTTACACAGACCACTTCGCTATGTGTGCTCGTGCGCGCATCTTTGACTTATAGTGACTCTGCTAATGTATAGCCCAATAAACAGATTTGAGAGCGAGTAAACAAATAGGACTGAAAAGCTAAATGTTTGATGATGTGCATTTTTTCTCCTCTTCCTATAAAGGAAGAGTTGCAATGGGGAAAATTAACTAAACCTTCTGGAAAATGAAAATCTAAAAGCTTTTAACCCTCGTCATTTTAACCACAAAATATTTTTGGAACGCTCTTGAAAACAAGACAAAAAGTATGTCCTGGTGATATAATACTCGCTTCTGTGTCCCACGCAAAATTTGCTATGGCAACTATTGAAAAACTCAAAACATTTGACTGATAAGGGTATAGTGACAAGATCGTAGAGCAGTCTTATATTTTAACATTGTATTTGTTGTTTTGAGAGCATTTCATGGAGAATAGAATTGGTAGGCTACAGAGGACCGAAATCACGACATTGTATCTCATGAAATTAGCAGTAGAATGGCTAATTGGTCTGACTCATGTCTTATATAGTTGAAGAACAGGCTCAGTGTCGTTTTAGCGCCTTAGACATTCGCAAAAGGTTGTTTGTTACTGTAACTTTGAAAGTCTGAATGCACTGCATTTAGCTAGAAATATAGCAGTAATTGATGGCATCTCAAAAGTACCCAAAGAGCACAATAGAAAACACACACTAACACAAAGCAAGACAATACAAAACAGACTAGTGCGCAGCACAACCAAAGAGCATCGGTAGTATAGCGAAATGCAAAAATACACAACAAAAACATTGAAACTCAAACAATTAATCAATCAGGATTTTTAGAGTGCTGCTGCTTCACTCATGAGGGTCTCGAGGCGCTGTCGGATAGTGCTGCCTGTTCTCCTATTGGTCAAACATCCATGTGTTGAGGTCCTTCCTAAATTACTGGAGTGATTGCTAAGCTCTGAGGTGCAGGGGGAGGACGTTCCAGGTATTGGCTGTCAAATGGGAGAAGGAGCAGCCTCCACTGTATTGGATGCGACAGCAGCTAGGGCAAGGGATCCGAGTCTGAGTTTCCTGGTGGGCTGGTGAAAGGTCATACGTTGATTAAGGTACGTTGGTCCTTCATTGCGTAATGCCATGTATGCATGGGGGAGAAGTTTGTACTGTCATCGCTTCATGACTGATAGCCAGTGGAGTTTCCTGAGGTAATGGGTTATATGTGTTTATCTGAGGAGGTCAAGAATGAGACTGGCCGCTGTGTTCTGGATCATCTGATGTTTCTTCATGAGTTGTTATTCCTACGTAGAGGGTGTTGCCATAGTGAAATCTGCTGGTGTTGAAAGCATGCATGACGGTTTACCTGGTGTGAATGTTTGTGTTTGTATTTATATAGCGCACTTCTACCCAGAGGTCTCGTAGCGCTGTATTCATACCACTGTGAAATGTCCACTCCTGGGCACCCCCAAGGTGAAGCCAGGCATCCAAGCCCTGCTGGGGCCATTGTGGAGATTAAGCAAGCTATTGCCCAGAGTCACAGAGTGGGACCCATGATTAGACTAGGCACAGAGGCGAGAATTATCGGGCCTGGGGAAATTGAGTCCAAGAGCCGCCGAGGCGGGAATTGAACCCTGGTCCCGGGCCAGATCTCTGCATCAGGGTCTGCCGCTCTAACCATTGAGCCACGCTTCTCCTGGTGTCTGTTGGTAGCCATTTGAAAACCTTCCAGAGCGTACGGAGCATGAGTAAGCAAGGCGGTGGAGATGGCACAGACTTGCTTCTTCATGGCTATCTAGCTGTCGAAGTTGTGGGCATGTTCGGTCCCCCGATCTGTGAGGATCGGAGTGGGGCCCAGCTCCAGGGGCCACCATTCATTGTTCCAGTGTGCGTCCTTGCCTTTCTCAAAGATGATACAGCACAATTATGCACAATAATTATTATCACATATTACCACCTCCTCAAGCCTGCTTTCATTAAATGGTGTTTGCTTCTAGCACTGCCTTTTTGTTTACCACCCATGACATTAAATAGTGCTAGTCAAATATGTTTTGTGAACCAGCTCCAAGTATTGAGTGCAATTTCTGAGCTCCTGTACTTCTAATGATAAATTACTTAAGATGCCTCTTTTTCTTGTAGTGTTGTACTACAATCTGTAGTCTGCTTTGACCCCAGATGGTGACAAGGTAAAATATGGAGTTCTGTCACCCTGTTATCTCTCTTCTCATTCACCTTTCAGTGCTTCTGTGACTGGATCTCATGTTCTAGTATATTGGGTGACTGGTAGAAACAGCGAGATATGGAAAAGTACATCACTTCTGTTGGATTTTGAGCACGAGATTAATACAAAACCTGACTGTTTACCTAGCCCATGTTATTATCATTCAACCCAAGGAATGGATTTTCGAAATTGAGTTATTGGTAAGGGTATGTATGCACCTACCAATAGTAATAGGTCCACTAACATGGCATTGGGTCCAGTAAAGCTCTCAGTAAATTAGCCCCTTGCTCAACCCTTGGTAGCAGACAATGACCAGCCAGGCCTAACTTAGTAGACAGGAGTGTAAAGCATTTAAGAACATCAATGCATCAAATGAGTAAGACACAATAAAAATCCCACATCAATTTATAAATATAGAAAATATTTTTATGAAAAAATAGACACCAAAAAATGTAATGTAGGGAACCTGAGACATGAATTTTTAAGATTAACCACTTTATACTGCCTAAACAAATATAGTACCACTCTGGGACATTTGGTCACACTTGACCGGAACAAAATCAACGTTTCAGGCGGACCGTGATAGATTCCTGGTCGATTACACTAATTAGGAGGCCCCGGTCAAAATGTTACCTTCAGATTTAGAAACTTTTCTGGAGCTATTTGTTCCAAGGGCATTTGACCCTCCACAGCAGGCCAGATTTGGAGATGGTTCACCAGCTTGACTTTCCAGGAGGCCCCAGTCAAATCGTGGAAGTATGGAGCTTTCAGCTGGATGAACCCGAAATCCTTGCCAGGTCGTGGTTGAAGGTAGTCAGCTTGACTCTCACGGTCGAGTTGGTCATCCTCTGAAGCTTTTTCTCAAATGTTCTCTGAAGTTCCCCAAACTTCGGGAGGTGCTTCCTGAAGGTATCCTTGTAGGTTCAAAGTGTCCAAAGCACATATCCAAAGGTCTGGAATCTCTTCTATGGTCTCTGAAGATATGGGCAACAATTCCCACAATGCACCTGACAAAATCCTTAAAAGTACACTGGACGCTCTCCAGGATGGGGACTCTTGGTGGAGATGGTGCAGGTGGGTTCTGTTAGCCCAGAGTGGCCAATGCCCTCCTTGGAATTTTTACAAGGGGCGACCTTTAGGTTCACTACACCATATACTCACAAACAAACAGGCTTGTTGAAAGAATTAACAAGGGCCTGAAAGTCATGATTGGTGGACTCCCCAAAAAACCTTTAAGGCGATGGAATGTGCTACTACCTTGCCTGCTTTTTGCTTACAGAGATGTATAAGGAAGTAGGATTTTCCCCCTTTGAACTTTTATTTGGAAACTCTGTAAAAGGACTCCTCTGTCTTGTCAAGGAAGGATTGGAAAGACTCCTACAGGAACTAAAACAGGATAATGTGGAAATATGTACTTGACCTTCGTTCAAAGATGGCTGAGTACATGTAAAAAGCTAACAGGAACCTTGAGGCCAGACAAGAGCTCCAGAAGCTTTGTTATGACCAACAGGCTGCCATGGTGGAGTTCCAACCAGGGCAGCAGGTGTGGATTTTGTGGCCTGTGGCACCTAGGGCCCTCCAGGACAAATGGAGTAGGCCCTACCCAATCCTTGAGAGAAATGGGAAGGTCACCTACTTAGTTGACCGTGGCACATGCAGGAACCCCAAGAGAGTAATACATGTAATTTACCTGAGACTCTGCAATAACATGACTGATACGACCATGCTCATGGTCACAGATGAGGTCCACGAGGCAGAGAGTGAGCCAATCCCTCATCTCCTTTCTCATAGCCCTAAAGATGGGTCAGTTGATGGAGTGGTCTTTTCAGACACCTTCACTGCCTAACAGCAGATTGATTGCAGTCAAGTCCTCAACCAGTTTGCTGAGCTCTTGTCCTTGACCCCTGGTCAGACTATATGGTGTACAAATGACATGAACACTGGTGACAGCCTACCTATCTAAAACAAAATACACAGGCAGTCTTACCATGTCAAAGAAAGCATCAAATCTGAGGTAAGCAAGATGCTTGTTGGGTGTCAATAAACCCTCAAAGAGCCCCTGGGAGAGCCCAGCTGTGTTTGTCCCCATGCCTCATTACCAGGGTGGAAAGAAAGAAATGAAGTTTCGTGTGGGCTATAGGGGCCTTAATGCAGTCACGAAAACAGATGCATAGTCAATTCCAAGATCTGATTAGCTCATTGGCAGGTTAGGGGCAGCCACATACCTGAGTACCTTTGATCTCACATCAGGGTCCAGGCATATATCTCTGACCCCTTGAGCCAAATAAAAATCACTATTTTCCACTTCAGATGGGCACTTCCAGTTCACTGTAATGCTCTTTGGTTTGAAGAGTGCACCAGCCACCTTTCAGAGGTTGGGGAACGTGGTCCTTGCTGTTTTGGAGGCCTATAGTGCTACCTATCTTGACGATATTACTGACTTTTCCTCTACCTAGCATGATCACCTGATCCACCTCCAAAATGTTCTGTAGGCTATGCAGAAAGCTGGCCTCACTATCAAGGCAAGTAAGTGCCAGACAGGGCAGGGCAAGGTTGTATACTTGGGCCACCTTGGAGGTGGAGTCCAGGTTCAACCACTATAGCTCCAAATCTAGACCAGTCTGGTTTGGGAAGCTCCAACCACCCAGACTAAAGTCAGGGCATTCCTTGGCTTAACTGGGTACCTGAGCAGGTTTTTGCAGGGATATTGTTCCATCATGGCCCCCTTCACAGAATAGACCTATAATAAAATTACCAAAAAGGTAAACTAGACAGTGAGCTATGAAAAGGCTTTTGACACCTTGAAAGAAGCAACGTGCTCAGCACCCATTCTAAAAGCTCCAGATTACTCTCGGCAGTTCATAGTGCATAAAGATGCCTCTGAACATAGGATAGGAGTGGTCCTATCCCATACAAATGATGAATGTCATGACTAAACTCTTGCTTTCATAAGCCGGATGCTTCTCCCCAGAGAGCAGCGTTGAAGTGCCATACAGAGGCAAACATTTGCTGTGGTTTGGTCCCTGAAGAAATTGAGAACATACCTGTGTGGTTCTCACTTCCTTTTCCTAACTGACCGCTGACCTCTCTGATGGCTCATGCAAATGAAAGTAGAAAACCAGAAACTGTTAAGGTGGTCCATATCTCTACACGGAATGGACTTTAGAGTAGAACACCGACTTGAGACTGACAATGTCAATGCAGATGGCCTTTTCATGTTTTTCCACTTAGACGATGAAGACTATCCAGGGAAAGATGTGTCTCATCCTCTTTTGTTTAGGGGGTGTCATATTAGGAAAATGCCTCTCTTTGCATGATTGACCCCCACTCTTTGCCTGATGTGATTTCAAATGTAAGTGCACTGGGTCCCTGCGAACTAGGTTTATCCAGCCAGATCTCTTTCCTCCAATTTTTACTACAATTGGCACAAATTCAGCCACCGCTAGAAGTAGTGATTGATTGGTACTCCTGGTACCTAGGGCATGGATACTTAAGAGGGTACTCTGGGGCTGCAGCACTGATTGTGCTACCCCAGGGCCTCCTCACCAAGGCTATGCACTCTACCACTGCAGGCTGTGTGTCTTGGTACAGGAAAATCCGAAGAGTTGACACGGCACACAGCCGGGTGTGCCATGCCTCCCATGCACTTTACAATGTACAGGTAAGCCACCCCTACTGCAGGATTTCAGCCCTAAAGCAGGGTACACAATATCCTATATATGTTTTTGTAGGTAGGCCCGTACAATCTCCAGCCTATTCTGTGATATTGTAAGTGAACAGGGAAGCCATAAAGTGTACATAGGCTGGATACTAGTCAGCACAAGCTTCCTAGCTCCATAATGGCTTCACTGATTTCTAAGGTGTTTGCTACCAAACGTCCTGTCTTAATGAATCCTTTCCAATGCAGCTGGTGGATTTATTAATAAATTCACACAGGAGACCTTTTTACAGGGTCCACTGAACTAGTGGGGAGTCTGGCAACTTTTCACGAGCCTGCCACCACCAGACATGTTTCTGACCTCATAAGGTGAGAGTCAGCACTCTCAGAGGCAGGAACAATACCTGCTCTGGGTTTGTGTGTTTCACACCTCCTCCAGGACAGGATGATTTTCCTGGGAGGGAGGCTTCAAAGGCGATGATGCCCCTGTTCCATTAATTATCTTGTGTATATTCAATCCTGGCACCTGCCATGTAGTTGGCAGTGATTCCACTTAGAATTGGAATCTATTCATTGTGTTCATTGTGTTCCTGCCTCTAACTCAAGATAGTACTGCGCCTTGTGGATTAAATCTTCTTGATACCTAATCTGGATTTTTGCATCTTTTATTGGAATTCTACACTGGTGACGAATTTTTCAACAGTACCTGCTATTTTTTCAGCACAGGAGCGCTACTACTACTTTGGGATTATTTACAACTTTGGACTCTATTGCTGGCTTACTACATTGCAATATCTGCTTTTCGTCTGTACATATGGATTCGTTTTCTTTCACTATCTACCACCATTGTTTGTCCACTACTGGATTTGCTACTGCGGTGAAAATATATATTTTTCTGTATTTTATAATAATTTTGGATCACCGCATCTTTCAAATCGGCAACTGCTGAACGTGAGCAAGGAGGAAAGAGGAAGATTGCACGTTCGACATGTGGTGGAGAAGAACATCCAGGTGAGGGACTTCCTGCAAGTTCTACCTTCTGCACAATCCAGCAGGTTAAGCTGTCCATGCAGAGAGGAACGCCTGGCCATCCGAGAAGAACACGGAACGTCCAAGCACAAGTGTACATGTCTCGCTCCAAGACTTACTTTTCATGACAATGCTGCCACATCACTACACCACGCAACGTGCTATTGTGTCATCGCGTTGCGTGCCGCCATTGTGATATTCGACGTGACTAGTTTCAACTCTACGTCGATGCGCACGACTGCGCAAAAAGTTCTTTTCAACCCGAAACTCTTAAATATACGTCGATACACACGACTGTGTATAGTTAAGGATATTTACATGTCACGCCGATGTGCACAGCTGTGAAGGATTGTATTGGCATGTAAATGAAAAATGTTGCATATCGCGCCAATGTGCACGGCTATAAGCATTTTGTAAGATTTTCCTTGATTCATTAATTTCCACATTTACGACAATTTGTCCTATAGTGCCTCATAACGTTTGGAGATCAGTGTTATTCTGCTTTCTTCATCTGCCTATTACTACTAGAGTCTTCTTTGTGTTTAGATATTTGGTGCATTTATTCACTAGTTTCAAATGACTGTATGTTCATAGGAATAGAGGAGTTTAGTCATGCAGTTCGAACCTCCGGTGAAATCTTTACAAATGATCCTCCAATTCCTTGGTCTAGATGGAAGGAGGAGTTTTTAACCTACATGAAGGCCATCAATGGAGATAGGGTGGGGAATGAAAGGCAAAAAAATATTCTTCTCCTTTGTTTGGGGTCTGTAGGTCAAGCTGTGTTCAGGACCCTACCTGTTGTCCAAGGTGAGTTAAGTACCTTTGATGAGGCGCTAACACGTATGGAGACTAGATGTAAGCCCACGACCAGTATAGCAGTCAATAGATATAAGTTCTACACACGCTCTCAAAAGGAATCAGAATCCTTTGATGATTTCCTAACTGCTCTTAGATCACTTGTTGTTTTATGTAATTCTGATATTATATCGGAAAAGCTAATAAGAGAGCAAATAATTGTTAATGTTAAAAGTAAAAAAACGCAAGAACAATTGTGGGTTTTAGGAAATCCCAATTTGCATGATATCATTGCTACTGCTAAGGCTTTTGAACTGTCAAAAGATGGATGGTGACGATTGAGGAAGTAATTTTTAAGGGCGACAAGGGTGACAAAACAGTAGAGGATGTTTGTGCTGAGAATGCCACTCGTAGATTTCCTCAGCCGGGGAGGAAGAGTGACAAAAATATACGGGCACATGCATCAACAATGCACTTTGCGATTCCTTATTAGCAAAAAATAAGGATTCGCTAATAAGGAATAGCAAATGGCTATGCATGTAGAAATCGTTCGAAGAATAGCGATTTTGAAACATTCCTTAATTGCGACTCGCAAATTGCGACTTGCAAACTGAGAATGCAATTTCAAGGGTCCCAGCGTGTCAAAGGACACCTGTTGCACCCCTGAAATCTGCATATGAGTACATCTTGCACGTGGAAAATGGAACTTTGAAAAATGCACTTTTAGTGCATTTTTCAAAGTTTTTGCAAATTACCATGAAGTTCAACTTCATTGAAATTTGCTCCCCCTATTAGCGAAATTGCTAAATTATTTTTACTTTAATGCGTTGCATTTAAGGAATCTCAATTTGAGATGCCTTAAATGCTATTGCAATTTAAGTAATCGTAATTTAGGGTTTACTTAAATTGCGATTTTTGCATTTAGGATGATGCATCCCAAATGCAAAAATATTGGTCGCAAAGGGGCAGATTCTGAGAATCTGCCCGTTTGCGACCTTTTTTTGCTTTGATGCATGTGGGCCATATTGTCTTACAGATGTGGGAGTTCCACCCACATAGCATCCTTTTAATTTTACCCCGCCACAGGTAAGGAATGTATCAAATGTGGGAGAGTAGGACATTTTGCCAAGGCCTGTAAGGATGATAAGAAGAGAGTGATTTACAAAGGATAAATATTTCATGGGAGAAATAATCAAGTTGTGTGTGTGAGATGTGTGTGCATTACAGATGATGATTCCCCCAAAGAAAATGGGATTGTTGTATCCATTACAGATCTTTGCGCACGTGTGGGTGAAGTCTTGAAATCTCTGAACTGCATTGTTCAATTTTTAAATGAAGTGCTGGAACTCATGGCAGACTCAGGTTCCCCATGGTCAATTATTACTGAAAGCTATTTTAATGAAAGCATTTGTAATTCTGTGTCTATTCATGATCTATGCCCCTCTGATGTTATCGCTCAGAGTTTTGATGGTTCCACCATCAACCTCATGGGATATATTGCTTCTGATATTTCCTTTAAAGAGAGAACTGCTTTAATAAAATTGTATGCAGGAAAAAAGGGGGTAAACGTGTTAGTATGGAGGGACAAGTGGAGACTTGGGATAATACTTAATCCTCGCAGCAAGGAACCTATTTTGATTGTTGAAGACAGTACTGATGTTAAACTGATTGAGGATAAGTTTCCTGAAGTTGTCTCTGGAAAATTAAGAAGACTCAAGGGTTTTACTCATTTAATTAAACTCAAACAAGGTGCAACTCCCGTCAATCAAAAACTTTAAAACGTTCCCATTAATGTAAGGGAAGAGTTGGGAGATGCTTTGAAAGAAATATTGGCAGGAGGTGTGATTGAAGAAGTGGAATCGTCAGACTGGGTTTCTGCGATTGTCTTAGCACGTAAGCTTGATAAATCTTGACCTCAGGGCTTTGAATGCTAACATTCTGGTTGACTGTCATCCGTTGCCAAATATTAACAAAGTTGTAAGCATGCCTGGAGGTGCCACTATCTTCTCTACCCTCGATCTTCGCTCCGCATACCACCAAATAGTACTGGCCGAGGAGTCACGCCATATGACTGCCTTTATTACACCCCATGGCCTATTTTAGTTCAAAAGAATTCCCTTTGGGCTAGCTTTGGCGGCCTCAGTCTTCCAGAGATCGATGTGTCATCTTTTCAAACACATGCAATCATTCGTAAAATGCTTCCAAGGTGACATTCTTTTATTTTCAAGTGATAAAAATGTACATACTGATCACCTCAGAAGAGTTTGTGGAGTACTAAAGGAGAATGGTTTTACCTTCTAAAGAAACAAATGCAAACTGAACCAAGAGTCTGCAGAATATTTAGGGCACACCTTTCAAAAGAGGGTGTTGTGCCAAAAAGATCTCTTATTGATGCCATCTTGAAGGCACCAGCTCCTGACTCTAAAGATAAACTCCTTTCCTTTTCAGGTCTCTGTGAATACTATAGAAAATTCATCATGAACTTTGCCTCCAAGATGGAACCCTTAAGAAAACTCACTAGGAAAAATGTTGAATTTCTGTGGGGGGAAAAGCAACAAAAGGCCTTTGAAAGCATCATGTGAGAGATGGTAGCTGCTCCCACGTTAAAACCAGACTGCATGATTAAGATGTGCATACTTACTGTGGATGCGAATCTATATGGTTTGTGAGGGGTCTTATCTCAGCGTGCTGGTAAAGAAGAATGAAAAGTAGTATTTGCCTCCCATACTCTTAATCTCACAGAGAGGCGTTATGCTGTAATCGGAAGGGAATTGTTAGCCTGCGTGTGGGCAGTGGAACATTTCTGTAACTATATTTGGGGTGCATGTTTTGTTTTGAGAATGGACCATAAGCCCTTAGTGTCTATTTTATCTCCATGGGGGTCTCAGTGCTACTGCCCGCATAGCTAGACTAATGTCTCTCTCACAGGAATACACCTTTGTAGTAGAATATGTCCCTGGCAAGGGCAACGTTACAGCTGACTGTCTGTATAGACTCCCTTGTGGTTCGAATGAAATGAGTGACAATGAGGAGGTTGTTGCCAATGTTTGTGAAGTGGTGTCCTGCAAATTTAGTTCTATTTCTGAAACCATGTGGCAGAGTGCTATGGAAAGAGATGATGTACTTCTTAAAGTCTTTGATTATACCATGAAAGGTTGGCCTCCCAAAAGTGAAATCTCAGCGGAATTGTTTCCTTTTTGGAAAATGTCAAGTAAACCTGTTATTGAGGCAGATCTCCTGTTCAGACAAGGGAAATGCATTCCACCTCGGTCTCTTCATGATCGTATATTATCTGTAGCACATGAGAATCACCTGGGAATGTCTTCCATGAAGAGATTAATAAGATCTGTTTTGGTGATCTAGTTTAGACAGGTCTGTAGACAAGTTTGTGAGAGAATGTTCCGTGTGTGTAAATAGTGAAAAGATGTTTTCATGTTTTAAAAAAAAAACGCAATTTGCGATTCCTTAAATGCTTACTCAAAATTAAGGAATCGCAAATTTTGCGATTCCTTAATTTTGCTATACTTTTTAGGTCGAGCGTAGCAAAGGGGCCTCAAGTATACTTTAGTATACTTTGTAAATGGGACAGGGGAGGTGCACGCGCTTTCCCTCGCCGATTTGACCTCGTGGGCGCGCACGCCCAGGCCGGCGCCGTGCACATCCCCTGTCCCACTTTCACTGCAAGTCAGCCTCTCGCGCGCAGACACACAGCCACACGCATACACCCATTCAAGCATGCCGCCCGTGCTCAGTTCTCAGTGCCAGAGGTCCCGAGCTTCCGCCGCCCCCCCCCCACCACCATCACCACAGGAGCTGCGGGGGCTTTCGTTACGCCATTGGCTGAGCACACACGGCATATGGGGCACGGGCAGTACTACCAAGCACACACGGGACCCTGGGCCTGAGCGGTGCAGCGGAGCACACACTGGCGGTGGTACTGAGCGCATACAGGGGCGCCCCGGGCAGCAGTGCTGAGCACAAACAAGCAGAGCAAAATAGAGGGCATGGCACAAATGAGACACAGAAGGAGAAAGCACGCAGTGACACAAATGGAGAAAGCAGGGATGAAAAACAAGAGTGAGGTGACCGGAAGTGTAGAGCGGTAAAAGAAGGCTACATCCCGTGGAAGGATAAACCCGCAACCTTGATGTTCATCCCCCCTGGCATTCGGCTATAGAGGCACTTATAGCCAAAGAGCAGTGCTTTTAAGCACACACAGGGCAGAGCTGTTCAAAACACGCAGGGCAACGAGCAGTGCTGCTAGGCATGCAGTGGGTAAGGGGCAGTGGTTGAACACACACGGGACAGTGCTGACGAGCACACACAGGACAGGGCATGGAACACCTTTCTGGCCCCCAAGAGGGCTGTTTGTTTGACCCCCACTCGCGATAGTCAGAGTATGTGTGAGCAGCCACCACCTTGCATGTATACAACCCCCACCCCACACTCGCGCTCCCGATCCCTAAAGCCAGCATGCCAACCCACCCGCGCGAGGTTAGAGACCAACCGGAAACGTAGATAGTTAGAAAGTGCAATAACTGAACGATGCCAGATGTGAAGGAGGGACCCACGATGTAACGCTGCCAGTGCTGCTTCTGCGAGTTCCCCTCTGCTCCTATGGGAGCAGCCGCTCAATCATATGATTTCCTCCAGTGTTCCTGTGAGATTCCCTATGCTGTTTCTGTGAGTCTCGCTGCGGTCCTGCGGGTTCCCTCTGCTTCTCCTACAATTCTCCAGTGTTCCTGTAAGCTTCCCTAGCCTATGTCTGTGAGTCCTCGTGTGGGGTTCCCTCTGTTGCTCCTACGATTCCCTCCAGTGTTCCTGTGAGTTTCCCTATGCTGCTTCTGTGAGTCCCCCTGTGCTCCTATGGGGTTCCCTCTGTTGCTCCTACGATTCCCTCTAGTGTTCCTGTGAGTTTCCCTATGCTGCTTCTGTAAGTGCCCCTGCGCTCTTGTGGGGTTCCCTTTGCTGCTCCTGTGAATCTCTCCAGTGTTCCGGCGAGTTTCCCTATGCTGGTTCAGTGAGTCCCTCTGCTCGCCTATGGGGTTCCCTCTGCTGCTCCTATGAATTCTTCATTGTTCCTGTGAGTTTCCCTAGTCTGTGTCTGTGAGATCCCCTGTGCTCCTGTGGTGTGTTCCCCTACTGCTACTACGATTCCCTCCAGTGTTCCTGCGAGTTTCCCTATGCTGGTTATATGAGTCCCCCTGCGCTCCTCCTATGGGGTTCCCTCTGATGCTCCTACGAAATCTTCATTGTGCCTGTGAGTTTCCCTGTGCTCCCGTGGTGTGTTCCCCTGCTGCTACTACTAGTCCCTCCAGTGTTCCTACGAGTTTCTCTACTGCCGTGAGTGCTCTGAAGCTCCTCCTGTGCACTCCTCTATGCTGCTCCTTTCACCCCCCTTGCTGGTCTTAGACGTTCCGGCATGCTGGTCCTGTGAATTATCCTAGGATGACCCTGTGAGTTTCCATGTGATGTCCCCGTGAGTTCCCCTGCGCTCCTGTGAGTTCCCCTAAGCAGTTCCCCTGAGCTTCTGGGTCGCAGGGGCACCATTTGGCCATAAATCCCCTTACTTGCACCTCGTTATGAATGAGGCTGCTTGGAAGACAGGCAAGCGTCAGTAACCCTTTTTTTTAACCCTTTGTGGTCCTTGTTGTGGGGTTTGCTCGTATGTGTGGCGCAAGACACTGTTGGGTATTCTTGCGCACTGTGATCTACAACAAAAGGAGCCCTGATTGGGTTGCTTCCCTGGGACCCATTCATTACCCCCCTGCCTTTGTAATCTGTTCTTGTGTAATGTTCTCATCTTGTATCATTTCTGTTCATATTGTGAAGCCTAACAAATCCAGCCTCTGCCTCACAGAATGAGCCGTGTTTACACAATGTTGATCATTGTAACCACCCGCTGAATAACGCACAGCAGGAATGAACACATCTGGGCAAGGCTGGGCAAATCACTTAATCTCCCCGTGCCTAATAAAAATGAATGTGTCTCTTGTAACGTTACTGGTGCTTGTGTAAAGCGCTCTGATACTCTATACCTTTGAGTCAAGTTTGCGCTATATAAAACGCTAAAAAAAAAACACCAACATTTCCATGAGACCTGTCCCGGTGTGTGCATTATCATGCAGTTAAGGTATAGAAGATGCATGCACAGTACCGCTGTCTGTCGCATGGTTTTCTCTTGTCCATCTTCCCGTTTTGAAATCCGTACCACCTTCTTCATTGCGCTTTCCATAATTACACCTGACTAGGGTTGCCACCTGACCGATTTTTTTGTATTTTTTTTTTACTGACTCCGCAGTTATTTTAATGTCCCAGATAGTACAAAAATTAGCATGTACATATCAAATTTATTTCTATCTATCATTAAAATTTGATACTTTTGTACAAGCCATATTTTATATGTTCCTTTTTATACAAACAAAACTTAACTACTGCATAAATAAAAAGACATTGCCATTTACAATACTAAAAGCTCAAACTTTCCTAATGCAAGACCTATTTCATTGCAAATGCTTGTTTCTTCATACATTCCATTTAGCGGATTTTTTGTCGCAAACACTGCTTTTTTGCGAATCGCAGCGTTTGCGACTAAAAATTCCCTTGATACATCTACCCCTTTTGTCACTTTTTTGACCAACGTTTTATATTTCTTCCATGTTCCAATAACTGAAAGGGACTCTGTCACTTTTTGCGAAGAAAGATCTTCCCTAAGTTGGCTGCTGCTGAAATCATAGCTGGCACTGTGAAATCAAAGGCAAGATATTGGAAGGAGAGTGGTCCTGCTGGAGTTCGGAGGCTTTGGAATTTTCTCACTGAAAATTTTTCAATTCACAACATAGAACGAGTCTTCAATATTTTTCCCAAGGTACTGGTAGCAACGAACAGGATGGAGCCGAAATTCAGTTTAATGCTGTAGAACTGTCGGTCAGATACCTTTTCCCACAGGTCCCCCTGAAGCTCTGGAGAAAACATTTTCAAAAGTTTCAAAACTTACAATCAACCATAGGAGTAAACCTCTAAGGCCCCCATGACCTCAAAGAAGGACACTCACAGAAGCTCACATTGTAAGGAGAGGCTAACAGCAAAGTTCAGTCCAGTTAGCAATGGTCAGGTGAGTACCTTAGGGGAAAAAGCCGCTTGTGGCATGCTGTGTTCCTGTAGCCACACAGAAGGTCAGCCAACTGACCATTGAAGTCTAATTCTTTGTCTTGGGTATACTTGGGAGCAAGGATAGTCCTTTAGGGCTTCTCTCAGGTTGCAGTCTGCAGGCCTAGACCTGTTCTGATCTATTGAAGATCCAGTAACTATTAGAAAGATGGTACTTGGGGATGCAAACCTTTATGCCTGGCACCAGCTAGTGGGTGGGAGTGCCATCTGGGTACTTCCTAACCAATGGGGTAAAAGTTCCCAGGGGCACCCTCACCCAATTATTTAACAGTGCCTGTTTGTCCTACTGCAAATAAACTCACACCCCCCTATTCCGTAAACCCAACATGGGGAAACCCTTCCTCCCTCGTTCAGAGTCTGTATGCCCACCCAGTGGTGTTGCCAGGGTAATGAGCAGAGCAGCCCTCTCCTCTGTTGTCACTCAAACCTACTTCTTGGGATAGCCTCCCTCCCACTGCATCTAGGACCAGCCTGGCTATAAAAAAAGGCTTGGGTCTTCCAGATGTTACTTGACATTTACCTGTGACAATGTAAGTTTGTTTGAAATATAATATAATTTTGGATGGATGCCAACTAGTTTTCCTGCCATGTGGGAAAAACACTTCCTCACTCCCAGGCCAATATCTCTGCTCTGGGAACAGTTTTCACAACTCTTTCACACCTCATTCCGGCCAAATATAGGTTGAACTGCTTTCAGAAGCTAATCCTAATTTGCCTTCTGAAGGATCAAAGTGGGAAAGGGTAGAAGGGGCAACTTTCTAAAAGTAACTTCCTTTTAATATTTATTAAAAGCAGAGTTCACCATTGAATCAACATTTTAATAACTGTTAAAAATAATTGTTAAATGATTTTTCTAGGTGGGCCTACTTGCAGAATAGCAGTATTGCTATTTTAATCTGGACTACCAGAGTTAACATAGTTTGTGGATCTTTGTCATGGTAGTACATGTTAGCATTAATTTTCTACGTGTTCCATTTTTAAACACCATGTACCCCGCCTTCTGAGCTAAACGGCCTACATATGGGTAACGTAATAATATTTGAAAGTGAGGGTTTTACCTGTCAAACATTGTTATTTTGATAGGTTGCACTGTAGGATTTACACTGCAGCAGTCATACTGTACACGGTAGCCCCGAAGCCATGTTTTAGTGCGACTGTAGTGCATTGTACAATAGATAATGCAGTCAATAATTTACATTTAATTTTCCATGCCATTTCTGCATTTTTTCACGATAGTCTAGGGCCTCATAGGAAACTCACATGTGGCAACCAGGTGTTAAGCCCACTTTGACCTGTTCAGAATCAGACCACATAAACTGGACACTAGAGAGGATGTTCCAGTCTTAAAATTCAAGATTACGAGTAGATGAGTTCCCCAAAAAATGGACAAATGGGCGTGACCAGTTTAAAAGGCGATATTTCAATAACATCTAACTCAGGTCATAAGACCTGTTGCTGTTTATATCAAGATTGTACTTCTCAGCTAAGAGAGACCTTTAAAGAATTTCGATCACAGTATATTTATTAATGTGTAGGTGTTCTGCAACTGTATAAAAAGACAGGAAAATAAAACGGTAGTCAATGTGTTCTAATCAAAAGAATATGTGGCATTTAAACCGCATGTGTGGCTCTCGAAAGGGAAAATTATTAGATCAAATAAAATTCACTTGGCTTTACAAAATGCCTAATGCTGCAAATGCCAAAGCATGAAACGAAATATGAATTCAATGCTGGATGATCTGTTCACTAATAGCAGCAAAGCAGTTGACATTCATGCAAATGGAAGCAGAAGTACAACTGGAATGAGAGACTCATCAAGCATGAATAAAATAATTAACTTTTCAAACTGCATGTAAAATTTAAGGCTTGCATTTATCGAAATTGGCAAAACGCCACAGTAATCGTGGTCTCATCACAGTCTTCATTGGACAGTTTATCAATTTCAGTTTGTTCGGAAGGATTGAGAAAGACACATGCACATTAAAGTAAAAGGTCTCTTTAAGAAAAATGTGCTAAAAAAATAGTGTGATATTCCGAACTAGCAGCTATGAGAAGAATGTAGAAATTAAAGTGAACATAACGAACAACTGTATTGAAGTGAAATGCCACTACCTTAGAGGGTAATCAAGAGTATTGCAAAAAAAAAATACATGTTCACGATGAAAGAGAGCGAGGTTGTGAAAGAAATAGGTAGGGTGAAGATCACTTCACGGACAAAGCACCTATAATAACTAACCCCTCAGGCACGGGCCATGTTGCATTCCTAGCTTATGAAATGTCAAAGAGTATCTGTCTACATTGACTTACCTATCTACCTGATTTCAAATGTAAGTGAACAATTGCTCAGCACAGGAAATATGCAAAAGAATGCAGGAGATGATGATGAAAACTGAAGGGTGAAGGACGATACAGGACCACTTAACCTTTTATTGTATTCATTCACCATTAGTCTACTTGAACAGTCATTGGAGATTGTGGAGTCAGTCAATAGTATAATTTACAACTAGCCACGTGAACATTAGTCCACTTGAACAGTCATTGGAGATCGTGGTGCCAGTCAATAGTATAATTTACAGATAGTCAATTGAATCTTTCAATGATTGTATTTGTTAATTTAATCCAAGCAAGGTACTCTCAGATAATTCCTGGCTGGTGATATAGTTAGATGGCTGAAGGCAAGGTTAGGGATGCATGAAGCTTATTCTGGTACACGCTATGGTCCATTATCTAGAAAGGGATTATTGAAAAGGTTACCCAGGTTTTTGTATACTTGATCTTCCCTTGTCACTCCGGAGCTGCACTAAGCTGACGGAATTCAGGGGCACACTGAAGACCTGGTTATTCAAGCAAGCGCACGTTTAGGTCATTGTTTAACATCCTTCTCACCACTAGCGCCATGAAACCTCTGGGTGCCCGTGCGCTTAATACATTTCGAATAACATAACATAACATAACATAACTGTACAACAGTGCTTAATTTGAGCCAGTGGTTGCCAGTGGGGGGGAAATCAGCACTTATTTTAAGGGACCAACACTTATTTTAAATCATCGGATATTTACCAAGTGGCAGAGAGGGAACAAAAATATTGGAAAGACAGGGATGTGAAAGACAGCAAAACCACAACCAAGGGAGAATGGTGGAACTATCAAGAGCAAGAAAAAGGGACGGGGGTGTCTGGTAGTGGGTTAAAGACTACCAGCCTTGGTTTTTGATGGATCGATGTTTAATTGCACCAACTCTGGCTCCTGAGCAAAGCTTTAGGTACCTGCATTTTGCTCCCCAAATTAATCACTGCTGTACAACAGCCTAGAAGCACACTGTATCTATAATATGCTTCTTGTCTTGACAAGCCACATCTCATCTCTTGTTGATCAGGTGAATGGCTTAAAGCATGGTGTGCATACAAAAATGTCAATTTAATATTAAAAATACTCACTGCACTCTGGCAAATCAGTAGGATTTAGTGGTTTCCAAAGTAATGCAATCCCCACTCCTTGTGATTATTGAGTAAAAAACATGAGTAAAGCCAACCCACTCCGAGCATAAAACACACTGAGAATTTTAAATACTTATGATGTCTTCCAATTTTGGCAAGCTGACCTGTAATCATAATTTGTATTTTTAGGACGGCTGTTTATTTTTGTGTTGTACAAGTACAAGTGAGTTCTGGGCTTTCAATCCCATATGCTTCTTTCTATTTGTCTATATTTTACTTTGATTTTGTTTATCCCAACACAAATTCAATTAAATCCTTTTTCAGTCTTCAAAATTCTACTTAATAATTATTTCTTCATTTGTTATCAGCAAAATATTAGTTCAAGATAGTATGCATGCCACAGCCACTCCCTCACGGCTGGTTTATACGGACACCACACTCATCCACCACACGTGTCACAGGCCATGTGACCCTGTCAATACAAAGGGCCAGGCGCATGTGCATGATGCCATTTCCTTACTCTCTAGGGGTGTATCCGTGTGGTGTGCATGTAGGCATGGGGGCCCAGGGGCCTGCTACATCACATTCCGCAGGCCCGGAGGTGACATGATGGCGTCCGCACGACGATACCCAATCATAGAGGGTCCATGACTAGCGTGGCACAGACTTGGTATCACCGGTTACACTGTGGCCCGCACAGGCACACTGCCATGAGACAGTGACTTTTGGTGCACTGAGGTAGGGGCACCTTAAATGCTGAGCAGGTGTGCAGCCTGCGATGATGCCCCGTCCCGGCGGTCCAGACGGCTCAGGGTTTGTGTGCCCTGCTGGACCGCAGAGTAGGCCTGAGCCAGTGGGTAGCACGGGCCTACTGCCACGTGGCATCGCCTCCTGGATAACAGAGTTAGTGGCACCTATGAGGCTGAGCGGGTGTGCAGTCTGCGATGATGTCAGGTGCACTGGAATGTCCTCTTCCATTGAGAAATCAAGACCCAGCACCAAATGTGAGACCTGGGGGCCTGTGGAGCTGCATGATGTGGAGGGTGACATGTCCGTGGGCCCCAGGCTTGGGGCTTGCAGCGGCCTGTGGTGGGCCCTTATTTCTACATGCTGGTGGCAGAAGGTGAGCAGTGAGGCCTGGGTGTGCAGGGGTGGGCAGTCACCGTTGTGCGGTGGGAGGGTCTGGGTTGCAGCTACCTGGGTGCGCAGGGGCAGGCATGCACCGCTGGGTGGTAGGAGGGGTTGGGGTGCAGCTACCTGGGTGCACAGGGTGGCAGGCAATGATGTCACGTGCAATTGTATGTACTTTGCCATTCAGGTATCTGGACTCTGTTTCAGATGATGAATCTGTTTCAGATGTGGGGCCTGGCGAATTGCACTTGCTACCTGCATGTGGTTGGAGACTCACCTGTGGCAGCAGGTGAGCAGTGTGGCCTGGGTCTGCAGTGTTGGCACTCTCTCTCCCTGTCCATCTCTTCTTTTCTCTATCTCCCTCTTCCCCTCTCTGTCCATCTATCTCTCACTCCCCCTCTCTGTCCATCTGTCTCTCGCTCACCCTCTCTGTCCGTCTTTCTCTCGCTCACCCTCTCTGTCCGTCTTTCTCTCGCTCACCCTCTCTGTCCATCTTTCTCTCGCTCACGCTCTCTGTCTGTCTTTCTCTCACTCACCCTCTCTGTCTGTCTTTCTCTCGCTCACCCTCTCTGTCTGTCTGTATGTCGCTCTCTCTCCTTTGCTTTCTCTCTCCTTCGCGCTCTCTGTCTTTTGATGTGTGCAAGACACACCTTCTCATCATGATTTTTGTCTTGCAGGCTGTGACCTACGGACTGTCCCATGGGGAACCGCCATGTATCTTAATTTCTGTTCTGTGTTTATTTTAATAAATTATCATTTGTTGCTTTGAAGGTGAATGTGTGATGCTCATTTCTTTGCAGTAACATTTTTGTGACCACACATGCATGTCACCAGATAGATTGTGCGACATCATGCGAGTTATTTGGTATATGAATCCGTGTGATTGATGTGACATATCTGTGTACGAGGGTAGGTGGAGAGTGCCCGGGGGATGCCCCGGGGGGAAAGGTGGGGTCCTGGGGTTGATGGCGGTGGGTGTTGTTGCCCTCTTGGGGCTCCGGGATCCATGTTCTGGGGCTCCATGGCATATGTTGTTCTTCAGGTGTGGCTCTGGGCTGGCTCTCTTTTGTGGTACAGGTTATAGTCTGAATTTGCACCAGGTCGGAGCAGGTGTTAGTTTCCTGGTGCTAACGTGCCTTATTGCATGTTTTGTGATCTTATCGCCAATCTGTCTGGTCGTTGAGAATGTTGTGGTGTGGTGTTTTCACGGCTTTTTGCTCGGGAACGCCTACTCTGCATCTCATAAGCGATATTTGCTGGGTTCATCCTCTGCGATGTTTTTTGCGGCTGCTATCGAAGATAAAAATTGGGGTCATGGGCTGTTTGCAACAGCTTGTGAATGGGGTGGTAAGTTTAATGCAAATTTGGCTGTGTTAGGGTGCCGATAACTCTGCAATAACCTCCTTGAGAATATGACCCAAAGTTTGTTCAGTTCATATCCCTTTTAATTGCCTTTTAAATGTGTACTTAACTTGCACCCACTGACCACTGCCCTACAGATAGGAGCGTTTTAATAATATTGAAGTGTCATATGTCATTGGGCATTTAATTGCAGAACTGGGACAAACAGCTGATAGATTATGTGAATTGCTAATGTCTCATTGTCATGTTTTAATGTTACATGTCCATGCGATGTTGTATTTTTCCTTAAGTGACTGTTAAGAAATCACTTGAAAAGTTCATGTACAATTAATGCTGATAATAAATGGTGATCACAACAATTCAGTTGTGTGGTCACGAATTGTAAAGTATATTGATGTTCCAATAAGGTCAATATTGGCATTTGTGTTTTTGAGATTGTATAATGGCCCAGCTTTGCTGACAGTTTACAAGCACGAACGCTCTCGTTTGTTCACTTTCTAAAAGTGACATTTCTAAAATAGTAATGTGAAATCCAACTTCACTGGTAAGGAGGGTTTATTATTACCATTCTAAACATATCAATCATAAGAAACTACTCCTTTCTGATCAGGAGTTACAAATTAAAAGTGTAGAAAAGTGTATGAGGGAATTCCCAATGTTATCCTTCCAGAGGAATAGGCCTCACAATAGTAAAACAAAATAGGCTGTTTGTCACTAGGGAACATGCAAACCATAAAAGTACATTTCCTACCTTTTATTATATTGTACTTACACTCACACTGCCCATAAGGCTACCTAGGGCCTGCCTTGGGGTGCCCTATGTGTAATAAAAGGGAAGGTTAAGGTTTGGCAAGTAGTTTTAAATGAGGCAAACACTAAGAGACTCACCCCAGTCACAGATCTGGGTTGAGTCCATCATTGTTATTTATCTCACTTCGCCACCCCGGTTCAGACACAGCTGTATGCAAATCAGTCTTGACCTTGTGCCTCATGGAAACAGTCCAGCTCGAACTGCCAAGCCATGTCTTCCCTGGACTGGAAACAAGCATCCTGGGACCGGTTTCGGGCTAACAGCCCTAATCAGCCAGGCTAGCTTGAATCCAGTGGCAAAGTGAGCAAGGGACCCGTGTCTGGGCATACCCTGCCAAATTAGGGCTAACAAGGCAAACACAGGGAGATGATGGACGGAGCACAGAAACTTTTCAGACACTCACCCCCAGTCACAGATCTAGTTTGAATCTATCATCGTTCTTTAGCTCACTTCGCCACCCCAGTTCAGACACAGCTATATGTAAATCAGTCTTGATCCTAGTCCTCATGGGAACAGTCTAGCCCGAAATGCCAAGTCATGTCGTCCCTGGAATGGAATAAAGCATCCTGGGACCGTTTTCGGGCTAACAGCCCACATCAGCCAGGCTAGCTTGAATCCAGTGACAAAGTGAGCAAGAGACCCACGTCTGGGCATATCCTGCCAACTTAGGGCGAACAAGGCAAATAGAAGGAGATCATGAACGGAGCGCTGAAAATTTTCACACACTCACCCCCACATGCAGATCTGGATTGAATCCATCATCGTTCTTTTGCTCACTTCTACCCCCATTACAGACACAGGTATATGCAAATCAGTCTGGACCCTGTGCCTCATGGGAACAGTCCACCCCAGACTGCCAAGCCATCTTTTCCCTGGACCGTAAACAAGCATCCTGGGACCGGTTTTGGGCTAACAGCCCTCACCAGGCAGGCTAGTTTGAATCCAGTGGCAAAGTGAGCAAGGAACCCATGTCTGGGCATACCCTGCCAACTCAGGCCGAACAAGGCAAACACAAGGAGATGATGGACGGAGCACTGAAACTTTTCAGACACTCACCCCCAGTGACAGATCTAGGTTGAATCCATCATTGATCGTTAGCTCACTTTGCCACACCAATTTAGACACAGCTATATGCAAATCAGTCCTGACCGTGTGCCTCATGGGAACTGGCCAGCCCGAACTGCCAAGCCTTGTCTTCCCTGTACCGGAAAAAAGCATCCTGGGACCGCTTTTATGGTAACAGCTCTCATCAGCCAGGCTAGCTTGAATCCAGTGGCACAGTGGGCAAGGGACCCACGTCTGGGCCTACCCTGCCAACTTAGGGCGAACAAGACACAAACAAGGAGATGATGGACAGAGCGCTGAATTCTTTCAGGCCCTCACCCCCAGTCACAGATCTGGGTTGAATCCATCATCATTCTTTAGCTCACTTTGCCACCCCAGTTCAGAAACAGCTATATGTAAATCAGTCTTGCCCTGTGCCTCATGGGATCAGTCCAGCCTGAAATGCCAAGCCATGTCTTCCCTGGATGGAATAAAGCGTCCTGGGACCATTTTCGGGCTGAAAGCCCTCATCAGCTAGACTAGCTTGAATCCAGTGACAAAGTGAGCAAGGGACCCACGTCTGGGCATATCCTGCCAACTTAGGGCAAACAAGGCAAACAGAAGGATATAATTGACGCAGATTTGAAATTTTGCAGACACTCAGCCCCAGTCACAGATCCATCATTGTTCTTTAGCTCACTTCTACCCCATTACAGACACAGCTATATGCAAATCAGTCTTGACCCTGTTCCTCATGAGAACAGTCCAGCCCGAACTGCCAAGCCATGTCTTCCCTTGACCGGAAACAAGCATCCTGGGACCACTTTTGGGCTAACAGCCCTCATCAGCCAGGCTAGCTTGGATGCAGTGGCAAAGTGAGAAAGGGACCCCAGTCTGGGCATTCCCTGCCAACTTAGGTCAAACAAGGCAAACACAAGGAGATTATGGACGGAGCGCTGAAACTTTTCAGACACTCACCCCCAGTAACAGATCTGGGTTGAATCCATCATCGTTCTTTAGCTTACTTCGCCACCTCAGTTCAGACACAGCTATATACAAATCAGTCTTGACCCTCTGCCTCATGGGAACAGTCCAGCCCGAACTGCCAAGTCATGTCTTCCCTGGACCGGAAACAAGCATCCTGATACCAGTTTTGGGCTAACAGCCCTCATCAGCCAGGCTAGCTTGAATCCAGTGGCAAAGTGAACAAGGACACATGTCTGGGCATACCCTGCCAACTTAGGGTGAACAAAGCAAACACACGGAGATGATGGGCGGAGCACAGAAACTTTTCAGACACTCACCCCAGTCACAGATCTGGGTTGAATCCATCATCGTTCTTTAGCTCACTTCACCACCCCAGTTAAGACACAGCTATATGCAAATTAGTCTTTACCCTGTGCCTCATGGGAACAGGCTAGCCTGAACTGCCAAGCCAGGTCTTTCCTGGACCGAAAACATATCCATTTTGGCACTATTGTACTAGAAGCCAAATTGCATTCCTGTACTGAGCAAACTCTGAAACAGTGAAATGAGAGCAAATGGTGTTACATAAAACATCAGACCCTTATGATAGATTTGGAACACTGCACTGGTCTGTGTCTTGGCGCACCTTTACCTAGGTTCTCCGTGTGCAGACCAAGTCAGTGCACACTATCAGTATGAATGATCTGTTCCCAGTGCCATCATGAACATATACCTGCCTTGGTGGCAGCACAATATTGAAAGACAGACTGACTGTTTGAAGCCATCACTCATCCTTTCATTGTTCTGGAGGCAAACAATCCAGCATGAGAAAGAGGGGCAGAGATCCCCCAGCAGGTAAATGCAGTGAGTAACCGCACCCACCTACTGGAAATATTTGGGGGGGGGCAAATTGCAATGGTTTCTCCTACTGAGATGGCTCAAGGGGTGCATTGACTGTACACTACCTATTTGTGGTGCACTGTCAGTTTGACGGTTGGAGGGGCCCCCACCCTGTCGACTGCAGGGGGAAACACCACTGAGGACGGACATATTATCTACTCTTAAATGATTATAGCCTTCATTGATGAATCCCCTGACTTTCTCCTCTAACAGCCTTCTACCAATCCTGCTTGTGGTGCTCCTGGCAGCCTAAATGGCCACCGGACCTCTTCTGAGATCGATTTTTATGTATCTCTACAGATTACTGATATCGTCTCATTGAACTGTTAGGTTATATTCTTGACCCTGCAATAAGAACCCAACCGAATATCTTTATTCTTCAAGGTTTATTTTGAGTGTGTTTCCCACACTGCCTATCTACCTCCCCCCTGATGAAGGTGTTGCTCTGTGAGGGCTATTTATTCAACGAAACACGTGTTGGCGTTTAACCCTTCCTCTGTCCTTGGACTCTGTTTCCACCTACCATCGGGAGGATACACGAGAACGTTCCACTCTAACATCATGTGGCAGTTCCACCATCTGGATTGACCTGCCATGTTTTTATGAATGTGTTTGCTTTATGGAATGAATGTGTATGTCACTATGAGCGATTGAAAGTATGACTGGCGGTTATGAGTGTTACATGTGGGACATATGTATATATTTACTGATGATTCCTTGTGTATCCTTTCATGTAATATTTGGAGTGCAAGAACTATGCTTGACATGAAAATAAAAGAAAAATTATTTTGCTAATTTTATCTTTGAATTTTTGAACATATGCATTTGTCATCCTTAGGTGGTGGTATATAATACTAGCGCCCTCTCTTTTGGCCTTCTGTAATTACTATATATGGGTGGGTGAACCTTGTTAGTGTTGATTTTCATGATTATTCCCCTGCCTCACCTGCTCATCATTTGTCTGCAGGGGTCCCTCTTTGTATTGATTGGCACTGTCAGTTTGCCTCCAGATGGCTTCATTACCTCTGAGCCCATGCCTATAATATGATCAAGTGAAAAGGATTCCTCATTTGTGTGGGGTCGGACTCCCATCGAAATGAGGGAATGCTTCCACAACATTGTGCCCATGCACATGTAGGGAAGGCATGATCTCAATTGCAGAAGGGTTCACACAGCTGTCAGAGCCCCATCTGCAATCGGGTACAAACGCCCATTGTGTCCCTCAGGCACTTTTAACTACTCATCTCATTTGTGCTTAAACATTTTAAACAATTAAAATGTCTCATGAATCCATTTACTGATAAAGCAGAATAGGTTCCAAATGTTGAGAAATTGTCCTTACCCACTGCAGGTGAGGAAGAGTATGTCTGCGGCTAGAGTGCAGGGTTGGTCTGGTGATCAAAAAGTTGTGAGTCAGAATATGTCTTTGCCTCTTTGACACGTGAATAACCCTTGAAGACTCATTGTTTCCTCCACATCTTCTGAGATTGAAATTCAGAGAGAATCAGAATAAAATAAACAATTGAAAAGCAGTGAAAAGGCTACATGTTTTTACAACAAACTATTTCTACACACCACTGATGACCTCATTTGTTTTTCCCAGTGTTCCTATTCCACCTAAAATCTTTAAGTTATTCAAATACTGCTGGAAATTTTAGTTTATTTTACTCAAACTCTGACTTGGTGCTACTGTGCTTCTTCAAGGTCTTAGTATTTTTTAATATATTCTCAATCAGTCCAGTATACTTACCCAATAGAAGGTGTTGCCATAAAACCAGAAATTACTTTGATGTCGCGTTTGCAACTTGAGCACCACAAAAGTATCTGAGAAGTCTGAGGATGTCAATAGACATTTGCACAATAAGACTAAAAGTCTTGGCTTAAAACACAAACTCTAAGTTATGGATTTATAGCCTTGTATTTTTGTCTCTTAGGGAACTGTCAAGCACAATCATGCTAGGCCTCATAATATTTTCTTACATCAGCCTCCTGATGTATATTTTCATCAACATATGCACTTTAAGTTAAATTAATAACATATAAGTCATTAGTATGTTCACCAGATGTAGGCCATAGACATATTGGGCATCCTTTAATAGAGGGCTGTCCAAGTAGCAATGATATCAATTGTTCACCGGAACATTTGCTTTGCTTGCACTAATAGTTTACTCAATGTGCTAGACACTAAACATAGCTAAAATATGCTTAACCAAATCCGAATCGCTCAAACTTATGGGAATTCAGAATTTGTCAGAAGATATTAAGTTAAATGTAATTTCAGCCCATTGTTTGTGGTAGTGTCGATCAGCAATTACTTAAGAGGCAACCCTTGAAAGTGTGGTCTATCTTTCATCACATTTCCAGTGTTCTTCGGGTGGAGACAAACCCTGAAAGAAATTGTGCAATATTATTTTGTTTATTGTAATCTCCCATTGAAGGAGGACAGGTCTTGCAAGGGTGAAAGTCAAAAGTTGTTGAATAGCAGTGTCAGGCATATTCTTTTATGGGCAATTGTTTGCCAAGCTGTAAATCTTGGGCCTGAAAAATGCCTTCTTTTGTTTTTAGTTTGATTTTATTGTGAACAACAAGAAAAAGAACAGCAAGGCAGTGAATACAATAAGTCCTATTTAACATAGTAACTGTAGGGTAAAGAAGAATGTATAAGGGTTATAACTATCAAGCTGTATATAAAGAAAAAAATATATACTATATAAACTATAAAAGAAAGGAATACGGGGAGGAGAATAATATATAATTACTTATATGAAATTAAAAGTAAAAACATGAATAATACATGATTTTTTACACTATAAGCATAACAATAGGAACATCTAAAAAGAATGACAAGAATATAAGGGTACAAAAATCCACTAATGATCTGTGAAAGAGACAAAGGGTGTAGTTAAGTTTGCTTCCATACATCATCTGATACAGTAATGGCAGATAGAAATAAATATGTAGTGAATGGAAGCCATAAGAGATCTCCTTTAATCGCTAGAGATAGGGGGAGACCTAATTAGTGTTTAATTCATGATGAAAACATACAGCGTTCCACCAGGATCTAAAGGGGACTTTATCAGTTTGTTTTCAATGTGAGGTTATTAAGTGATAAACAACAGCTAACAATAGATCGAACAACTTAAAATCTGATGGTGACTGCGGCCATTGGGGAGACAAAGAGCCAAGGAATTCATTTGTTAGAGAAAAGGGGACATTGCCTTTGAAAATCTTCTTAATTTGGGTCTAAACCAACTGCCAAAACTGATGAATAGAGAGGCAGTCAAAAACATGTGTTTTAAATCAGCAATATAGCAGGGACAGGACCAAAAAGAAGAGGAAGTATTTAATGAAAATGACACTAAAGTCATTGGAGAGAATACCACTAGTTGGTAAATGAAATAAAGAGTTTGTGTGGTGTTACCAGCTCAAGAGGTTTTCCGAAGCATAGACCATAACTTATCCCATGTTTCAGTTGGCCAACTTGGTGATAAATCTTTTTCCGAGGCTAGTTCAGTCTTTGATTTGAGTCTGTCTTAGGGTAATTGTAAAGACTTTTAAATAGTGGAAGCAGAAGGGGAGGTATGTAATAATGGAGAAAGGGTAGTACATTTTGCAGGGTGATTGGAAGTACTCAGTAGCACAAGAAGATGTTGATTGAGGGAGGGATATAAAAGATCATATTGTGATTGAAAAGTAGCTTGTAAAGAAAATTTTGTTTGAAGGTCAGTAAACGAAAGGGGTTGATCATCAGGTAGACATTCAGAGATCCATCGCAAACCCTTAGAAAGCCAATTTCTCCAATAAATGGTGTGGTTTTTATTTCATAAGGATTTATTATGCCAAATGGGGTTTGGTTGATAAGAATTAAGTGAGGGATAAGATGATGGTAGGGGAGGAGCTAAAAGCTTATGGGAGTGAGAAATAATAGAAGAATGTAATAATAAGAAAATAATAGTAAAGGCAAGGATCTCCTGAAAATCAAAGGGGGAAAGAAGAGATTTCTCTATTTGTATCCACAAGGAGGATATGTTGGGGGTCTGAAGAGAGCCACTGAGCAGCTTGTTTTAGGGAAAATGCAGAAAGATATGTTTTGAAATCGGGGAATGTAAGACCTCTTTTAGATTTATTATTTTTTAAATAAGTTAAGGCAATATGAGGGGGTTTGTTTTTTCATATAAATTGGGATAAGAGGGAATACATTTTCTTAATATAATATCCAGGAATGTGAAATCGGAACCATAGAAATAATATATAATATCAGAGGGGTGAGCATCATTTTAATCAAATCCATTTGGCATCACCAGGAGAGAAACAGAGGATGCCAACGTGTAATAGTATCATTGAAAGGTTTGGGAATGTGATCAAAATAAAATTTTAATATTTCAGGAATTGTCTGAGAAAACCACATGCTTAGATATTTTATTTTAGATTTTGCCAAGAGAAGCCCCAGTGGTCAAAATATGCTTTTGACATGAAACATTTAACGGTAGAACTTCACATTTATCAGCATTAAGCTGATAACCTGATAGCAGAGAAAATGTATTAACTTGTTGAAAAAAGGGGAGAGAGAGGTTACAGAGTTAGAGCAATATAGGAGAATTTCTTCAGTGTAAACTGACATTTTAACCTGATGAGGACCAAATTGAAAGGCTGAAATACAAGCATCCTGCCTGATTTTAGTTAGAAAGGGTTCCAGCGCAATGACAAACAATAGAGGTGATAAGGGACCCTTGTCGTACCCCTCTTAGTAGAGGGAAGTAATCTGAGGTTCTACCATTAACAAAAATTGAGGCTGTGGGACCTGAATATAGCAGAGAATTAATTAAATCAATTTAGGTGGAAAACCAACCAATCCTAATGCGTGAAACATAAAATCCCATTCAATCCTGTCAAAGGCTTTTTCTGCGTCCAAAGCAATAACAGCATTAGGGTGATCCAAAGATGAAGCCTTGCTAAGGACATTGAAAAAGACTTGAAAATTGTCAGAGGCTGTTGTCCTTTAACAAAGCCGAATTGTTCAGGGCCTATCAGATCGCGCAGGATGGGGTCAATGCGCAATGCTAGGATCTTGGCAAAGATGTTATAGTCAGTATTAACTAAAGAGATGGGACAATAATTCTTTCAGAGAGAGAAAGGTTTGTATTTTATTTTGGAATCAAACAAATCATGGCTTCTTGGAAACTCCCTTGGGCTATAACTTTATGAGTAGATGAATTAAATAGAAGTAAAAGATTGGGTAGAAGACATTTTGCAAAATGATCATAAAATTCATTTGTAAAGCCATCAGGCCCAGGGACCTTCCCTCCCCGTAGCTCTGAGACTGCATGGGTAATTTCAGCTAATGAAATATCAGTTTCTAATGAGTCAATATCAATGTGACGGGAAGAAGGAGAAGGAATGGACTGAAAATAGGTGGAGAGCTCAGACTGTATTGGTTGCGTTTGTGGAGAATATAAGTTTTCATAGAAAGTAAGAAATTCATTTAAAATATCGTTATCTTTAAAAAGAAGAGTCCCTGCAGGGCTCTGTAAAGATTCTATCCTAGTTCTGTCCCTTTTAACTTTGAAATATTTAGCAACAGTTCCCCATTTTATTCTGACCCCCATAGTACCGAGTGCTACTTTTCAATAGATAACAAGAAGCAGCATCCATAGATAACCTGTTAAAAGTAAGTTTAGCATCAATAATATTTTTCAAGGAAGACTCATCATTGGAGTGATAGTAAGTATACTCAAGATGTTTGATTTTATCAGTAGTTTGGTAGATTGGGCATCTAAAGATTTTTTCTTTTGGGAGACAAAGTTTATTATAAAAGCCCTTGGTGGCTGCTTTGAAAGAGTGTCCAGGGGTCTAGAGCAAAACAACAAATCTACCTCAGAGATACACTAATCAAAAACCTAAAAGATCTGTGCATGTGTGAAAAACCTCTCCTCAGGAGTAAGGATACCCATCAGTCACCACTCGGTGCCGCCCTTAGTCATCATCTGGGCCTCCTCTTGGCACTTCCATCGTGAAACATAAATGGTGAACGAAGGGACCTGGTGGTTATGTCCCACACCAAATTATGAGTCACTGGATAACCCCCAGATGTCCACTAGTACTAGTAATGATTTGTGATGGAAGAAAAATTATATTGCTGTGCAGAAATACATTTTTCAAAAAGTGACTTAAAATTGGGTAAATGAGAGGAACATTATGCTTATTGGTATCACTCAGTGCCCAAGATTAAAAACTACAAACAAGGCAGTTTTAACAAATACCTGCCAGAATGGTTAATAGGTCGACATGTTTCAGCAATAAATGAGGAAAATGATGTCCTTTGCCTTCCTCAGGAGGACCTCAAATAGAATTGCTACTGCAATGTGCACAACAAATGGTAAAAGGTGTGAAAAAGGGAACCATGTCACCTTGAATCCTAGGTGTACAATAAAATCATCTGCACGTGGACTGATTTGCCACTGTAAAAAACACAAAATTCCATTATTCAGGCTAAATGGTTGCATATCTAAAAGGTAGAAAATGCAGAAAATCATCAGGTGTCCAAAACTATCAACATCCTAATATGGCTTAATAGCCATCTATTTCAAAACTTCATAAATCATAACATCATGTATGGCTATATTCAGTGATGTATTTTTACTCCCAGCTTACCTAATCCGCAGGAGGATTGAACCCCCACCTCACCTGGCTGTGGCTCAGGTAGACGAAACACCGCTCCATAAAAATCAGAGAAAACATACACAGAAAAAATGCCCTGTTTCCTCCGATATGCCTATATATGTCCAAATATAAATTCCATGCCAAGTGTTACTGAGATCATCCTTCTTCACTCGTGGTCAGACTTGTTGTCATTAGTCGTCATGACCACTACGATATACAAAATCTTAAAATGTTCTGCCCCATGGTGCATTAACAGATATTATGCCAAACGGCACAGCTCTCATGCCATTCTATTCTTCTAGGACACTATTACAAGATAGTCAGGCTGTGGTCTAGAAAGACTGAACTCTGTGCTGTTTGTGGGGGGGCTCGCATTTAATAAATAGCGCGCTATCAAAAAACCCAAAGTATTTAATGGGGCTGCTTGTCGAAAAAAAGCCTATCTGCCTTACAATGAAAAAGTGCAACATTCCCCACTTTGGCGTATCGCTCTCACCTATCCGTCGGTAATCCAGACAGTCTTCTAAGCCGTCTTGGGGAGGTGATGGAAAGCGTGTCTACACCATGTTTTTTTGCCATGCTCCGGTTTAATGATCACATGATGCGATCACATAACTCGCTCACGTGCTCATTGTTTTTCAAATGAGTCTGGAGCATGGCGAGACTGATGGGTATCCATACACGCGAGGAGATGTTTTTCACACATGCACAGAATCTTTTAGGTTTTTGATTAGTGTATCTTTGAGGTAGATTTGTGGTTTTGCTCTAGCCCCTTGGACACTTTTGTGTAGTATAGTTAGAATTTGGGGGCTGTGTCCATGCAAGGTCTTTAAATATTCCCTAGGACCCTTCCCTAAGGGTTTGTGATATATGCTTTGAAAGAGTCCCATATCATTACGGAAGGTGACGGGTTGAGTTGATAACAAAGATTTTGGAGACAAAGGAACTGAATTATTGTCAAAATTTAGGATCTAAGAGTAAGGAGTTATTAAAGCGCCATCTGCCCGAGTTTGGAGAAAAAGTGATGAGGTCTAAGTCCACATGTACTGGAGCGTGATCTGATATTAAAGTGATCCTATCTCAGCTTGAAGAGCATGTTGAGCTAATGATTTGCTCAGAATAAGAATAATTAATATGGGATTGTGAGTGGTGTGGAGCTGAATAAAAACTGTACTCCCGAAGGTCTGGGTGGCGGAGTTGCAATTTATCAATATTAACTAACGATTCATGGCGTATAGTGGAAGTAAAATGTGAGTGCATTTTATTGGATACAAAATTAGCTGTTGAATGCCTGTCCAATATGGGATCATGAATTTGGTTACAGTCACCAGCAAATATAATATAGTCATCGTCATATAAAAGCAGTTTGTCAGAGATATTTGTCCAGAAAACCTTATCAACAGAGACAGTCAATAAGTAGTTTAACAACACCCACCGACCTTCAATATTAGATTCTTGCTGATTAACTAAAACATTTAACTTTTTATCACAAAGAATCAGAACCCCATTTTTCTTACCAAAAGCAGGAAAATTGAACACATGACCCACCCAACATTTTTTCAATTTGGAAGCTTCAGACTCAAAAAGATGTGATTCTTGCAGCAGTGCAATATCAGTTTTTAATTTGGCTAGATGAAATAACACCCACTGTCTTTTAATAGGGTTACCTAGCCCTTTGATATTCAAAGTAGTAACTCGGAAAGTAACTTAATGGTAATAACATGTACAATCAATATGCTTACAGTAGCGAGGTTAAGTTTAGAATAAAACAGATATGAAAAAGAAAAAAGATAGAAATAGAGCATTTGTTTCGTAAGAAAAAATAATAGTTTGGGGGATTTGACAGCCGACAAGACATTGTAATAGTTCAGTATATTGCAGAAAAAACATAACACCACATGGTTTTGTTGAGACCCTGGGACCAAGTCTATGAGCCCATTGTATGCTGAGAGGGGCAGTAGTAAACATTTTCAGAAGCTTGGGAAAAAGGTCTGAAAGAAAACTGTTGGATTAGAGCCCTCCATATTTTCAGGGAGTCCGTAAATGCGGAGGTTATTTCTACGATTCCAATTCTCCAAGTCCTCAATGTGCTCTTTAAGAAGAGATATCTCAGACTCCAAATAAGAGATGTAAGGGCAAGTAGATTGAGGGAATTATGTCCTCTGTTCCACAACCAGCACACATGAAGACCATTTGTCATCTTGATGTTGCAACGTTTTAGTAGTTTCCATATGAAGGGTTTTAGTGCACAAATTTCTTCAAGAATCATATCAATGGAGGTTGATGAGGTGTGCACGGGGGTCTTTTTTTGGACTTTTTCAGGTTCCCACAGGCATCTTGCTTGAGAGTTACAATTCTGGAATGGTGCCTGGTGCAGACTCAGATTTATGAGGAGATGTATCCTCCATGTCGTTATGAGTGGAATCTGAGTCTGAGTTTACAATGTGTTTGGAGGAAACTGAGAGTTTAAGATTTCTTAATCGCCCCATATACAGAAAAGAACTACGCAAGCTGTATACGGAAGGCAAACCCCCCAAAAATGTAAAGCAATTTCAGTCACACAGCGAGGAGGAGAAAAACCGCAACCAAAAAGCACTCAAAAATATAGAAGGACACCGCAGAGTTGACCACCCTTGTCAATAGTAGAGATGAGGTTTAAATAGACAGTAACTAGTGTCCATATGATAACAGCCAATTACATATCGGTCATAAGTTGAAGAATTGCTCCACGGTGACGAATTACTGTGAAGAGAAAAGGCTATCAAAAAGTAAAAAATGTATCTTCATATGCAGAGACATGCCAAAATTGCTGAAGAAGAATAAAAAGGCATTGAGAAAACTTTTTTGGGTGGTGCATGTAATGTATACAACACAGAGATGCATTAGATGAAAAAGGAAGCGCATTTGCCTTTCAAAATGGCTGGTGTAACCTTATCCTGAGGAGAAAGCCCCCAGGGCCATTATGGCCCTTAAAAGTGCAAAGGCAGGAGTTTTAGAGGACTCCAGGGACTCACCGCGACTTGAGGGAGAGATCGCGTGCAGTCTCATTCCGCGGCGAGCACTGAAGCAGCTTCCGGTCTCGGAAAGCCTCCCCGGTCTGTCGGAAATTTGCGCGGTCACACCATCTTGGATTAGCGTCGAGACCACATCCCCGAAAAATGCTTTTTAACAGTGCTGAACCCATCCCCTTCTGACTCTAGAATTGTCAGTGCAATGACACCAGATCCTTTTACCAGCCCTGATAAAAGAGTTAGGGTTTTAAGGAGAGGTGAATTGTACAGCTGCTAACAAGTAAAGTTAATATGAAACCAATCTCTCTGTTTCATATTGTCAGTAGCCATCAAGCAAAGGCAGACTCTGTAAAGCAAAAGTATTAAAACACACTGTTGATTGTGCTCACTGCAGAAACACCTCTTTAGCCCTCGTCTCTAGCAATGCACATTTCTCAATCACTGTTAGGTCAGACACTTTATGTGATAATTTTCCATAGAAATCTAAAAGTCCTTTGCTTCATCCTCCCCTACATGCTTTTATTGTCTCACAAGGAAAACAGAGCACCCTGAAACATAATGGAACTTTTGAAATGTATTCAAAGTGTGTATCTCCAAACCTCATGAACAGATGTCAGTTTTTCTTGTTCAGTAAGCAGTCGAAAGAGCAGGAACAAAATTACTTGAACTCTTGCTATTGTTTAACTGTGAACAGTCAGTTATGTTTCTATAGTTGCCAGAAGCGCATTACTTATCCATTTAGCCACATGTAAAATACTTGCATATATACAAATTGGAGAGCAGTGTTGTATACTTTTGTTATTTGTATAGTGGGAATCTAGCTGTGGATCCTTAGCACGCACGGCAGGAGTGGCCATAGATGGCACCAGGCATTTTCCTGGTGGCCCGGAAGGGTGGGGGCGAGTTTTGGACCAGTGGGGGCGTTTTTGTTACTGGGGCGGGTTTTGCAGCATTGCTGCAACATCACCCCCCTGTAACAAAAGCACCAGAATCCCTTCCCCGAATGCCAATCAAATGTAATTGTGAGGGCTTTTGTGCATTCCCAGTCCAGCCCTCTTATCATGCAATACATTATAAAGACCATGTGCATCAAGTTTAGATTTACATTTTGCAGTTGCACAATAACATTACATGTCATACCCGTTTTTAACCAAATAAATATAGGGAGAGGACAAGGGTTCAAAATGACATCCTGGTCCTCAGCAGTCAAAGTTGGCAGCTTAGCTACAAGACCATGGGCATATTTACTAACCACTAACGCCACTGGAGGATTACTTTTTCTGACACTCCAGGGGCTTTACTCCATACCCCATAGTTACAAGGTGGCCATTAAGGCACTTAACATGGCTTAACACCACCTTGCAAATATGCCCTTCCAGCAGCAGTCCACTGTGGCAGAGGGGCGGGCAAAGGGTGTTGCAGTGGGCATTCCACCGCAACACCCATTGCTTTTTGACACTCCCCCAAATTTACAAGGATGGGGAGCGCCAAAAACTAAGGCCATGTAAAACCTGGTCTTAGGATGGCGATATGAGGAGAAATTATTAACTTCTCATATTTTACTCTTTCTATGGGAGCTTCATTCTGCCGCACGCATAGAAAGAGCAAATCGCCTTTAGAGATTGTTTATGTGCCGGAACGTGTTCCTTCCTGCACATAAAAACAATCGCCCCTGTAGCGTAAGCACCCTTGCAACATGGGGCATCGGTGCCTGCACTGGCGCTAGGGAGCAATTTAGCACCAGCTCTAGGGTAAATGCAGGGGTGTGCCATATTTTGTCAATACAGAGCATTTCTGCATTTTGAAAATGTCAGAGCTTGGCTTTGCCAAATTTGGCGTTACACCACGCTCCGACAATTTCTTGCAATCCATTTAAGTGTGCTCAGCTTCATTTACCTAGTAATAATTCTTGGTCTCATTTGGCACTTCCAGCTACTGTAGGTCTGCTCGTGCCAACTGGATGAGTAGGCAGCTGCTGCTTCAGCCACTGCCTGTGGTCTCCAGTCTCCCAGAGACTGACTCAAGATGCAACTGATGACTGATCTGACTTGGAAATGTTCTTCTGCTATACCATGCTCATGTGCACATAAATAGATGCTTTAGAGTAACTTCCCGAGGATCAGAGCAGTCGGGTGAGAGATCATACCGAGTCCCCTTCAGACTGTTACCTTGTCAGTGACAGTCTGGTGTTTCTCTGTTATCCTCAGCATGGGGCATGGAGCAAATAAGTGAAATGTTAGAGATCCTGACTGTGAGAAATGTCAATTCTTTCAGTGCTATGTGGGTGCCACTGTAGTGGGAGAGGATTAATGTACTGGTTGGATAGATAGATAGTATCACTGAAATGTATTCATCCAACACACTCTCTGCTGCCAGCACTGCCGCCTCTACTGCCACTGTCCCCTTATTATGCCTGATGTTTCGTACACTGATCTAAGACGTAACATTTATCTTAACATTTTTCCTATTTATAGCCATATGTGTAGCTTTGTTTTCAACTATTCCTTCATGAATCCACTTGCAAATAGAGTAGAATAGGTTCCCGATTTGGGAAGCTGTCCTTGCCCTCTTCAAGTGAGGAAGAGCATCACTGCAGCCCAATCGCAGGGTTGCTCTGGGGAACCCACACCTGCGAGTCAGAATAAATCTTTCCCTCTTTGACATCCAGAACATTTGAAGACTCCTGATCCCATCTGCATCTTTTGAGATTGACTTTCAAAGAACAGCTGGAGAAAATAAAGGATTGAAAAGCAGTGAAAAGAAGATGTTTTCACAATAAACCATGTTTACATTCCACTAATGATGACATTTGTTTTTCCCTTTGTTACACTTCTACCTTAAGTCTTTAAGTTATCCAAATACTTTTGGACATTGTATTCTATTTCTCTCAAGCTCTGAATTGTGCTTCTGCTCTTTTTTTTCCTTACTGCATATATGGTTTTCCACTTTTCCACATTGATTTATTTAGGTCTTGTGCTCCACCTGTAATACAATTTCTTTCCTTCGACACCTCTAATAAAAATAATAATGAGCATAGTGCTTCTGACTGATTATGAATGTCCCCTGAAACCTGACCTGTTTTTATGGTTGTTGCTTGGATTTTGCCATCTGATTGTAATATGTTATCTTCCCTTTTGCTTTAAAGTCAGACTAATCCGGTGTTACTAGTGCAAGAATTGAGGTATTTGTGCAATTTCAGATTCTGTCTTTTCTCACGTCTCATCCTTTATGAAGCACAGCGCTAGGTATAAAAGATTGCAATTTTAGGCCTACACCTCAGAAGATAAGTGACATAAATGAGCAAAGCAATATTCATGTTTGAAGCGACGGAATGATAAGCTGGTGGTTCTCTAATGAATCCTTGTCAGCTGTGCTATCTTCCTTGTCACAGATCCTTCACCTTTGTACTCAGTCTCTACTCCTGAGCTATTATTGCTCGACTGATATGCCTCGTTCCTGCATCCTCGTTCAATCAAACGCAGCACCATTCAATTCAAGCGCATCTTATTTTAGTTTATTCCTTTTATTACGCATGTATTCCTACAAATCAAATGAAAAGGTATTCGAAATTATAAGATAACAGACCCTAAAATGGTAGTATAACATTGTCTTTTGCTGTATAATAAGCGTAGCAACTATAAAAATATCCTTTTAAATGTAAACATATTTTAAGATATCTTTACATATTGAAATTTCTATACTCTGATGTGTGTGCTTGTGTGTGCATTACTACACACTGTTGATAAGCTACCTTAGAGGACTATGTGGGAAGTCAAAACAAGATGGTTCTACTGGTGAAGGATGACCTGATGGAGCTTCGAAAGTTGGTGTGTGTAGGACTAATTTTAGGACAGACACATTGGTTTGCTTGCTGAGATGATGGTGAATGCTTGAATGTGTTAAGAGGGACCCGCCATCACCAATCTGGCACTAGTGGCTGATAGGATGGACATTTGGAGGATGTCGTGAAGAGAGGTCAATTGAAGGTATCACATAAAGTGAACACTAGAAGTGCTCGTTTAAGACAGCGGATCATATTAAAAACAATGTCTACTGGTACTATTACATGTCCATTTTGATAAGTAAGGTAGGGCTTAGAGCAAACAACTTTTAACACCGTATTATAAAAGTGTTTTTTGGAGATGGTAATACGTGACAAATCAATTTAGCATTATTTGTTTTTATAGCAGTTTGTTGTGGTGGGGTGCTGTCATTTTATATGGTGTTATGGTTTGGTGGTGTATTACGGCATTCTTACATTGCTGTGGGGTTGTTTTGCTGTGTTTTATTTTGACTGTTTTGCTGTGCTCTGTTTTTCTTGCGCTGTTGTTTTGCTTTGTGTTATTTATTATATTGTGTTCTTATGTGATCTGTACTTTAGAAAAGTAAAAACAAATTGCTTCTTTTCCAGCCGAAAGTTGCACATTCTTGTAAAGTCCCAATGACAAACAAGCATTTCCCACTGTCTAATTAGGCAAAACACTGTTGCTAAAGTTCTTCAATCAATTAAGCGTGTATTGTGAGGGCTGTTTTAATATGTTTTAACACATTGTTTGATATTTTGGGAGCTTATCTCTAAGCAGTGGGTCATCGTCAAAGTCCTATTTTTTACGGAACATGATCTATGTTAATGGCAAGTTGTTGCTTTTGTTAATATCTTTTGCTACAATGTGTCTGACATACTTACATGTAATACAATGTTTTAAGCACTAAAACAAAATCATCCCTCTGCATCATGTCCTGGGTGACTCTCAGCCAATATGTCACCTAACATCAGTAGCGGGTCCTGGAGGGAGTGCTGCGGGGCAGTAGGGTAGGTCGGGGCAGAGGAGGGCCAGGGTGGGGGGTAGTAAACCCCGTCATGTGGGCGATCAGAGTTATGTAAAAAAAATAAAGAAAAAAAACAAATTAAATTGTGCGCACTGCAACGCCAAATGCGTTGCATCGCGCACAATGTAATTTGTATTATTTAGTTATTTTTGTACCTAACTCCCATTGGCCGTATGGCAGAGTTTACTACCCCCCACCCTGCCCCTCCCACACCCCACCCCACAGCTCTGCAGCACTCCCTCCAGGAGCCGCAACTGCCTAATATTAAATTCGAGACTCAGCTCCCAATGTGAAGCAGACCCGTGCCTCATCTTTGAGCAATAGAGCCTGATGTTGTAGTTGTCCAATACATGAATCAGTAGGAGAATATTTATATGATATTCTTTGGTGAGAGCCTCAGTCCTTTTGGATTCCTCAACTAGTGGATGTGTTTTGGAGAGGAAGAGCCCCAGTGTGAACTAGGGTTTCACACTATAAAGAAGTTGAGCATAAACTTGTTTCTATGGGGCTGAATATTGAGGTGAAGCCTTGTCATATCTTTAATGTCCGAGCATCGTTTTGTGCTTTGCCAAGTGTTTTGAGTGGTTCTTTCCAAATATCCAGCAGTTTGGTTTCTCACATGCCATACATAGAATCCTGACTAGAAGGCACTCAAGCCGTGATTCCAAGATTGGGTGTTTGCACAGGGATGATCGTTGAATATGTAATGCACCACCCTTCACAAATTTCGCTTGACAAATTTTGACACTTATCGTCAGTTCAATAAATATTTGGGGAAATGTGTAAGGGGAAATTCCTACCAATGGAAAATTTAGTGCAGCAAACACTGATTCTGCAAGCAATTAAATTACCCATTTACTGATTGAAAACACGGAATAAAAGGTGTTCACTGCACTCAACAAATTCCTCGCCATGCAGTGTTGTTATTTCCCAGGTGAAGAAAATATTTCACTCATTCTCAGTCCACCGGGAGTCAGGACTTTGGAATGGCGAAGACGCACTGGTAACGCACCTTTGAGAACTCTAGACATGTCATTGCCTTTTCCAAGCATGGCAAAATAATTCTAACATTGGGTAACTTGCCAAGATTTGCATGGGTGTTGCATATGTGATACCTTGTGTGACTAACCTGATGCTTGGTGAGACTATTTTAATAATGATCTCGGGCAGCACAACAAGCCCTTTCCCAGGTATCTTTGGTGTAGCGAGTTCTTCAGAATGGCGATCACCTCTGGCCAATCAAAAATACTCTGGTGAAAATAGAAGGATTCACTACGATGAAAGCTGATGATGGCTGAAGGAGAATCACTATAAAATTGTATACACTTTTGCCTGCATTTGGAACTGAAGAGGCACAACATCATGTGCATATCAGTATGCAAATGTATAGGAAGGTGCTGTTAGTGTCATTCTGGTAGGCTATAAAGAATACTAGATGATTCATATGGGTATGTCCATTGTTTCTATGCCTATTAACTTACATTTGCATAGATTAGAAAAGGTTTATACTTTTATGCAATATCTTGATTTGTATTCTTGATCATCTCAAGCCAACTGAGCTTCCATATTATATCTACTGATATCTTTGACATTGATTACTTCCATGTTTTCACTCGGAAACGTTCCTTTTGATATTAATGATGTATTATTGGTATTTCTTACTATGTGCACATTTCTTGAACTTTTTCAAAACTCATTGTTTCATTGCCCATGGTTCAAATGGTCCCCCATAGTGACACATTATCATATTAACTTTACAAATTTACCATATGTTAGAAATGGGATATCTGGTTGGCTGAGGTATGCCCCCAGGCAAGGCAGGAACTACCACTCTTGTCAGGGTACGTTAGATAAACACTAAAAGACAACCTGTGCTCACCCTCTGGTAGCTTGGCACAGAGCAATCAAGCATATCTAAAGATGCAATGTGTAAAGTATTTGTGCAACGCACAAACACAGAGTAACACAATGAAAGCACTGCAAAAAGACTCCATACATGTTTAGAAAAATAGATTGTTATATTCTCAACAAAAACAACAAAAATGTAATGTATAGAAGGTGAGATATTGAATTTTAAAAGAATAAATGTAAGAAAGTGCTTAATAGAAAGTTGTGCTAAAAAGGTAATTTTAGGTCATGCTGGACTGGGGCAAAGTCAAAGTTCGGGCTGACCTCTTGGAAGTGCGGATCAGCTACTGGACCCATGAAGGCCCTGGTGAACAAAAGACCTTTCCTGTTCACAAGTAGCGAGATGCGTCCATCTCTACCAGTGAAGGTGATGTGTCAGTTCCGAAGATGGGTGCTGGAGTTCAGAGGAATTGAGCTGTGAACCAAATTCTGCCACACAGCTAAGGGGATGTTTCAATCTCACCAAACATTAGTGGTGGCGATACACTGTCTGATGCATTGATCTAGCGATGCAAAGCACTGGTTTTGATGCAATGCGCCGAAATTACTCCAGCACCAGGTGGATGAGCCCGTTATGCTACATGCAGACAGGAGATAATCGTTTAGATTTAGTAGCAGTGGAGAGGGATTTAGATCACTCCATCCTATAACATGACAGGGCTTTTCATAGTATACGGTTTATTAACCATGGTAATAGTATTTTTTATGTGCATTTGTTTTTCTAAATGGGGCATGTATACTGCATTTTAGGGCATGATAGTTTAAATAAATATTCTAAACTTTCTTTGTGTCTCCTCGTTATCTTATTGTGGGCACGTCTGAGAGAGAGAGCGAAATGGTGTGTCATGTTACGATGATCCCTGAGAATGTTGTGTTCTGGGGTGGAAATTCATTGTTTCTCTGGTAAAGTTAGGGTGGCAAGTGAGGCACTATAGCTAGTCGAACTCAGACTCCGAGATACTGAGGTGGTATGGTGACTCTAGGCATTGTTGAGATACTAACAACAACTCTGACTCCTCTCGGTTAGTTACCATTGTCGTGTGTTTTCACTTGTTTTTCTGGTAACGTTAGGATGGCAAGTGAGGCACTATAGCTAGTCGGATTCAGACTCCGAGATACTGAGGTGGTATGGTGACTCTAGGCATTGTTGAGCCTTGTAATCTGCGGGTATTAAGGACAGGCTCTTTTTAATGTTGACCTTAAACCTTGGTTTTCAATTAAGTCTTCTAGTTTGAGTCCCCCCACATATACATTAAGGATCAGAGATCTACATACCTGCAGTGCCGGGACGCTCCTTGGAGTATCTGTGCGCTTTATAAGCTCCAATATGCATCTATGTATCTTGAACTGAACCTCTGTCAGAAGGACTGCTGTGCTGCTTGAAGGACTCATCTTAGACTGCAGACTTGGAAGGCCAGCTTTTCTCTTGTCTTGCCCTGCTGCTTGCTGCTCTCTGATTCTTCTGAAGGAGAGCTGTACTCTGCCTCCACTCCAAGTGATCTCCAAAGGCTTTTTGGCTTGCCTCCTCTTGGTTGAGAGTCAGGGAAATCAAAGTGTCTACCGCTGCTCCTGTGCCTGGCTCACTGGAAGGGAACTAGATACTTGCAACATGGATGGAAGAGGCCCTGACATGGTCTAATCACCAGACTAAACAGTCAGACAGCTATTACTGGTGTTGCAGGGATACTGCTCTGGAACAGAACTATGCTTGGAACCATAGAACATCAGTATGTAGTGACTGAGTCACTATACCACCTCAGTATCTATGAGTCTGGGTCCGACTAGCTATAGTGCCTCACTTTGCCATCGTAACCTTACCAGAGAAACAAGTGAATTTCCGCCCCAGAACACAACATTCTCAGGGATCGTCGTAATAGGACACACCCTTTCACTCTCTCTCTCATACTTGCCCACAATAAGATAACGAGGGGACACGAAGAAAGTTTAGAATATTTATTTAAACTATCATGCCCTAAAATGCAGTATACATGCCCCAATTAGAAAAATAAATGCACATGAAAAATACTGTTAACATGGTTAATAAACTGTATACCATGAAAATCCCTGTCATGTTCTAGGACGGAGTAATCTAAACCCCTCTCCCCTGCTACTAAAACTAAATGATTATATATGAAAGATCTCTGGGATATTGGCAGACTCTGTAACTCAGCACACAGATGAATGTTCTTCATCTCAGCAGACACAGAGCTCTTTTCTTGGAACTCTCGTTCCATGTGTGTGTTTTTGGCTCCTCTGCTCATCTGTATGACAAGACGTGTGCACATAAACAACAGCTGCACTTCTGTGTCATATCTAGGTGCTAGTGCCTGACTAGAAAGAATAACTAGGGACATGGTTGTTTGACCTTGTCGGTGGTGTTTAGACTAATTCCCAGGAAAAGAACAGAACATGAAAACATATGCAAGGTCCATGTGAAAGTACAAATCAAGCATGTTTATGTAGTAGCCTGTGCAAAAGAGAATGAAGCCTACAGCATGCAGAGTCAGGCCTCCATAGGAAAAACTACAATGGACGATGCAGAAAACACACGACAATGGCAACTAACCCAGAGGAGTCAGAGTTGTTGTTAGTATCTGCAACCTTTAAAGGCTCAACAATGCCTAGAATCTTCATCTCAAGAAATCCAATAGTTGAGAGCAACATTTTGGAGATGCTTAATGGGACTGAGAGAGAGCAGAAGGATTGATAACATTTTTATGTTGTTTTAAAGACCTCCGTAGGTTTGTTATTAGATCTAGCAATTTCATGAGTAAGGTACTTTGCTAGGGCTTTTTTTATGCCTTTGTGACAGATTTACTTGGGCTTTTTTATGCTTTGGTCATAGATAAATCAATCCTTTTTATTGCTCTCCTTATCCTTGAGTAGATAAAACCTGCGCCAAGCTCTTTTGAGCTTTTTGCAGTGCTGCCACAGTAGCTTTCAGTCCTCATTGAACCATGGAGCTGATGGATATCTCAGACCACCAGAACCTGATCTAATAGGTGCCACACGTTCGACCATCAATCCTAACCAGCATCAACTTCGATATTATCAGAAAGCACTGGAGCACTGTTCCTAAGGATAGAAGTAATATCTTCAGTCTTAACATTAGTCCAGGTGTGGTAGGAAGCAACAAGTTCAACCTTATGCAACTGGGGCCCTGGTCCAAAGCCAGGGATAATACATAGTAGAGTGATCTGACCAAGCATTACTCAGAACCTCTTCAATCTTGATACAACAATTCAAAAAGATTGTGTCAAGCAAATGACCAGCGAAGTGGGTAGATTTAGCAACAAATTACTTCAGGTTCTAAGCAAATGTAATGTCCAGGAGAAGAGGGGCTTGTTGTTCCTCTAACTTGTCCAAATGAATGTTCAAGTCACCCATAATCAAAAAAGTTTAGTATTTTAACTGATAACTGGGCAGACAATCATCGAGTGAGGACAAAAAATTGGAAGCATGGTATGGTATGGTAGATAAGTATTACAGAGACAGATTTTTTAGCTAAAGGAGAGAGGCAGAAGCCCAGTAATTAAGCTCCACATTTAGTTCAGGGATCTCAAAGGAAGTGATTTTCAGGAATCATTTAAAAAGAATGGCAACACCTCCACCCGTATTGCCCACTCTATCATGGTGTGCGCCTGGATAGCTTGCGGGGACAGCAAATGCAATATCTGGAACTGAACTTTCGTTCATCCATGTAGCAGTGGGAAAAAGTAGTTAAAATATATGTAAGGCATTTTTATGGATCAATCGCACATTTATCAGGGCTGTCTGAATCCCTATTACATTGCCATTATGGTCAGTGGCCCTCATGTGGCAGTTGTATCCACTGTCATCAACAGCTGTCTGCCCGTCATGTAGTTCAAAGGAGCACAGTGGGCAGGTAGGTAGCAAAGTAAGGTTGGTCAGATCAATCTAATCTGCATGTGGCACCCCAGGATTCAAAGGAGAATACCTTTTACAGGGGCCTGACTGAGTCGAAGTCCGTGCAGCATGGCTGGTGCTGAGCACAGAACTAGCTCGAACAGGGGCAGACAAGCTTGCTTTAAGCACATCTTTGGCACCCCAGCAGCATGCCAGCTGTATGCATCCACTTCGCGTCCACTGCACATCCAAGCACCAGCCCTTCTTATGTCCCTACACGACATCCTCCAGCTGCAACTAGACCATAAATGTCAAAAAAGATGGTGAACCGAAACCGCCTGTAAAGGAAATGTAGGCACAAACACACTAAACATGTCTGTGAAAGAGCGGCTCTGGATAGTCAGGCAAGTATCTCAAATATTAAAATACATCACATTATTATGCTGCATTAAAGTACAATAAGCAGTATCCCCCCAACAGCAGAGTCAACAAACCTGACGGCCTGTCCGAACACCTGCCCTTCTGATGTCCCTAGTGGACATCCCCAGCGGCAACTAGACTGCAAATGTCAAAAAAGATGCCGCCCGATTGGCCTTAACCAGAAATGTAGTCATGAACGCACTAACCCATGAATTCTGCGAGATCAAGAAGTGTCTGATACCCAAATGTGCCTTTGATGTGGGTGGTGACTTCAAAGCAGCTCTCTGAAGAGCACAGGTGTCTATTTCAGCCCAATCCAGTGTGCCAAGCTATGTATGAGGGATAATTCACGGCACTACCTATTCAAGTAGAGTGTTAGATCTGCCCCTCCTTCCTGGCAAGGCCATCAAAATACAAATGTACGTAGATGGGGATTCAGAGGTTTTCTGACCAACATCTTCGGTTTCAATTACCAATTACAGCAGTCGGAATTCAAACCGGCCAGTCATTCCGGCTGGTTTCTGTTGGGCTCCGGGAGCCCGTAGGTCAGTCAGAACCAGCACTTAATCCCTTTAAGACTGCTGTTTTGCCTTCGTGATTACACAATGTCGTTAATCCTTGCACCGAGTGGCAGATATCATGAGTTGCCTGAAACGCGGTGCAGGGATTAACAAAAACTCCAATTTCTCTATGGAATCTTGTGCTGCAGCCACTTTCCGACCATAGCAGAGGCTCCCATAGAGAAATGGGAGCTTACGACCTCACCATTTGCTGATGCATCGTAACAGCGAAGTCGGACCGGTCAGTTCCGTTTCCACGGCAACGTCGGTCGGAGGCAACTCTGACTGAAATCATAATGAGGTTTTATTTAAATTTTAGAATTTTTTTCTGGTAGCGGGATGTTGGATTTATAGGGGATAAGAGTGGGGAAATCGCTAAACTTTATGTATTATTGTTTAATGTATATTGTAACATTTTAAAATGTTCTTTTTAATTAAAAAAAGGTTTTAGTGGCAGGATGCAGGTTTTTTTTATAAATGATCTTTATTGGATTTTTACAACAATAGTTAACACCCTTCCCCCCACCCACCCAGGTCAGACAGGTACACACATAAACATATCATTATACATGTTCTATTACAGACGGCATATGTATTTCGAGGCATCATACATTTAAGTCTAGCATATTAGACTAAGGCAACAACACTTTTATAGACTAGACGAGAAGAAAGCAAAAGCAACAAAAATATTTAAACAAACATAAACTAAAAGTGTCACATTTGAACTGTGCTCTGAGCCAAACCCTGAGCCAAACTCCATTGTAGCAAAGGAGACCAAATGTTTAGTCCCCTAATCCGCCGTTGCTTAGCCTTCCGTTTATAAATTGCAACCTCCAGATTAGAAATAGCTAAAAGTCTAGCTAACCATTGTTGAAAGGACAGTTACATTGGATACAGCCATGCTAAGGCTATGCATAATCGTGGAACTGCCATTGCAATAAAAAATTAGCTTGTGGCCGTTACCTGGAGAGTCTGGATCGGCAGCCCCTAGCTGAATTACATCACTGGTTAGGGCTATTTTTCTTTGCAAGACAGTAGTCAGAAATGTCTCTATGTCTCCTTTCAACTTTGTTAGCCCACACAAGGCAAAAATATTAATCGAGTTCGCTTTAAAAGCATTGCATCTAGGACAGCATGTTCCCTTACCGTTTCCCCATTTGGCGATTTTGTCTGGCGTGTAATAAGGTAAAAAGCAGGTTTTATAGAACTGTCTCTGAAGTTTGGTAGACATGAAAATGGATTGGGAAAGAGAATAGGCATGTTTAAACCCTCAGCGGATGTAGCTACTTTGTCTTGCCATTTCTGGGAGGTTTTCTCTAGATCATCCGGAAGCATTGCTATGAGAGAGGAGTAAACTCCTCCAATAGTATGGACCCTGGATTGAATGATTGACTCGATAAAAGCGGTTTCTTCACCCCATACTCTCCCTCTTAGTTCTTTTATAAGAAAATCCCTTATTTGTAGGTATTTAAAGATATCTCCGCAGTCCAGGAGGTACTCAGTTTTCAGCATTTTAAAATGTTCTTATTAATTAAAAAAAGGTTTTAGTGGCAGGATGCAGGATTTAAGGGGGATAAGGGTTGGGAGGTTTTTAAATATTATATATTATTATTGTTTTTATCAGTATCATTGATTTGTATAAGAATTGTTATATATGTTTTTAAATATTTTGAAACCAAATATATAATTGAAAAAAAAAACAATATTTTGAAATGTATTGGTAAAAATATTTTAAAATATTATTGAAGATTTATTAATATTACACACAGTGTAATATTAAAAAAATTGGAAATATAAATTTGTTTTTGTTTAAATATGAAAAACAGAAATTCTTTTTATATTTTGCTAATTAAAAAAACATAGTTGTATGGGTAAAAACAATAATTTGCAACTAAAATCTAGTACTATAATATAAATATTTATATTAGTTGTTGAAAAGATTTTTTAACATTTTGGAAATATATTTGCACTTTTTAAACAAAATTAAAATATTGTTTTTAATAAGATACTTAATAGTTTATTTAAATGGTGTGTTAAATGTATGAAGTGTAGTAAAAAAAAAATATATATATATATATAAGTGCATAATGTGTAGTATAAAAATATATTTTATGTTTTTGTAAAAAAATAACTAGTTAAGGATGTTTATTTTTATTATAAATTCTTACATTACAAAAAAAAATTGCTATATGTTTCTTAACTTTCATTATTTTGAAGTGGGAACAGTAAATGTTATCTCTTTAGGGCCTGATTCTGATGCGGTTTGGAAAGCTTCCTGACTGAATGGATTTGGGAATGGCTTCCAATCAAGGGGCTGATTACGATGCGGTTTGGAAGGCCTCCTAATGGCATTTGCTCCATCCGAATCAGATCGGGAACGTGTCTTTCCGACCGAATCGGAAAGGTTTCCGACCGACTGAATACTTTGCGAGTTAGACTTTAGGAATATCCTAATCTGAACCCAATGGCATTTGGAATGACCAAGCCGTACAGAGCATACTTGAACGTTTCTATGGGCGGCATATCCGAATGACTGATTAGGATGCTGAATCGTGCCGTCCGACTTGAAACGACTGTCGGAATCAGACTTCGGGGGCCTGTAGCGGACCTCCTGCACCCGGAGCCTTCCCAATCCGGCCCGTGGGGGCACCCATGGGTCTCCCCTTATCAGCCATGAACCGTTTGGCAGGCACCAGGGGGCGCCCGCCACAGGGTGCGCGATTTTCCCCAGCCACCCCTTTTTTCAATGGGAGCCTCTGCATTCGGTTTGAACATAGGCTCCCATTGAAGTCAATGGGAGTCTGACCAAATTGGATCTGGAAGCATCCGGATGCATAGTAATCGGTCGGTCAGGATTATGGGGAGTTGGTGGCTGATCTTGTCTCTTCTGAGGTTGTAAAGTTGGTTGGTGCATGGATTGGTGGGTGCTCCCGAGTGGATGGAGTTTATTAGAGTGATTGTTCCCATGTGATGAGCGGGTAGTCGGTGGTATTGGTCAATGGGATGCTGAGGATGTTGGTGGGCTGGGGATATAAGTTTCTGTAGATGGTTTCTATTTTGTTGTGTAAGTGGTCAGTGAAGTGGTCAGCGAGGGCATCACCAAATACCTGTGAGGAGGGGATCAAGTTTTCGGTGGCTGGTGAAGAGTTCCTTGTTTGGTTGGTGCTTGTTTGGATCCTGATCCTCGTTCTCGATTAGTATCTAACACCTTCCCTGAGTTAGTTACCAGCCTGGTGGGAAAGGTAATTTTACCTGTTTTGTACCAAACACATTTCTTTAGTTTGTGTGTAGCCAAGTAGGAATAGTAAATATTATGTTTTTAGTTTTAAATACTTTGGGCCCCATTAGGATGGCGGGCGGACTTTGTCCCGCCATAAGGGCAGGGGTCCTGTGTCTGTCATTACGATGCGCCCGCCACAGTGACGGGAGCATCCTGCACTCCTAACATTGTGGCAGGCGGTGCACTCAGCACATCCCGCCACAATGCCAGGAAGGCATGTTGTGCACTTCCATGCACAACATGGCAGGCATGGAACTGCTAGGGGGTACAATAGGTACCGCCCATGTGCGCCCCCCACCCCCAGAGTCCCTAAGGGCCCGCAACAGGCCCCCGCAGTATATTCCCGCATGCCTTTCCGTGGCGGCATCTTTTCGCACCCATGGTAATATGGCAGGTGGTGTCTAACAGACACCGCCACCATATTAAACCCTTTTCCGCCCGGTCAACTTGTTGACCGGGTGGAAAAGCAGCGGACAGTCTTTCCGTCCGCTGCGGTCCCGCCCACCATAGTAATATGCCGGGGAAAATGGGTGGTGGGCGGGGAAGGATCTTGGGTGGGTCGCCACCGCCATGCGGGCAGTGGCGATCCGCCCGAGATCCTAATGGGCCTCTTTATATGATTTTCTTTATATTGGTATGGGTATATAAAGTACGTATCCAACAATCTGTCAATTAAATTCTGTTGGATCTGAAGTGACACCATAGACATACATTTTTATAAAACACTTGTGAAGATTTGGACTTGTTTTCTTTTTAGAGCAAGATAGGATAGGAGGATAAACAAACAGTAGCGACCTCTCATTTAACCTGAGCTCAGCTGTGTTCCTACTCAAAGTTTCTCGTTAAAATTGACTAGTCAAAGCTTGGGATTGGGTTTACCTACCTTGTACCTTTGTTGACATGCTTTAATGCTTCCATTGATTTTCATTCATTTGTTTGTAGTTATTTGTAGCTCCGGAAGGTCAGTTGATGTATGTGATGTGGCCACTTGACAAGGCCTTTGGATGCTTCTTAGTGGTCTCTGGTGGTATCTGTTGTGCCTTGATGAGGCATACTCACTTACATATACATTACAGACCATATTTATAATTGAGTTGCATCACCCTTCCGCCAAACAAGGGGGCACATGGGCAATGCAACAACTAAGTCAGATTTAGCAAGCCACGCAATGCCACCTTTGCAACTGTGCATGGCTTCATAGCTCTAGAGAAATTAAAAGCAGCATAAATTGGTGCATTGCATTACTCTGCCATAGGGAGGCGTTCCATGGGTGGAGCGTGGGTGTTTCCACGCAGCTACCCATGGATTTTGGCAGATTCCCAGATTTACCATTACTGGTAGATCTTGAAATGTGTTAAAATGCTATATCTCTCCTGGTGAGGCACAACGAGGCAAAATATCTTTATTTCCCCTTGTTTTTTTCCTTTCTATGCTGCAGCATACATAGAAAGAGGAAACTGCCACTGAGGATTCTTTTTGTTCAGGAAGGTGTCCCATCCTGCACAAAAACAATCCTGCATGCAACATAAGCACTCTTACAATGTGGTGCAGGGTGCCTGCGTTGGTGCTCGGCAGCATATTGTGTGCCAGCATAAGGAAATTACAGCAATGCACTTTATAATGTTAAATACAGCGCATTCCTTCCTTTTCCATTTCCTGCAGCGCAGCAAGGTGACTTGCTGGGTTGCTCTGCGTGAAAGCTAGCTTAGTAAAGGTGACCCTTTAAGTCCAGCTTATTCACCCTTGGATAACTTAAAGACCAAACCATAGACATCATATAAAAGACATGCATCTGGTGACACAATAGACACCAAAGATCCTCTGGCTATACAAAGAGTAGTGACTACGGTCAGCCAAAGGCTCCGCACAAGTGGTCAAAGAATATCGTTTAGATCCATGCTCATTTTACTTGCCCTTATGGTCTGTGGACGAATAGTTGTAGTAGATATGTTGCTTTCATGTATCAGTCTCTGTTGACAGTGGATCAGTGAATTTATTCTACTGGGCGACGGTTTTGAGAGACGCTGTTTCTGTTTCAAATGAATGTGACATGTTTGGTTCGAGTTTCCATGTGTGTGGCACCTTGTTCGATGGGCTTGTTTAGATTCAGCCAGTAACAAGTAAGCCTGGTTGTATAAACAGGGTCAGTCATTGTTTTTTGATGAACACTGTGTCCTGAAGTTGGTCTTCGACACACCAAATGGAATTACTTTCTATGATCGGTTGAGTGGACTTTCTGGCTGACTGTAAGCAATACTATTTGTATTTCAGGTGGATCTGTGGTGCATAATGGATCAGCAGATGTATGGTTTTTATATGACCCCCCTATGTTTTGCTCTTTAAATGAACTTGGGTGGAATAAATTGGACATTGAATGGATATATAACTGAGTACGCTTTATCAAAATATAACAGAAATGTATTTGGACTATCTTGTGCGAACAGAGATTGGATACCAGGAGTATCACTCGGGTAGGGGAGGGGTGGGCGGTAGGTGAACTGCACTGAGACCTGAAATAAGCACAACACCATATTAATACTGCTAATCCCGAAAGGCCAGTGCTGCACTTTAGGGACAGGAATGATGACACGATAATAAGCTGCTCCAAATTCCCTGTAGTTCCAACACAAGCTGCGGCTGCTCTAGCCCAGCTCGGTGCAGCATACGCTGCAGCTTGGAATCAAGGCCTTGTTGCTATTTTTATTTACCAAAAATGATGAAATGCTGAAGCCATCCTTCTGGCATTCAAAACGTTGATCTGTAATTTCTAAAAAGGTTTTCGTCATACTTGCATCGAACTAATATTGTATATTTCCAGCTGAACAACAATGTGTACTGTTTGAAACACAATTATATATTTTTAAAATATATATATATTTTTATACAAGCAGAAACTTTACAATTAGACATTTATGACCAAATGTATGAAACCGTGCAATTTTGTAAATAGAGAGGCACAAAATGACACACCCTGTAACAAAGTTTAAAAGTGTACCTAATTGAAAGACGTGCAAAACTTAGGGAACTGTTATTAGCAAAACACATTGATTTGCCATAAGTGAATGGGCTGTTAACCCTATCTGATGAAATGTCCGATATTTCCTACCAGTCACAAGAGATATTTATTCAAGGTCAGAGCTTGCCAATTAACACATGAGGCAGAGCAAGTTCATAAATGAGGGTTTCAAGAAAATATTCAGTTTAAAATATCCTCAAGCCCTGAGGAGCAGTTTAGTCGCAGTAAGGAAATAGAGCCTGGAGGGCATTTTCTGTTGCACTGTCCGTAAAACACAAGATTAACAAACCTTAATAAGCAGTTTAAAAAAAAGTTACATGGAACACTCATGCATTTGTATAAAAGGAACGAAGAAGGCATCACTAATTTCCGGATATGTTACATTCTGTCATCAAGCTACCATCAGTGTTAAGCTTATCTATCCAAGTTTGTTCGTGTGCCTACGTATTCAATTGTGCCTTGGGCATGTATTTACCTTGTCAAGAATATGCCCACATGCAGCCAGTTTGCAGACAGATTCAGTACAGTAATATTCTAGAGCCACTAATGAGGCTTGCCATTATTTTCACCGCACTAAGGCTAGCCTTATATAAAGTACACCTGATTAGTAACTGACCCCACCATCTCTAGGGACTATTCTCCAGATTTGAGATCTCAACGTTGCATACCTAAATCTCAAAAGATACTTTCGTGAGAATGTATCACATCATTTCTCATTTTATTCCATGATTTGTCTATTTTTTCTTAATTTGAATTGTACTTCAAAATATCATCACTGGAGATGGAGAGTGGGTTTTGTTCCAGCATGTACCAACACATAAGCCACAAGTTACTGTTCTGTGTTGGTCTGTGATACATCTTCATCTTGATTTTGCAGCAATTATCTTTACTTGAGCTAATGCTATGTTAATGGGTAGGTGTGGTTTTGTCTTTGTGATACCCCCCACCCCCACACCTCATGGATTTATGCCTGCACCTATGCGGCACATGATTAGTGGTAAAAAGAAAATGGATGGTTGATCTAATTATAATACCTTGTGCTTTTCTACAAGCTTGACATTTCGTAGTTTTGTAAATAATTGGCGAGATTTATAAATAACCAAATTATTGGTATTCAAGAGCTCAACTTCTGAAAGATGATAAAAAGACCTGATGCCAAGAATAAAATCGATGGCCGTAGTGAGCAGAAATATCAAAACGTGGTTAAACGCCTGATAGGGTCGTGCCTGCTACCTTTTTGTGGTATATTATAGTGGCATGTTGTTAATGAAAGTGTGTGCAAATATAACGTTTTTCTGAGAGTTGGGAGAATTTTGCAATCTTTACACATCACAAAGGTTGAAAAGATTTTTTTTTTAAACTTTATCTACCCGTACATAATAATCAGAACTGCAAAATAATTCCTTAGCCATCAACCTGAATACATCAGTGTTACAGCGGAAACAGGGATTAAAAGACACGGCTAACCATCAACAGGGCTAACAGCCGCCGCTTTGTCGTCTAATGAGATGAACCTTTGCCGTTGTAGCTGAGAAGAAGAAGGTTAAAATATTTATTCAAAAATAATTACAAGAACTATCTTTATGATTTTGTACCATAACAAGAGTTGTTAAAGGTTTAAATGGTTTTATTAAGTAAATATACTTATTGAAAATCACAAATTAAAATCGGATTAATTTCAATCATGAATTAATGACAAAAATAAAAAAATAATATTGGTTAGTCTGTTCTGTAAAATATATCATAAATCATGTTCCATGGAGGAATAAATCTCTTGTCTAAGAATCAGGCAGAAATGGAGTTAGTCAGAGCCTATAAAGTGTCCAAATTAAGAGAGTGAGAGAAAGCAGAACGCTTTGTCATTTATATTTGCTCAAATAGATCAAAAATCAAATCAAGAACTTCCCATACAGAGTAGTTCAAGAAACTCAGTAGAGTCTCAATGCAGCAAGGTCTGGGTCTGGGTAAATAGGAGACCGGGCAAAGAAAGGTGGTGGGAACACGTGTTACGCTACTCTAGGAATACACACTAATATTGACTTCACATTTCATAGATTTGTAGCACATTTCTTTTCTCTTCTCCTGTCAGCCAATCAGCCTTCAATGCTCTCCTGGGAACAGGATCACTCCTCATCTTCTCACACAAATACAACGGTCCTTAAAAGACATTGTTGCACTCTTAATACTATATTAGCAATTATACTTTCATATAGAGTCATTTTCATTTAGGCTGTCCTTCTCACAAATGTATGATGTTATTTTAATATCTAATATCAGTTTCAAACCAGTAAACTATGTAAGAATCTAAACATCAATTTAAAAAAGGATAAACAGTTCTGCAGAATCATCTTGAAGAGGTAAATTAGTAGGTTAGAAGGTCAATTTCACATTGTAAAATTTGCAGTTCCATGCTTAAACTATTCATTACTTCAATTTACAAGAATTAGTTATATGTAGCAGGGATCTTTATATATGTGGAAACATCTACATAAGCAAGGTATTTGCTAATTAATACAAAAGTTCATGACGTGCTCAAGAAGCAAACTTTCTATGTGCATTCAGCATTTTCTATTCAACGTTATTTTCTAGCAGCATTGCTTTTAGCCGTCATTGAGGCCTAGTACAAGTGAAATTAAACATTGTACAGTTTTGTGCATTCTAATTATATTAGTACATCAAGCTTAACACATTTATTCTGTGAATTGAAACCAGCCCTAATTTTGTATTAATTATAAATCTGCTCCTCCACCAGTAATCATGGAAAGGAGGGTAATGAAGGGTTTCTCCTCTTCCTTGCATCCATTTGAATACACTGTTTTGTGATTGTTTATAAATATGTGACACCTGTATTCACGTCAAAGGCACTTGTAGATTACCAATCGCCATGAGTATTATTCTTTAAATTAGACAACAGTTAAAGGGGATTGTAGTACACTTTGAAATAGTGATTTTTGCTTCTTCACGTGATATTTGCTTTGTTTTATGAACATTCGTGTTTTATGTGTAAGACTGACATTGGGGCATTGCGGCTCTCACACAGAGGTTTGACCATGTGTAAATACTTTTTTTTCTAGTAGCACATCTTTTCATCCAGACATAGTATGTTGCAATTTATACTTATCTACGGTCAAGTGAAAATTGCCATAGAAACTTAATTGAATGACCTATTTGAACTAGCTATGAACTTAATGGAAACATGTTGTAACTGTTGACTGTGCCTCGGGGAGGGATTGGGACTTGTGCACCCGTTCGTGCTGTAATTGCTTTGCTGTGAGCCTTGCATTCGGTGAACATTTCAATGGTAGAAAAGTGCTTTTGATGTCATTTTGTAAATACCGAATGGTGCAGTCTAGACGCAATGCTTCAGGAGTAGTTGGCTTTCTTGTAGCTCAAGATATTGTAGGGATTTATCACTCAACCTAAAAAAGGCATTACTATGCTATCGTGACTAACAATATAGGGGCATATTCTCAAGGAGCTATTGCCGAGTTAATGGCACTTTATCGCAGCCAAAGTCACGATAAATTTATCGCCCCATTTACAAGCTGGTGTTAACAGCCCATAGCACCAGTTTACCTGCGATAGCAGCCGCAAAAAACAGAAGACCCCGGCAACTATCGCTAATGCGATGGAGAGTATGCGTTCCCATGCAAAAAGTCGCAACAACACCACTCCGCAACATTCACAACAACCAGCCAGATTGGAGATAAGATCACAAAACAGGTGATAAGGTGTGTTAGCAGCAGGAAAATAACACCTGCTCTGACCTGGTGTAAAATCGGACGACAGCCTGCACCACAAAAGGTAGAACAGCCCACAGCTTCACATGAAGAATAAAAGATGGCATGGAGCCATTGATCATGCGGCCCGGACACCCTAGAGGGCCACAACACCCACAGCCACCACCCCCAGGATGATCAACCTCCCCCGAACCCCCACCATCCCCCCCTGGATCAACACCGAGGCAGTGCAGACAAAGGCAGCGACCCTCCCAAATCGCACCAACCTCACAGACACAACACCAGAGAATGTCATTGCCCACTGCAGGCTCAAAAGAACAACCATCTTCCGCATCCTGAACACCAATGTCCACAGGATGATGGTAAAAATGTAAAAATTTATACTTGATACTTGTATAGCGCACTACTCACCCGCAAGGGTCTCAAGGCGCTTGTACGAATAACGCTGTGGAACCCATCCTGGCTTTCCCTGTGAGGTGTCCACTACTGGGCACCCCCAAGGTGGAGGCCAGGCATCATTAGCATTGTGGGGGCCGTTGTGGAGATTAAGCAAGCTATTGCACAGAGTTGCAGAGTGGGACTCCATGATTGTAATAGGCACCAAGGCGAGAATTATCAGGTCCGTGGAATTTTGAGCCCAAGACCCGCCGAGGCGGGCAATTGAACCCTGGTCCCGGGCTAGACCTCTGCATCAGGGTCTGCCGCTCTAACTATTGAGCCACACTTCTCTCTGTGGTATCAACACAGCGTACAGCCAACATCCCACCTCAGACAGAGCTGCAGGCCGTGATGCCCCGTTGGTCACTGGTACCCTCCAACCAATATCCGCATGAGTCGGAGGAGTCACACAGCCAGCCCAATCCAAGTCCCTCACAATGGTCCTGGAGGACACCATCAGCTTGGTACCCCACTATCTACACATCCCACACACTGTGCAGGAACAGCCGGAGACCAAGCAAGGCATCTATGCCACAGCTGACTTCCTGCACGTCAAGGGGCAATTGACTGCACACATGTCCTACTTGTGCCCCCTGGTAACACTGCACACAATAAGTACAACAGAAAGCGCATGTATCCCACCAATGTCCAGGCAATATTGGACCACCACGGAAACCCCGACAACGTTGCCGCCAACACCCCAGGCAGTGTGCATGAGCCCTACACCTTCTGACAGTCCATCATCAAGCTGCGCTACCAGGATGGCACCCACAGAAATGCACGCTCGTTGGCCAATATCAAATGCACACACCACACACCTCAACTCCACAATCATGCAACTCACAACACAGGAAATGCACATGTCACAAGCTCACATACAACATGCACACCCACCAGACACGACAGCACAACTTACTGTTGGAACCTGGGCAAGCCATGTACATTAGCCATCAACAGCATGTCACCTCAGCCACACAATAGCAGGAAGTGGGAAGAGGTGGGGACCAGACATGTGTGAAGGAGGCAAGTGACCGTTGAATATGAATGCACACAAGGCCACGTGTGGCGTGGTTGTGCTGGACAGACTGCAGTATGCCGACCACACACATATTCATGTCGACAGACGCTACTGGTGTATGGAGTGCAGTGGGCAGTGGACGCAACCATGTCACCCCAGGCAGTGGGGGAGATCAAAGAAATGTATCTTGGTATGTTCCCCCGTATGCGTGAGCGGGGTGGGCTGGCCCAGCGTAAGCCAGGTCAGCATTGGTGTGTGAATAAAAGGCACATAACTCAGGGTGTAGTCCTCTTCTGGAATGCCCAACATCTCTGCCAGGGTGGCGCGCTCACCCCGCCACGAGGCCAACACCGTTGCCGTGAGCAGAGTTGCCTGAGACCCTGTGCGCCTGCTGTACCCCAGGACACTTGTCCCTGAACTAGTCCTGCACACCCAGGCCTCAATGCCCACCTGCCGACACTGGTGTGTGTCGAAGAGGGCCCACCATGTGCCAGTGCAATCTCCAAGCCCGAGGGTCACGACCTTGGCAGCCTCCTCCAACCATCACCGCCTCCCTGAGCAAGGCCCGCAGTATCCCTTTCACATTGACGTACTCCACCGGCACACACAGCGGAGAAGTAGGTCACACATTTGGAACTGAGTCTTGATTACACCATGGCAGAGTACATTCATAATAGATGAGTTCATGTCACTATACTCCCTTCAATGTGGTGACACCAAGTCTGTGCATAGCATCACAACCACACGTGCATGTGGGCCCACGTGGACTACTGCCCTTGGCATATGCTGTGCACGAATAGGTTACTCATTTGGAACTGAGTCTTGATCATGCAATGGCCAGGTACACATGGCAATGCAGACTTTACATTACTGTACTCCCTTTGATGTGGTAACACCAAGTCCATGTATAGCATCACAACCACACGTTTCTGTGGCCCCTTGCTGGTAACGCCTACCAACTACACTGCCGTCGAGTTGGTCGCACAATTGGAACTGAGCATTGATTTTTCAATGGCAGAGCACATATTGCACACAAGGAGAGGTGTAAGAGGATGATGCTTTGCAGTCAGGGCAAAAAAGGATCATCGTTACGGAGGTGATCGTACACTACCAACAACTGCCCTGGTGTCACTAACTCTGTGCATCACGATAGAACAACACGTGGCTGTGGGCCACTGCTGACCGCTGCCTCAGGCCTATACTGTGGTCCAGTAGGTCACAGAGTCTTGATTTAGCAATGGCGGAGTTCAGTGTACCGGTATCATCGCAGACTGCATCCCTTCTCAGCCCGGATGCCACTAAGTCTGTCCCTGACATTCATGGACACTCACTAGTCATACATTGGTGGCGTCTGAGGCTATGGACTAGGGGGTAGTTTCATCCTCATGTAGCTAATACTGAATTGGTTCTGGCTACAAGGCTGTCGCTTGCCACCCCACCATTTGCTGCTTCTGGATAAAATCTGACCTTCCGCATCATGCCCTGGAGGACACCTTTCACTGTCCCCGCAACCCTCTGCCACATTCACCTTCAACATCGAAGAGGACCCGTCCAGTCCCCGTGGCCCTACCTCAGTGCACTGCAAGTAACCGTCCCGTGGAAGGGTGCCTGTGCTGGCCACTGTGCATCCATGGCCACTAACTCTGTGTTGGTCAGGTCTGGGACACCTTCTTCTGAGATGTTGGATAGCCTCTTAGGCGATGGCCCTGTGGTCATCAACACCATGTCTCTGTAGCCTTGCGCTGTCCGCTGCCTCTGGCCTTAACTGTGGCACACCAGAGCTCACACATCAAATCGAGTCCTGACCGGTCCGGACGTCGCATCACCCCTGTAGGCACACGCCACCATCGCCAGGACCACCTCCGACTGCCATCTGCCAGAGTCGAAACAGTGGTACTGGCAGACTGACGGAGTTTCTCACACCTGTCGTGGATGCTATCTTCTGCCGGATCCCCTGCTCAGCACTCCAGGGGCCACTGACTCAGTGCACCACAACCCATGGACCTTTACTGATTGAGTTTTGTGCTGTGGAGAGCTTGTGCAGCAATGTCACCTCAAGCAGTGTGGGAGACCTGGGACGTCGATGAGGAAGATGATGCAGGTGTAACACACACCAATGCATCTGCATCAGGAATATCTCGCAGGGACACAATCCCAGACTTTTTCTTTCCATGAGCGCACTCAGCTCTAGTGCCCCAACCTCATTGCACTGCAACTCACATACACTTCTGTTTGCATGTTGGGTGACCTCTGGACTTGCTCCGGCTCCCTCCATGGTGCTCAGCAGTTGACTCTGTTATGCAGGTGTTTTCTGTTTCCGTTGCACTGGTGTCCACTGTTCAACTTGTTGCCAGCACCAGGCACTCTGTGTGGGCTCGCTTATACTCACCCCACACACATCCAGCACAGGCATCACTGTACATGAGGCCCTGCCAATAAAGGGGCCGGGCGCACGTGCCCATGGCCAGTTCAATATTATATTTGTGTTTGTCCCTGTGGTCTTGTTGCACGCATGAGGGCACTGGGCCCTACAAAATTACATTGTGCTGTGTTCAGCAGGCGCAGACATGTCTTCGCAGTCAGCGGGTTGGAGCTTGAATGTAGCTTTGTCATCACCCACTCAATTTGCAAGGGGAGTAGCCTGGGCCATCGTATGCAGAGCCAACGTGGGTGTGTGCCTGCTATTTGCGTGCCCATAGGCGTGGTTCTGTACTGTAATCTGCATGTGTCTGTATGGCAGTGTGAGTCTCCTTTGTAGGGTGTAGGTGGTCCCTGAAGGATAATAGATACCAGCGTATATGATCTAGTTCGCCTTCCATGGGTTCAGAACCCAACCACACCTGTTCGGCCACCTCCTTTTGGCGTGCTGACACCTGGCATTGGGGAGCCATGTGTGGGTTGGTAAAGTGTTGTGTGCCAGCTATGCTTATGGGTGCTTCCTGCTGTGTGGTCTGTTGCAGGGTTGGTGTTCTCCTCTAAGTCGCTTTGCTGCCCGGGTCCTGGTGGTGGGTTGCGTGGGATGTCCATGGGCTGTTGTAGTGCTTCGGTGTCGTAGGTGTGGTGGTCCTCTCCTGCATCATAGATGTGTTGTCTTTTGTGCTGTGCTGGAGGTGTTGTGTGGCCCTCTGCAATGTGAAAGGGAGATGCATGTTGACATTGTGTTGACATGTATGTTGGCGCATTGTTCTTGTTAACATGCAGACTGTGTGACAATGTACATTGTGACTGTTTGGGAGGTGAAGGATTTGGATGCAGGATAGTGTACATTTGGACTACATGATGGATGTGAGGTTGTACGCGTACATTTCCATTTCACAGTTTACAGTTAGATGTAGAAGGCCAGTTGTGTCCTCTGTTACACAGAGTTGTGTTTGCGCATTGTACCAAATTGTCGTAAATGTGGGTGTGCTGTTCTTGCGATGTGTGTGTGCTGGAGTGTGCTACGGGAAACATGGACATGATCCTGGGTCATTGTGGGTATGCAGTGTGCTAGACTTCATTGTGCATGTGTGCCATTGTGCCCATATCCCCCGGTCCCCCCAGTCCCTGGTCGTTACTCACCCTGTTGATGTTGTGTCAGGTCCTATCGAGCTGTGTCCGTACTCCCGACTCCTTGCACCGTCTCCACACTGATGACTTTGGCCTCCGTTTCCTCCATCTCCTCCTGTGGCGCAGGACTACCGCCTCCTGTCGCTTTTGCTGCCTTCCTGTTGGCAGCGGCTTTGTGCCTGGCTTAGGTTTTAACATCATGCCAGCGCCTCTTGGCCTCCTCCATAGGCCTCCTCGACACTGCGACTGCATTCCCGGTAGTCTAATTGTGGGCCAGTTGATGGTAGTGTTTAAGTATGAGCGTCAAATCCGCTCCGCTCGCGGATTTCGCGGATTTTGGGTAAATCCGCAATCCGCGAACTCCAGTGAATTTACCAAAAATCCGCGAATACGCGAGCGGCGGATTCGGGGGGCAAAAGTTCAAGCCTTCAAGCTTGAAGTTGTAACTATTTTAGGATGGCGCCGGCAAGCTGCCAGCGCCATCCTAAAATAGTTACTAAGTCAGCTAAGTTAGCTTCAACAGGAAGCACTAATAGATAAAATAAAGCAGGTGCTTTATTTTATCTATTAGTGCTTCCTGATCGGTCTCTGACCTTTTATACACACAAGAGGCATGGACTCGCATGGAATCCCCGCCCGTATGGCCCTGCCCACACACTTGCCGTGTGAACCGTCTTCCCGCCATTTACCCACTATAATGGACAGTTGAAGCTCAAATTCAGTGATGCATAAATCAGCCCCAAAACAATCGTGAGCATTGTCGAGGCTGGACAGGAGTGCTTTCTTCCCAAATCTACCGTCGAAAATCAGCTGTGATGCTGGATAGAGGCCTTTGCATCCTTGACTTTCACGAGCACAATCCGCAAATCCGCGGATTTTGCGGATCAACAATATCCGCAAAATTCGCGGATCGTGGATCCGTGAAATCCGCCCATGCTTAGTAGTGTTCTGTCACCTCCGTGACGCAGATCTGGTTTTCCTGCGGACTGCACCTCGTCTTCCTCTCCCTCTTCTCCGTGGCCTTCCCCGAAACCTTTGCTCCTGGTGGTCTGTGGGGGTTGTGGGGTTTGCGTCGGCCTCTGCGCTCAGTCAGGGTACATCCATGTTGCTACGCACTTTTGGATTGTTTCTGGTGGGTTGTATTTGTATCTTTTATAATGCATTTTTCCACCAGACGCGTGGGATATGCAGGCCTGTCACTGGTTTTCACTGCTTTTTGTACTGCGATTGGCCTCATCGCAGGATTTTTTGCATTCACGTTTCACATTTTTGCTGCATGGCATTGATTTTTATGCAGACATTTGACACCTTATCTGAAGGCTATCGCATGGTACCGCCGTGGTGAGAGTGCTTGTTTAACACAGCGTAATCTTGCCATGATAGACTGCGATATTGGAAGTTGTGTTAAGTAACTTTTGCGATGGTTATCACACGTTCTTGTAAACATGCCCCTCAGTCAGGAGAACTTAAGATATAATTTTAAGGAAACTAAAGACAACCTGTCCCAAGCAGAAGTTGGCACATGGAAATACATTGATTGGTCTAAATAGAAAGCATACCGGATCACAAAATATTTTACTGGCATCTTTCATGTCCTTGGTGGTAAGTTTAGGCAGTGCTTGCTCCAAATACATTTTACCACCTTGTTATGGAAATAAGATTTTAGATTTAATGTGCAACACAAACCTTTGTGTACAATTGCTGTGAGGAATTGTGTTGTAGTGATGATGTGTTTTGTTGTATTCTTGTGCTGTTGCATTATTGCAATGTGATTTTGTTTTGTAGTAGTGCTTTTTTGTGTTGCTTTTTGTTTTGACTGTTTTGTTGTGATGTGCACTGTTATGATTTAATTGTGTTGTCATATTGCTTTCTGTATGTTAGGTTTGTTCAATTATGTTTTGTTGTTTACTTTAGAGATGTCGACAAATGCTACTACGTTTCCAGCCCAAAGCAGCACATGGCTTGAAAGTTCATGTAACAAACAGCCATTTTTCACTGTCCAAGGCAGTAAAACAGCACTTCTCAATCTTTTATACTAATTAAGACACCAGTCACCTCAAAACTATGCTGGTAACTTAGGGCCTAATTTCGAATCTCACAGTAGTGCATCGATGGCAGTCTGGCCACCGCTGCACCAGCGGTGCGACCACTGGATTACAACTTGGGCAGTCAGACCGCCATGGCACTGCCTCAACCACCAATGATCAGAGATTGCTACAATAACTTTCATAGATTGATTGTCTCAGAGATCATTGTCAGCATTGTTGCCTGTCTATGGGAGTAAAACTACAATTTTCAGCACCCTTAGGGTACTAGCAGGGGGTTCCTAAAATAGTCATCACCTGCAGTGGTCCAAGCGCTATATAGCACGCTCCTTCGTCCTCCCATCAAAGATTATTGACAGTATTGGTGCCTGTCTGTGGGCGCAGAACTACAATTTCCAGCACTCTCAGGGACCCAGGGTGCGGTACCTGAAATTGTTATCCCCTGCAGCGGTCTAAGCGCTTTATAGCACGCTTCTTCATCCCGCTGCGTGGGTCCCGCATGGGCCACTCCACGGCCTGGCCGGGGCTGATAGCGGACCTGTCCTGTGCCTATCAAGTACAGGAAGAGGTGGGGCAAGGCCACCTCCCTTGGTCCTGTAGCTGAACCATGGCTATCCAGGAGTAAGAACACCTTCCATTGATGGTTTATGGACAATTGACTTTCACAGCCTCTTACTTGGCTGTAATCCTGTCTGGGATCTGCACACTTATGATTTCAATCTAGTGATTTCTGCAGGATTGGTTTCTTCTTTAGTCATGGCTCGAAAACTATGCTGTTTCCCTCTGTTGTTTGTCTAGGTATCCCTCCATTTTAAAGCTTTACTGTTAGCTTGTTGCGTGGACTGCTTCACATGTGATATTCTGTTGGGGAGGGTGCTGCAGAAGTAGGCCCTACTGTTGATATACTTGCAATGTGGACTATTAGCAATTCGAGATCTTTTTATATGCTTAATACTTGCTTCATATAGTTACGGGGAAAATGAAGTGTTCTGATAAACTTGCTGGTGAACCAATGGGAAAAAAGCTACAGACTGCTCCAACCATGCTAGCACTTTACAAGCCATTGACAACCTCATAGATGAGGTAAAGCATAACTTACATCCCAATGTTTCTAGTAATCTTGGTGCCAAATTGAAAAAGCTGCTAGTTGCTCCTCTGTTTAAGAAAAAGGCTGGCAAAACTAAATCACTGCCACTTTCGGCTACTAGCCCAAAAGTAAAGGTGCTGTGGGAGTAAGCTGAAGATAGCCCCCTACTGTGTAATTCACCTAAACCTTAAACTCTTTAAGAACTTGTGTTCCTACATTATAATAATGTGTACACTCTGGTCCCAGTATTATGTCCACTAATGACCCTGGAGCTTCTGTTGTTCCTGGCCAGCAACCCCTAGAGGTGGAGGACACCACTGCCCATATTGGAGAACTTTGGGCAGTTATTAACTCCTTGAGGGCAAAGGTAAAGACCTTAAGGGACAAGCTTCAATCCAGTATTCCATTCCCCTACCAGTAGGCCAAAAAGAGAGACATTAGGTTTCCCACAACAAGGGGGGTTATGTTCTATTCTGATTCTTTGTCCAAACTGCCCCTCCCAGAGCATGTAGCATAGCACCCGCAGGTTCCTTGGTTTTTCCTGGGGATCTTGCTTATATATTCTCCCTGCCAATAGCCAGGCACCAAAAATCCCTCATTATCAACCTATATGAATATATTAACAACGCTAAACATGCTCCCGAGTGGGGAATGTGGGGATTTTTATCCAATTTATCTAATCCATGTTCACACCCTGCTCTACCTCCTGTTGTTGCCTCGAAAACTGTCTCTTCTGTTGAGTCACATACCTCTACCCAACCACTGATCAAAACTAACCAAAAATCTTTTACTCATATAAGAATGATACATTTGACTGTCGTGCCAAACTTACATGAACACGCAAAGGAAGAGGAGGCTTCCCTGATAAATAAAGTGACCCACTGGATCAGGGCTGTGAGGAAGTGCTATAATGTAATCCACTCTGAAATAGGGCAACTTGATTGCCAGTTTTCAGATACCTTAGACAGTATTAAACTACAGTCTGACCATCTTTTAATTGTGAAGGGCCTATTGTCATTTTAGGCGCGAGCCTTTATATACACAAATTCACAGATACTGTTTCAAACAAGGGTCCCTCCATAGAAGAGTAGAACAATTTCAAACCATTTCTCCTCTTACCCCCAGTGGACTTACTGGACAGCAAAAGGATTCCTACCTCGACCAATAGTCTATGTTGAGCGCCTCTTCCAACTCAGGTTCCAATATGTTGCACCTGTCCTGTTCCAGCCCCACCCTTGGAGGACTTCTGTGACCTAACCTATCCTATTAAAAAGGATGCCCACCCACTCCCTCCTAGAGATATTATGCGCTCACTAGACAGTGAATTATCTTTCCCTCCCCTGGATGCATGAGCTCTATCCAGGAGCATTTTTACAAATGATTTTATTCTGGTTTGTTGGAATATTGTGGGATAAAGGAAAATACATGCCCAAGGGGACTAGGGGGGACTTCATTGAGATGGCCGATATAGCTATGTTGCAAGAAACCTGGAAGATAGGGAAGGTTTTTAAGACATTCGATGTGCCAGCCCGCAACTCCAAGTCAGGTAGACCCTCAAGTGGCCTATCCACTTGGGTTAAGATTTCCCTGGGATGGCATGTTAGACAGCTATCCATCGACTTCCAAGACTTACTTGTCTTGAGGATTCCCGATTGGAAAATATAAAAGGATTTCTTTTTAATGTTTGCAGCAGGAGTGTTTCCAAGACAGCAGAGTCCCCTGTTTTACAACAATTGAGTGACGCTTTTAAAAGTGACACTTTTATTATAAAGGGGGAGGCAGCTGAAATTGTGGCTTGGGATGTAAGCATGTGATTTGAACTCTCTGCACTCCAAAGAGAACTAATGGTGATGTAGATCAAAAACGGTTTATTACCCACATGTCTGGTCCATGCCTAAAGACCCTGCCAAAGGTAGCCTTGCAATTGCTGGATCTCTGTGTGTGTTGCCATCTGAGAGCCTGCAATAGTAGAACTAAGTCTGATGAAGAGAGGGGACCCACTGGACCTTCAATTCCGGGAAAACATAGTTGATATGGAAGTCTTACCTATGTCAGAGAGTGGCCACTTTCCCCTGCTTCTTAGACTCCATAGCAATGCAGACAGGGCACATAGGGTCCCTCGAATGTACTGTAATGATCTGTCTGTTAGCAACAACCAAAGGAAGGCTAGGTGTGAGTCTGTAGTAAACTATGGGGATGTAAATGCCTATTTATACTAGGGCCAGGCTTCCATCTTGACCCTTACAGCTGACCTAGAGTTAGTAACTGGTAAGATCATGGATGTTAATGCTAAGTGGTGTGAGGAAATGAAATTAAGGTTTTTTACCACACCCCCTTCTAATAAGAACCCTACCTCAACTGCAGATCCCCATTGTTACAATAGGGACTGCAGAGTAGCAAGGAGCCACCTTCTTAGTACACTTAAGGAGGGCTCACACAATATTCAGTCTGCTAGAGCCAGCTATAAATTTGCCTCAAAATGTACAATTATCACTTGGGACACGGCCATCTGGAGCAACATCTAACAGTTATGCTTACAGAGAACCGGGCAGGTTTTTTTCATGTAATTTCACATGATGCTAAGACAACCAGTTTGAAGCCTGAATTCCATATTATTCATCAGGATTGGGTGAAAAATGTTCAATCCTTATATAGCTCCTCCCTACCAAACCCCCACCCAGCTCTCTGACAAGTCTGGCCCAAAACTGGCTACAACACATTGCTTGACTTTATGTCAGAACCCTGAGTTTGACCGAATCACTTCGGACCATTTAATTTCCAAACCTATCATTTGGGCACCCTACCTTATTCGCGTTGCCAACGACATTATGGTGGGCACGGATATACCTACATCTTGGAAAAGTGTGGAGATCATTCCTATTTTTGAGAAAAGTTCAAAACCAGATCTGGCAAACTACTGGTCAATCAGTCTCATTGATTCCAGCCAAAACATTTTTTGTAATCTAATACTCAATCGGCTACTTTCCTGGATCAATGAAAATAATATTCTGACTTCATTTCAGGCTGGATTCTGCTTCAAAACCAATAAAGCCAACCAGGTCTTCAGGTTCCATCTAATAAGGCAGAAAGAGGTTGGCCTAAACAGAGGCAGTCTCTATGTCGCTTTCTTTGACCTAAAGGTAGCTTTTTATATGATCCTTAGAGACAAGTTATGCTGCACCCTTAGAGATCTAGGGCTTCCTGGTCCTCTTCTTAAAATTATAATCTGACTCCATTATGACACTTTTGCCCAAATTCATTGGGGAGTCAATGGGGAACTACCTATCCCTTTGGGGGTCAGAAGGTAATAAGGCAAGGTTTGTACTTACCCCCACGCTGTTTCTGCTGTGTATAAATGGGTGTAGCTATTATCTATTGGCCTGCAACAATGTGTCCCTGGTCCTCAAGGGAATCAAAATGCCAGCTCTGTTGTTCACAGATACCTTGTTAGTATCCAAGACTTCCAAAGGCCCTGAGACACTTTCGAAACAGTTGAGTTCGTTCTTTTTGGACCACTGCCTAGTAATTAATGCAAACAAAATCAAGATCTTGGTCATCCACCCCCATAGAGGACTCAGAGTGGTCATGCCCTTGGAAGGGGGGGAGTTAAAGACAGTGCTAGACTTTGACTATCTTGGTATTCGTCTAGGTAGCAACAACACCTGGATTAACACGATTACAAAAAATACACTAATTGAATCACAAGACAACGACTATCTTAAAATTTGCAAATAAGTCCTCCCTTCATCCAATCTTTACCCTTCTTGAAGTCTGGAGTGCTCAAACCATAGCAGCTGCAACATACAGAGCAGAACGATAGGGCTATGGTAACCTAAATGTTTTGGAAGTAGCTGAGAATACATTTTTGAGAGCGGTGCTCAAACTCACACAAAACTGAGGTATTCCGTCCATAATTTCCCTAATCCGACTGAAACCAATTCTATATTCGATGCAAGTCTGGTCTTCTCCTGTGCTGGTATGCTATAGGGTGGGTCTAAGAGATGTTTTGGATAGGTCTCAGGATGGGGCGAATCTTCTGTGTCTGGATTGTGTAAAACAATTTGTTTATTCTGGGTCGGCAAGAGTTCTGGCTAGATCCAGACAGTATTACGCCATCTGTAATTCAAAAAAGGAGTCGAAGCCCCCCTATTGGGAGCATGAGGAGGAAAATTGCCCAATCAGGTATGTTTGGGGCACATGGCCGAACACTTAAGAGAGTTCAAGCCACTTCCTTCCTTTCTGAATTATACAGACAAAATTGACCTTCTTTTTACAAAAGCACTTTGTCTAAGGTTCAGGCACGGTACACTTGCACTTGCTTCATTTACAGTCAAATGGATAGGTAGCCTCAGGTGTAGCAGAACCTATTCTGTATGTAGAGGGGGTGAAGAAACTGTTGATCACTTATTGTTCTTTTGTCCTAATTATTGTAAGCAGTGGAAGTGTTGATAGTCCCCCGATATTGACTCTTAGTTGTCCGCCATTACAGGGTAGCCTTGAGAATATGCAGAGCAGATTCATCCCCTGTCATAATCTTTTCCGTCGCCAAGTAGTACCTTTAGAATATTAAGCCCATTTGGCATACAATTCTCTCCCTCACCGGCACAAATGCTGCAGCTCACCTCCCCTTGACAATACATCAGCCCTGGGCCATTCAGACACTATTTTATAATATTTTACCATGTGGTTTTAATGTCCTTATGAAATCACTATTATTAGCAAGTGAGTTTGTAAATTGTTCATTTAATTGTTTTAATATACTTGTAAAGATGTGATGCATTTGTACTGTATTGCTAATATGCTATTGTTATGGTCTATGACCAAAATAAAGAATTAAACAAGAAGAAGATTGTTTAAAGCATTTACAAGACAGTAAGTAGTAATGCAGAAATCTCTTGTATTTGCTCGTGCATGTCTGTGTAAATCAACCCAAAATGCCCAACTCCCTGTTAGTAAATGTTCAAAGAGGACACAGTTCTATACATTTGTACTAATTTCTTAAGTTGATTTCCAGAAAAGTGATATTTTATTCTTAGATGATTTACAGCAAAGGGAATCTAAAAGTGTGTAAAACAGTACTACTGGACTACTGCTTTACACACTTTAAAATGAATTTGAAGAGCAGAGGACACATTCCGAATGGTCAAAAGCAGTAACAGACCAGGGATACTCATGGGTCAGCACAATCTGCTTCCAAAGACAGTGATGGGAGCCAGCCTCCTTTTTGCAAAATGGAACTGAGACATGAGGAAGATGGGGGTAAAAGGGGAGAGCCTGACTCATGCCTTCAGCACTTGCACAACAGAAGCCACGAAAAACTGGGCAAAAGCTGATTGGCCGGTCGACCAAATAAAGAGAAGAAGCAAAGGTAAAACCACAAACCAAATGCAAAATTAAAGCTCAACTGACAGGGTCTGAACCACTCACAAGATTGAGAAACCCCACTGAGACGTACAAAGGACGTATTGGGACCAGACTCACACATCAGAAGGACCTTTATATGGGGGAAATATTTATGGCAGCAAGGAGAACCTGGAATCCCTCATGGTTTTGTGAATGTTGACTTTATTTTACCCAGGCAAATACCTTATGAGATGGATGGAGATGAAAAACTGTGGTTGGTGATCAGGGCTATGAGGAGAGCCAGGAATTATGTATGGTATTGACAGCTGCCTCCTCTCTTGAACAAGGCAGAGACCAATATCAGGATCACCTCTAGCCTCTGTTGTATGTGAAAGTAACAACTGGTTCCAGCATCAACGTGGTAAAAAGACTGACGATAGGTGCAATTTATTTAGATATAGAAAGACTAACTGTGTAGTGGAGGCAAATTATGCAATATCCTTTCATCTCCTTGATTTTCTGTCTACTGTAAAGAATAGTAAGTACTGATAATCTAATCCCATGGCGATTTGCCTTATTTGCACTCTGTCCTGACAAGATTATTTCAGGAGTTTTCCATTGCACAAATTAGATTGCTCTTCTTTCATGGTAATGCAGTTAGATTTTGTGCAGTTGTACAATTGCATTTCAATGTACCAGCAGGAATGATCAATTATTTCACTGTGTGAGGTTGCACATTGTAAACCTATAATACGAAGTAGGTTTGTTGAATACACAAAACTTACAGGAAAAGAGCAGATCTGATTGCTCCTTTTCAGGATATTAAAAAGTACACTTTAAGAGGGTAGTTCATTCTTAATCATTGGGCGTAGCTTCAGGGGGTGTGTTTGGGGTGTTACACCCCCCAATAAATGTATTTTATAGTAGATAATTGGGTATAGATATTCTCATCCGGGCATTGGGAGATGCCTGCCAGATTTCACCAGGGGTTTTTATTTACACACTCACGCTCTCTCTCAATCTCTGTCTCTCTGTTTTGAAGGCTTAAAAAATATTGGTTATTTTGCAAAAATATTGTTGGGCTCATTTACAAGCCCCTTGCACTGCCTTGCGCTGCCATTGCATCACTTTCATTGATGCAACAGTGGTGCTTAATTTGCTCCATGTTTACATAGATGAAGATGCAGGTTATGTCCATTTTTCTTGTGTCAGAATCAGCTGTGCCACGCTATTTTTTAATTTATGCAAGATAAGCATTCTATCGGAAATGCCTCCCATAAGGGAGTCAGTGGTATTTACTGGATTTATTCTGATATTGTAGCCCTTTTGTATTACCTTCTGGTGTCCGCTGTTGTGACTCTTTCAATTTAGCTTGAGTTTGGCATTTCCACTGCTTGTCCAGTTTTATTCTTTTTTCAAACCCTCCCTTTCATATTAATACCAGGCATTTGCAGTGCTGGTCATGGTAGCATTACATTTTGTTTGGGTAGGGCGGAATGCCCACAGTGCCTCAAATGTCACGGTGTTGTGTTCTGTTGTGCTGATGTAGTATAGGAGAAAAAGATGCAAAATAGTCTTCCTAAGGTGTAAGTTTGCCAGAAGCCGTAATGGGGCATTTACATGTGAATGGTGAAGAGTAATTGTGCTGGAAGCTGACCAGTGATTAGTGTTGTTATTGGATTAGAGATGACTATGTTACTGGAGAGCAAACTTTGTAGATGTCAAAAGGGGTAGGAACTATTGGGATGAGCCCTGGTAAGTTTTATGTTTTGTAAAAGCATCGACGCACCTTTCCGTGTAGAAATAACGGCTTCGGAATGGCTTATCCAGGCACTGTTCTTCCTGAGGAGGGAAAAGTTATGTATTTTATTCTAAGTGTTAGAACTGGGGTCTCTAGTTGGCTGAGGTAGGAACCTTAGTCCAAATAGGGGCCCTTGCTTCTAACTTAGGGAAAGGAAGGACACCTTCTCGGATAGCCCCTGCTCACCCCCTTGGTAGCTTGGCACGAGCAGCCAGGCTTATATCCAAGGCAAATGTGTAAAGTATTTGCAACCATGCTCTCAGTAACCCAGTGATGACACCAAAATGGACTCCACACGAGTTTCATGAAAACAATTATATGTTTATTAAAAAAGATATACGATGAGACCACACAAAAAAAATCCAACAAATGCGTATTTGGAATATTTCACCTTGCCGGTTATAAGGCCAGCAAGCACTTGTAGTATTAATGAGCAATTCTCGATGATCCAATGCAGTCCTAATGCAATGCTATGCAGTTTGTAATGCAAGAATCAGTCACTTCGTAATGTAAAAATAATGCAGTTTTTAATGCAACAATCAGGCAGTTCGTAATGCAAAAATAATGCAATTCGTAATTAACCCTGGCCGAAGTACTAAGCTACGTTTGTGTAGTTTGTGAAGTTTGCGCTACTTCGCACTACGCAAATTGCACATAGCACAGTGCAAACACGTGTAATGTAGCGTAGCAGTAATTTTTTGCTTGCTCGCAGTCCTCAACGTCAAGTTGGTGACCGCGAGTGAGCAAAATGACATCCCGTCGAGACTTCTTCCTCGTTCACGATCAGCAACATCAAGGGGATGCCAGTCTGGGCCAATGACAATGACGATGGCAGCACTTCTGGTCATGCTGTCGATTGAAGCAGAGAACAAGACTTCTCCGGGACACACAGTCACGGGGCAATTTCTAACAAAGGTCTCTGGCTGCAACAGGGCAAATGCACAACACGTCGCTGCGACTCACTTGAGCTCCGGGTGCACACGATCACAGGGCAATCCTCACGAAGGTCTCAGGCTGCGCGAAGCACATGCACACAGCGCGGCTGAGACTCACTTGGACTCCGGGTGCACATGATCACAGGACAATCCTCATGAAGGTCTCAGGCTGCAACAGGGCACACGCACACAACATTGCTTAGACGCACTTGTACTCCGGGTGCACACGATGAGAGGACAATCTTCATGAAGGTCTCAGGCTGCAACAGGGTACATGCACACAGCGTCCCTGAGACTCAATTTTGCTCCGGGTGCACACAATCACAGTGCAATCCTCACGAAGTTCTCAGGCTGCACGAAGCACACGCACACAGCGTCGCTGAGACTCACTTGGACTCCGGGTGTACACGGTCATGGGGCAGTTCTTACGAAGGTCTCAGGCTGCAAAAAGCACACGCACACAGCGTCACTGAGACACGCTTGGAAACTTGAATGTTCCTGAGTTTCCACAACAGGGAGCCAACTCTCCTCTGGCCCTTAGAGACACGTTACTTCGGGACACAGCACACAGCAAAGTCCTTTCAAGCAGGGCGACACAACACACAGCAAAGTCCCTTAGCCTCTCCTTAGTTAAATCAGCAAACTGCAGGCCAGTCCCAGAACACACAGCAAGGGTCAGTCCTTCTCTTCAGTCTCTTCAGCTGTTCTTCCTTTGGCAGAGGTTCCTCTTGACCGCAAAGTAGTTTCAATCCTTTTCAGTCTTTATCAGTCCAACGTTCAGGGGTTTCAGCTCACATAGTTATACCCCTAAATGTCTTTGAAGTTTTTGTGTTGAGGGAGGCACTGACCCTTGACCAAACCAGTTCTGGGTGTCTTCCTGCCAGTGACACCTTCTTCCTTTGATAGTGGGGGTCTGGATCCTCAATCACTCAGCAGGAGAGGGCGCCATTGTTTTATGGCAGCAGCCCAGGACTCTTCACCTCCAGGGGCTACCCCTCCCCCCTATACTGCAGATGCAGGTCAGCCTGTTGCTGTCTCACCTCTTCCCCTGGGTCAAGACATGCCCCAGATCCTATCACATTCAAATCCAGACAGTCAATCCACAACCAGGCAGAGACACACAGAATTGTTAGAACAAAGAAACCAGCCTCTTCTAAAAGTGTGGTTTCTAAACACACTAAACACACAATTCAAAAATCACCTTCACAAAAAGATGTGTTATTAAATTGTGAGTTCCGGCACACTAAACCTCACCTCTCCATCTTAAGCCTATGGGAAGATAGGCTGGAAACATATTACACAGCCTTCCCCATGCTGTCCTATGGGCAAGATGGCAACAGTGAAAAATGAATTTGGCAGTTTTTCCCTGTCAAGACATGGTTCATACCTTAGTACATGTCCTACCTTTCACATACACTGCACCCTGCCCAGCGGGGTACCTTGGGCCTACCATAGTGGTGTCTGATGTGCATAAAAAGGGATGGGTAAGGTCTGGCAAGTGGGTGCTCTTGTCAGGACAACAAGGCAGTTAAACAAACTGCGCACTGGCACTGCAGTGGCAGGCCTGAGTTCTCTCTTTAGGGCTACTTGTGTGGGTGGCACAATTAATGCTGCAGGCCCACTAGTAGCATTTGCATTACCAACCCTGGCACACATAGCGCACTTTACTAGGGACTTTACTAGTAAGGCAAGCATACCAATCATGGACAACCAATTACCATTACACTTTACACAGGGAGCACTTGCACTTTGCACTAATCAGCAGTGGCAAAGTGCCCAAAGCATCTAAGCCAGTCAAACGTAATCCATAGCAGCATCAAAAATAGAGGAGGTAGAGGCAAAAAGTCTGGGGTAATCACACCAATAAATGCCAGGTCTAACACTAAGCCAAAAGGATAGACAACTAGCGTAATTAAATCTTTCCTTCTCCAGATCTTCATTAAACTTTCTTTGTGAATGACATGTAACTATGTGGGTGACAGCCTACCTGCAACTCCCTAGTATATGGCAGGGCATGAAGGATTAGAACCCCAGCAGGTGTAATGCACTTAAGTACCCACAGCTGTGTGGCCTGCTATCATTTTAAAAGCCAGACCTTCCTTGCAGGCTGCTTTAAAATTTAAATTATATGCAAATTTGACTTTGGAATTAAAGGTACTTCCAAAATCTACCTTATTCTTACATATAGGTCACCCCTAAGTTCTCCCCTAGGTGCCCAGGGGGTCGTGTGCCTTGTAACTATAAGCAGGGACATTATAAAATAGGCTTCATATGCCCTCATGGGGGAACAACTGCCAACTTTAGTTTTCCCCATTGTAGTACATTAGCTCCATTGGCTAACATAGGAAGCCTTTTTTAAACTTTATTAAAGCCTAACCATTGACAGGAGTGAGCTAAAATGATGCTTCAAAGTGTCTAATATTTAGAATGAATACAACAACTTTCTAAGGTTAGGTTATTAAACCTATGACAGAAAAGAAGTTACAGAACTTGTTTTTCTGATGTGCCTATATTCAGCGGTAGTGTAGCCTCTCCGGATTCACCAACATTTGACAGGCTGAGCCAAGCTGCTCTGATGTGTGAAGAGGTGTGAAGTGGCATGATAGGAAACAAAGACACCTGGAATGAGGAGATTTGCAAGATGCAGATCAAAAGGCAGAAATGGGTCTGGGTACCCAGAATGGTCTTCAAAAAGGGAAACACACTTAGGATAGGACGCAGGCCCACCCCCACTTTCAGCACCCCAAGTCAGATGGGAGCCCCTGTAATTGAATTAGCATGGGGCCTGGAAGGGGAAGTTTTATGGCTATGTTTGCCACATCTGTAGGTTGGGTCAGTGTGACCTTAAGCTCCAGGAGAGATTTTCTCCATTTTAGATTTTGACAAACAGTGCTTTCTGGGATAAGAATTTTCCACACTTCAGGGGAAGTGGTCATCAATGAGGCGGCACCCTACTATAGGAGAAGGGCCCTGAATATTGTAGTAATGTAGAAACAGCTACTAGTGATTTTACTGCATTGTTAGAAAAGCAGCAAATAAATTAATGTCCCTTCGTTTTCACATGACCTAAAAATTCCAACAAAAATATAAGGCACAGGAACGCATGGGGAGGAAGGCATACCAGGAGGTCAAAAAACAAATAAAAAAATTGCCAAATGGTGATACTAAGCATTGATAATGATAGAAAAAGACACTTATTTTCCAGAGAAAAAATTTAAGCAAAGGATTCATTGAGTGAGTTATTTATGTTATGTTAATTGGGATTTATAGAGTGCGCAGCTACTCCCAGGAGTGTCCCGACGCTCTTTCAAAATATAAAAGAGATTTATTTTCCATCACAAGATATTTGCTTTAGATTGGCTGTATTTTTTTAAGCCAAAGATAATGATGTATATAAGTAATTACCTTCCTGTCATAGGATAGATCATCTTGATTCTCCTGAGTATCTTCTTGCAAGGAATGTGGAATTTTAAAAATCTGATGAAGTTAACAGGAACAATCTTGCCACTTTCAAGGAGGATAGAATAATCGATCTTTTGGAGAAAATAACATCTGGGTCTCTTCACCCTATGTGCTGCACATGGTATCAAGCTTTAATCCCACCATCCTACTGCGCTTCTTAATAAAGTACTGAGCTCTGGAATTTTCCCAAAGGCTTGAAGAAAGCCATCATTCATCTATTATTGAAAAAAATGTCATTGGACCCTGAAGAGATAAAAAATTACAAGCTGATATCCTTGCTCCCCCTTCCGGCAAAGTTATTAGAAAAGTCATTAAATGATTAACTCCTGTCCTTTATGGAGGTAAATATTGTGTTGGACTCTTTCCAACAGGGTTTTAGTCCCCAACACTTTATGGAATTGGCACTGTTGATAGCAACAGAGGAAATTTCCAACCAGATAGATAAGGGTTGAAGGGCTGCACTGATTCTGCTTGATCTCTCATCCGCTTTCGATATGGAGAACCACGCGGTACTCGTTAGTCAGCTGGAGAGTATCGGGGTGGAGGAGCAGATTTTGCCATCATCAACTCATTTTTGCTAGAGTCCTTTGAGAACTCTTTTTCAGAGCTATTCTCTCTTCCTTGTGTGGTGCAACAAAGTTCATCCCTATCGCCTACTATGTTCAAGATCTACGTCATTCCCCTGACTAAACTTATTCGATTAAATGGATTAACAGATGTGACATATGCTGATGATACACAAATAGTAGCAGCAGTGCTATCAAACATTGAGGAAGTTGCAAACAAATTAAAAAACTGCCTTGGAAATATTGTCATCTGGCTGTAGGTGAACAGCCTGGCATTAAATTCAGATAAGACAGAGGTAATCATCTTTGCGGATGACACCTCTTTTTACAATAGTTCCTGGTTGCCCGGTGACTTAGAGCTGCTTCCTTGTCCGGTACAGAAAGCTAAAAATGTAAGAGGTTTTTTTGCCAATCATTTTGCATTTTCAGCCCCATTTACCAGGTTACCTTGTCCTGTTTTTATGTTCTCAAGGTACATAGGAAAGTATTTCCTTATATTCCCAGTGACTCACAGAAGACGGTTGTAGTAGCATTGGAACTGTCATGACTGGATTATTGTTACACACTATATTAGTTACTCAGAAGAATTTACTTGAGAATCATTGCAGAATGTGTCAGTGTATCTGCTTTTGGGCATCCACAAATTTGCTTACATTTCCAAAGGAATTAGGGACCTGCACTGGCTGCCCGTAAACAATGGAATTAGACTTTATGCTCTTTGCATAGTCCATAAGGCTTTGCACGGCAGGGGACCAGCTTATTTCAAGAAAGTATTTGCATTGTACACTCTGGGGCGGGTTTGAGGTTAGGCTCCACAAGAATGGTTGTAGTGTAATAAATCAGGAAGGCTAGATGGGGAGAGGGAGAATTTTCTCCTTCTGAGCTAGCAAACTATGGAACTCCATGCCAATGTCACTACAACCAATACATCTTTTAGAAAGCAACTAAAAACATGGCTTTCACCAGTTCAACTAAGTTAAGAGTTGGTAGTCTTTGGTAAAAGAAGGACTTTGCCTGTCTCTAAAAGTTTAAGGAGTGGACTCCCTGAAAGCAACAGCAACAGCTTAAAAGAGCTTCACCTGCATCATCGCTACCAAGAAGATCTCACCTGGACAGCGTTCAGTGTACTTTTATGGATTTAGCCATGTGCATTGTTAGTCTTGCAGTCCCAACTTCCGAAGGAGCAACTCCAAGATTTTGGAACATTGGATTTGGTTGTGGATCCTCAAAGACCCAAAAGAAACAACTGGTTAAGCAGGACTGTCCTGCTGGACTCTTGGACTGCACCGAAGAGGACTGAACTCATAAGGACTGCACCTGATGCACTCACATGGCTTCACAACAAAATGGCTTTTCCTGTCTAAAAGGATAAGGAGTGGATTCACTGACCAGCAACAAGTAGAAAAGTGCTGGGAGGGCCACACACAACAACATGGACAACCCCACATGAAAAGCTTCACCTGGAGGATTTTACTTGGATTAACCAGGTGCATTGTGGAAGTTGCAGTTCAGGATCCTAAGAGGAAAACCAGAACTTCTGAACCCTAGGCTGGCTCTGTAAACCACTTTGCAGTTTTCTTTTAAGCAATAGTTGTACTTTTGTATGTATTGTATTGTATTGGTGATTTGTAAAGCGCGTTGGCTACCCAGGGGCGTCCCAGCGCTAAAAGAAAGAGTGAGTTGTGCTGAGGAGGCTGAAGTGAGAAGCTGAGTGATGAATTAGATTGAACTTTTACTGAAGAGCCAAGTTTTTAATAATTTACGGAAGGTGAGAAGGTTAGGTTCTGATCTGATAGGGAGGGGGAGGGAGTTCCAGATCCTGGCCAGGTCTTTATACATTCACATCTCCAGTTCCCTTCATTAGAGTTTTGTAATTTTGCTGTCATTTTAATCATGAAAGTATTTCTCATTATTTATAAATTTGTGTTTGATTGTTACTGTGTGTTGTGTATTTCTTTTTTACTGCATTGGTGTTTGTAAATGCTTTACACAGTTGTCTCCTACGTTAAGCCTGTCTGCTTGCAGCCAAGCTTCCAAGGGTTGAGCAAGGATTTGTTTTTTGAGAACTTGCCTGGACCTTACTTGTGATTGGGGTGTTATTACTAAGTGTAGATACCTACCTGCCCTTACTGATAAACCACCTTCCCAAATTTGGTGATGAGCCATGAGGTCAGTACCTGTGTTCCTTTGTTTAAACCATGCCATACAGTATTTAAGTAATCCAGTAAGTTGACTTAGAACAAAAATTGATCTTGAACTTTTGAAGTATGAACTTATTTTTAATTACTTTATTTTTCAAAGTTTTTCTTGTGTTCAGTTGGTGGCTTAGTTATGTTTGCAACCCAAAACTAGGGATACCATGAAGCTTGATCTGGCTAACCTGATTAATCTCACAGAAAATGAGCTTTGGGGACAGTGTAGGGCCAAGGGGCAAGCTGCTGCTGATAGAATTAGGTCTCTGAAGGCCTTGTCTGAGTCAGCTTCAGGGAAAGAAGGGAAGGGGCATGATGACACCTTCACCAACCACCTGGAGGAGGAGGATGCCAACCTGAGACCCCTGTGGAGAGGAAATACCTCTCCACAGGGGTCCCAGTAGTATCCCCTGAAGAAAGAGACTTGGAGGCTCGGCTAGCTTCTACAGTTCTAGAAGAGAAGAAGTTTGACATAGTTAGAGAGAAGGGGGCAGAGGAAAAAGCAAGAAAAAATGGTGGCAACGAAGAAGAAGAATATGAAAAGATGTCCAAGTGGTTGTGGGTTTGCTCCAGGACATCCCAAGGGGATAGTACCCAAGTACCAGGAGGGGGATGATATTGATAAATAGCTGACAGCATTTGAAAGGGGCCTTAAAATGAGAAGGGTCCAATTGAAATACTGGAATTCCCTCCTGTGGGAATTTATCCCAGTAGCTGAGCAAGATAGGCTCCTGTCTCTAGAGGGGGAAGCACCAGTGTCGTACTCCCAAATGAAGCAATGTCTGATTAGGAAAGGTAGTATCACCCTAGAGCAGAACAAGGTGAAGTTCAGGAACACCTATAAAGTTTGCACCCAATGCTTGTTGGACCTTGTAGACATCTGAGTGGAGGCACTAGGGGGTTGGGTACAGGATAACAAGGTAAGTACCAATGAGTGGATCTAAAATATGTTCATGAAGGAGCACATTTTGAGTAATTGCACCTCAGACAAGTGAGGCCAGTATCTAGTTAACTCTAAGGTATATGGTCCCAGGGAACTGTGGAAGAAAGCTTATAGATGGGCAAATACAAGAGTCCACCAGAAGTCCCCGGCATAGATTCCAAGAAAGGGGGTTTAGGCCCATAAAATCTTAAGGAGAGAGGTGGTAAGCCCATCACAGAGATTCCCTCAGTACCCCAGAACCCTAACAAGGAGGAGAGCAAATCTCACCCTCACTGGATAAGCAGAGGCATGGGGACCAAGGGATAAAAAGATACTGGGATAGCAGGGTGTGTTTTGAATTTCAGCTGTCAGGTCACTTCAAGGGTGACCCCGTATGTTTCAAGAAGGTGCTTATCACTGGACTGTCCGGTGCAGCCATAGAGGAGGACTCCTCAGATGAGGAGGCCCTTATAGCATTTTTGGTAGACTAGTCCAGATGGTAAGCTGGCGATCCCTGTGTGTGGAGGTAAGTACTTCCACCCCATTCAGGTGAATGGGATCCCAAGCACTGGCCTGAGAGACACCAGTCACACTCTGGTAAGGGGCAGATTGGTGTCCACATATCAGTATGTGCCAGGAGACAGACGAAGAGTAAAGCTAGCCTCAGGTGAGGTCACAGCCAAACGTGTAGCCATAGTGCCCCTGGAGAGGAAGGGTACCTTTAGCTGGTATGAGGTAGTAGTCAGTTCTGACCTCCCCTTAAATATTATCCTAGGATTTGACCTCCCAAAGATTGGTATGATTGCTGATGGGGTGGTCATCCAATGCCAAAGATCCTGGGGACCCAATTCCTACAGTTAGGAGAATGAGGTCCCTAAAGAAAAGAAAAAGATGAAAGATAAGCCACTTTTAAAGAGATAGTCAGCAAGCAAAGGGCCTTCCATCCCTGTAAGGGAGAACCCCAACACTGACGAGGCTTCACCTGACCACAAGGAAGCCCTGAGTTGTCATGGAGCTCTCAAACAACAGGGTGCCATCCATGCTCTGATAGAAAGAAGAGTGGAAGAAGGGTGTCTTCCACAGGATGTGGTAGCCCCCCACTCTAAACAGCAAGAGAGGTTCCAGGAAACATCAGTTGCCCCATGGTAGTACAACCGTCTGTCATTAGAGAGCTAAGGGTGTGCTTCAGGATTTAAACAGCTGTCATTAGTCACTTCTGGTTGCTGGCATTCATGACAGCTCTGTACTTGACGTGGGAGGCAGACCCCATAGCCAAAAGTAAGCTAGGCCCTCCTGACCCTTTGTGTCATGGTGGGGTTGCTCAAGTATTGGGTAACCACTGTGGGTAAGCTAGGTTTCGCCCTAGCAAAGTTAGAGATAGAGGAGGTGGGCAACTCACTACCCAAACTAAAATGATTGGAAGAAAATGAAACAGCTGTGTTGAAGTTTCCATTCCAAATGGGTCCTGCTACTGTAGAGATCCGTCAGCTTCACAGAGAAAGTGACCTTGGCAGGAGGATGTCAGACAGAGTAGGCCCTGCAACTGTACAGTGTTGGACTTGGCCATTTTTGTAGGGTCATCCCTGAAATTTTTGTCTTCCTCCTGTACTTTTTCTGACCTATTTTTGTTGGATTTATGACTCTGGGCACTTTACCACTGCGGATCAGTGCTAAAGTGCATATGCTCTCCCTATTATACATTGATATATGGATTAGTGACTCCAGGATTAGCTGATTTGGTTTACTTGTCAGACGCTAGTACAGTGCACTGAGTGTGCCCAGGGCTTGTAAATCAAAATACTGCTGGTGGGCTTGCAGCACTGGCTGTGCCACCCACAGAAGCAGCCTGTAAAAATGTGTCTCAGGTCTGCCATTGCAGAGCCTATGTGCAGTCTGGTACTGCCATGTTGACTGGGCAAGTGCACCCATTTGCCAGTCCCTAAACCTTCCCTTTTCTTCATATCAGATACCCCTATGGTAGGCCCAAGGGCAGGGTGCGTTGTAAGTATAAGGTAGGACAAGGCCTGATGTGTGTGGCAAGCCCTAATAGTGAATTACAACCATTTCCATTTTTCACTATTGCAAGGCTACCTTTTCCCCGTAGGCCAGAATGGGCAGTTTGATTATTGCATCTTACAATCCTAACTGACTCGGGGAACTAGGTGGAAATTCGAGTTTAGTATGCCTGAACTCAGAATGATAAAATACATCTTTTAGTGAAGTTGATTTTAACATTCTGTAATGGAAAATACCACTTTTAGAAAGTAGGTATTTTCTTGTCTAACTATCCAAGCATGCCTCTGCTAGGTTGTGTATTCCTTGTCTGGAGTTTGAGTGACAGGGGCTGGGGAATTCCAGGAGACAGGGTGGGTCAACCCAGAGGTGAATAGAGAGATCTGCATCTAGGTGGGAGGGACCTAGGACCTGAAGAGGGCTGTGCCTTCCCTCCACAATGCTGGCTCCACCTCCTGTGGTGCGTCTGATGCCTCTGCCCTGCACTGTGAACGGAAAGGAGGAGTCATGTAAACAGAGTGCTCCAGGACTGACCATAACTGGTTTGGACTAGGTAAAGGCCTCTCTGCCTTCAGAGGACAAAGAGAAACTGTGTATATAAGAGGGGTCCCAAACCCCAGAAAACTAGATGACTTTTGGGACAACAAGAAGAAACCTTTGCTGAGGAATGGAACCAGAGAGACTGTGGAGAGACTATCCCTAAGCTGAAGTGCTGCTTGGGGGATTAGCCTGCAGTGGTTGCCTGACTGCCAAAGAAAGGAGAGAGGAACTTTGTGTATACTTTCATCAACTTGTGCAAGGATCTCCAAGGGCTTGAGAACAGAACTTGCCTCCTGCTGAAGTCTCAGGGACAACAGACTTCACCCTCCAGCTCCCCAAGAGTTTTTACGAAGTGCCTGGCGTTGTGCTAGACTTTTTGAGGACTTGTGTGTCGCAAGGAGCCAGAAGCGCGACTCAAGATTAAGAAGTGTGTCGCCGATGAGCTGCTGCTGCTTCACAAACAGAAGCACCTCGCATCGCCGGAGAAAAGGTTCATCATAGCAGGAGATGCCGCCGTGTCACCGGGAAGCTTGTCGCAGGAGAAGAGGATCAATGTCGCATCAGATGCCGCCGCATCTCCGAGAAGCATATCGCTGGGCCTGTCGTAGCTCATCGGCAGAGAAGAGGATCGACGGCGCAGCAGATGCCGCCGCATCGCCAGTAGGAGTGTCGCAGGGCCTTTCGCGGCTCACATCATTGTGGAAGCAACTCGCATCGACAGGTGAGAGGATCGATGTTGCAGCAGACTCCGCCACATCACTGGGAAGTATGTTGTAGGGCATGTCACAGCTCGCATCGTGTAAAGCATCTCGCATCGCCGGAGAAGAGGATCGACGTCACCGCAGACGCCGCCGCATCACCAGGAAGAGTGTCACAATCAAGAAGAGAAGCGCCATCTTTGTTTCTTTGCACCAGATCTTCCACGCATCACTGTCCTTGCGTGTAAAGGACTACCACATCACTTTTCCTGCAACACTTTTGTTGCCCTGCGTGTCGCATATTAAGGTACATTGACTGAAAGTGTCGCATTTTAAGATCTAAAGAGAACTAAGCTAATTCTAACATTTTAAGTACAGTATTGTGGGTTTTTGCCGTTTGTGGTCTTGTGGTAAATTTATATAAAGAATACTTATTTTTAATATACAACTGTGTGGTGTCCTTCTGTAGTGTTGTCAATGGGTTACTGTATGTGTTAACAAATGCCTTACACACAGCCGCTGAGATAAGCCTGTCTGCTCGTGCCAAGCTACCAAGGGGGTGAGCAGGGATTATTTTACGAGTGTACCCCCTTACCCTAACTAGAGGCATGGGTTCCTATTTGTCACAAGTACCTACCTGTGCCAACCAGAGCCCCCCCAAATCTAACATACAGCATGATTTCTGCACTTTCTTCCTCAAATGACAGACCAATGACACTCTCTCTTGGGCTATTGGCTGGTACGGGTTTGTGTGACTAATCAGGACCTGTTTGCAGTATTTCCCTACTATTTACCCCAATTTTGACTACTAGGTGCTGGTTTTCTGACTCTTGTTGTGCCCTGGGGTCTGCGAACAAGACCCAGGGCCTGTGTTCTGATTAAAAGTACATGGTTAGGTATAATTATATTTGGCAATGACAGACCTCTGCAAGTCCCTAGTACATAATAAGGCAAATGGGATTCAAACTACCTAGAAGTCCTTAGTATAAAATAGGACTAGAGTGTGCACTGCTGTCTTGCCTACTGTCATTTGAAATCCAGTCCTGCCTTGCAGGCTGCTTTTAATTGTTATTATATTCAAATTTAACTTTGGAATTAAAGGTACTCCCAAAGTAGTAATTTACCTCATTTTATAAATAAGTCACTCCTAATGTCTTCCTTAGGTGCCCCGGGAGTAGAGTGCCTGTATCTTTAATCAGGGACATTATAAAAGGTGTTTTATACGCCCTGGTGAGGAAAAACTGCCACATTTGTTTTTCCCTATTGTAGATAATTAGCTCTGTAGGCTAACATTGGAATATTTTATTTAAGTGTAAATATTCAATAGGAAGGAGCTAGAAAAATACTTCAAAGTATCTAAGTAATAGTTATGAGAAATCCAACAGCTTGCCACTGTTTGACTTATAATAACTTTTAGAGAAAATCCATTATTAAGCTTTCTTTTCTGTGAGCCAAAATCCCGCCTTCCATCTGTCCTCTCCTGTTGGCCACACTTTCCCAGGCTGAGCCAGAGCTGCCTAATGAAGTGTGAAGTAGCCTGCTGGAGAGACAATGGTTTTCCTGTGGGAGAATAACTGAAACTGCAAAAGCAGAAGGCAGGAGGGAGGAGGGGTGGCCAGACTGGTTTTCAAAGGAAGAATAACACTTTAGGACAGCACTGGTGCACCCTCACATCTTGCCACCACAGCCATAGAGGAGCCCCTGTAATTGAGTTATGGAGTGGGATGGAAAGGGTATGTCAGAGAGTCTTATCCATGCAATGGGTTGTCTTAGCCTGATGTAACCTCCAAGGGGAGAATTTCTCCCTGTTGGATTTTGAGAGAATAGAGCTTTCTAGGACAAGAATATGCCACGCTTTGGAGAAAGTCGTCATACAGGTGGGTGGCACTCTGCATCACATTGGTCAGGGGTGCCCCCCTGCTTTATGCCGAGAAACACAGCATACATCTGGAATAGTTGCCAAGAAACTCAGATCTGCTGGCTGGAACTACAAGGAGAAGAAGGGCTGTCCTGCTGAAACCCTGGCCTGCACCTCAAAGGATTGAACTCTTGATGACTGCCCTGCTGCCCTAAAGACTTTGCCTTGCTATAGGAATGATCAAGGATTGACTCCCTGCAAGTTGCAGGTTAACTGATATTACCTGCATCATCCCCATCAAGAGGTTCCCATCCTGGAGGGCATCCAGTGGACTTTTAAGGATTTGACCGTGTGAATTCTGGAAATTGTAGTCCCAACATCGCAAGCACCATCTCGGAGATTCTAGACCCCTGGATTGGTGTTGTGGAGACTTTGAATCCTCAAGTAGGATCTTCAGGAAGAAGTTCCAGAAATTTGGAGTACCGTTAGTAAAAAAGCTCCATAAGATGACCAGGTTGACCAGGTGCATTGTGGAAGTTGTAGTCCCAGACCACAAGAGGCAAATCAGAGCATCTGAATCCTCTGAGCACTGGTTTTACTTTTATTCTTTACAAATTCCTATCTCTGGTTCCCTACATTGGATTTTTTTTTATTTCGGTGTCTATTTGTTCATAAAAACATAACTTATTTTTTATAAATTGTATTTTTATTGGGTTGTGTCTTACTTATTTAATGTATTGGTGTTTTTTTATGTTTTACACACCTGTCTTCTGAATTACGCCTGCCTCCTTGTAGCCAACTACCAAGGGGTGAGCAAGAGAATAATGTATTGAGACCGTGACTGACCATACTATTGTGTTTGTGGCCTTCTTACTAGTGGTAAGTCACTACTTATCACTACTAATAATTTACTTTCCAACAATGATGTACTCTTTTGAGATGTCGGGTGCCATGAGCAGTGCTGCTCTGCACATGGCTTCCCTCATGGTGTCAAACAGTTTCTGTCACAAATCTGTTGAGTTCACCATCTTGGGCAGCTTCTTTGAAGTCAGCTCTGTCAAAGAGGCAACAATGGTGCCATATCCCTTGACAAATCTTCTGTAATAACTAGCGAGGCCTAAGCAGCCTCTCACCTTTGTCTGGGTTTTGGGGGGTTTCTAAGCCAGGGTGGTTTGGATCTTGGGTTGAATGGCTTTAAACGTGCCCTCCCCCCTGCGACTTGGTGTAACAAGCATACAAATGTACCCCACCCTGTCTAGGTATTTTAGGTCAACAATGCAAGGAAAATTTGGTGAGCACTCATGATTTTATTCATTTTTGGGTATTCCCATATTTTTCCAGCGTTCCTTCCCACATTGGATGTTGTTGGAAATGTAGTGCTGTTAAGGACAGGATTAACTGCCTTCCCAAGGTGGGAGTGTTAAAAAATCGGTGGGTGTGTAGAAGTTAATGGGTTTATTCATGGGCAAAGTCTTTCTCATTAGGAGAAAAATAGGATTATGTTTACCTAGGCATTTTACTTTCCTGCATATTTACATGTATATACAGGTACCACACACATGTATGTGAGTGAATACTAATGAAAGCATGACTCAGCTATCCCAGGAGCATCACTAGATTTTTTTGAGAATTGCAACATTGGATTAGAATGTAATTCTCCCAAAAAATAATTTGTTTCAAATTCGTGTTTGGTTCATATTTCTTTAAAGACCGTGTCATAAAAGAAGGCATGTTTCTATGACAGATGTAACCAGGTTATATTTCTTTTTCACATTTATAGCAGGAGAAATGTGTCTGAAAACTAATTAAACGGTTTAAATAATGTGTGATAGTATGCAATATTTCTCAAGAAAGTACAGCTTAAGATCAAATGTACCTTTTTATCAGTTTAAGTGTTAATTACTGGTCATAGGTTGAATCAATTGAGTCATGTGATGAAACTGCTATTTCTGTACTCCTCAGCTACCACACACACAAACAATACATTTTGAGTTCAGACGTGTGTGAAGGTGGAAATAGCTAATCTTACTGCATCTTTGATATGACATTGGCTGAACTTCAATGCTGTTCTAACCTGTTGATTGCAGGTTTGTTCACACTTACAAAAAGAAAGGCTATGATTGCAATGTATGTGTAAACAGAACAGTGTTCGCTACAGTTGCAATGTTAGACCAGGCACCTTTAGGATGGCATTCCCCTGAACTTTTTGCCTTTTGCCTTAATGTTTTGCTGATCTTTTTTTGTTGACCTTAATTCTCTGAGCACTTTACCACGGCTAACCAGGGCTAAAGTACCTGTGCTTCTCCCCGAAACATGATGACATTGGTGTATATCTGATTGACATATTTTGTGTTTTGTTCCCTGATAAAGTGGTATACCATATAGCAGGGTCTGTACTTCAAATACTACTAGTGGGCTGCAGCACTGATTGTGCCACCCACAGAAGCAGCCTTTCAAACCTGTCTCAGGCCTGCCACTGCAGTGTCTGTGTGTGCAGTTTACAGCCTCTTCGACTTGGTATTTAAAACTACCTTCCAACCCTTTAAATCCCCTTTTAGTACATACAAGTCACCCCTAAGTCAGGCCCTAAGTAACCCTAAGAGCATGGTGCTATGTAAGTAAAAATAGGACATGTGCCTTTATGTTTTGCATGTCCTGGTAGTGACAAACAGCCTATTTAGTTTTTCACTTCTGTTGTGTGTACCTAATTCCTAGGCCAGCAATAAGAATTCCATAATTTACATTTAAGTTCTAATTCCTGATCAGAGAGGAGTAGCATTTTCATGTTTTATATCTTTGGAATGGTAATGATGAATCCTCCTTATGGTTGAAGCAGAATTTAACATTATTTTTAAATGGCACTTTTACAAACTGGACAGTTTTCTGTACTTACTGCTCTTTGTGCCTTACAGCTTGTTTCCAGTACAAGTTTGGGTTATGTGACAGGTACATTTTGTACAGTCCCTCTAGACAGCCACAAACACAGGAAGATGAGGCTTATCTGCATTCTGAACACTTATCTGCATTCAGCTGAATTTGATGGGGCTTCTTGGGCAGGGAGGAATGGGAGGGACTGACATTTACACTTCAAAGGGCACTGTCCTGCCCACACACAAAGTGCTGATTTACCCCCCACAGACAGATTGACAAGCCAGGACTGGGTTGAAAGGGATCCTTGTGCTCCTTAGAGATCTGCTTTGAAGTCATCCTCACATCAAAGACGCTTTTGGGTATAGGTGCTGGGTTTCTGACTGCCTAAATGCAGACACTTCTGGATCTTGAACTGACCCACTTTCAGAAGGACTGCTGTGCTGCTTGGAGGACTCAGCTGGACTGGTTTTCTGGAAGCACTGCTTTTCTGCGTGTTGCCCTGCTGTCCTGACTCTCCTGAACGAGAGCTGGACTCTGCCTGCCTTCCAAGTGATCTCCAAGGGCCTGCTGGCTAGCCTCATGTTTTCTGAAGTCTCAGGTATACAAAAGGCTTCTTGCAATTTTGCTGGTGCTGCTGTACTCCCACTCTTGCCTGAGGTGCCTTACCCAAGTTCTGGGCTTCAGAAGTGGGTTCTTCAGTTTTTTTCTACAAAATCGATGAATTGTTACCACTGCCGTGGTTGGAACCGACTCAGAGGCTGTTCAACGACAGTGGTTCTACAGCCTGTGTGTCCCTACGATGACTCTCTATGTAGCTCAACGATCGCTCAGCAAAGGTGGACAATGATGCAGTGACCCTACTGCATGGAAAACATTGATGCACCTTTTCCTTAGTGTCAACACATTGCTCCCTCCAATGTACTTTCTAATCAGGCCCTGCATGGGACCTGTAGCTGACCTGCCCTCCATGTGGGTGGTCTGAACTTTGGATTTACACCAGATGCTCACGACCTCAAGAAACCTTTTGACCGCTAGTGACTTCTAAGCACTATTTTTACTTTTAATCTTTAAAAAATCATATTGCAGCTTCTACTGATTGGATGTTTGTCTTTTTAGTTTTATTTTGCTCAGATGAACGTTCTTTATTTTTCTAAACCTGTGTGGATTCTTTTTGTGGTTCATTCATTGTGTTACTGTGTGTTTGTGTTGCACAATTTCTCTGCACATTGCTTCATTAGTTAAGCCTGTCTGCTCTGTTCAAGCTACCAGAGGGTGAGTACAAGTTATCTTTTAGTGTGTATGTAGCTTACTCGGACTAGAGTGGTGGTTCTTGCCTTGCCTGGGTGCATACCTCAAACAACCTGAATCCCATTTCTAACATGTATTCATTACCTTATTCCTTCAGTTAAGATTTTGTTCATCATGACCCAGGCGAATTCAGACACCTGAACCCTGTACAACGAGTTTAACTCATTGTAAATACACTCTGAAAGTACTGTATAAATGCTGCAATAGTCACAATGAAAACAGTTCACTCTGGTTTATAATCTGTGAATCACTAATAATATGCATTATTCGTTATAAATCTACAGATAAAGTGACTGATCTACAAGGGAAACACCATGCAATATTCTTTATCGTTCTGAAAGACTCCTTCCAGATAGATATTACACTTGAATGTGTACAAAGGAGCTCATATATCGCTGTGTGTACAATCTCACTGTATAAGCAATAAAGCAGTAATGGTACAATCCATCTTTCTTCTGGAACAAAAATAGAGAGATTTGCTGCCGATCAGTACCATAGACTGAATATGCTTGAAAACAGACAGTTTTGGAGACCTAAAGCTGTTCCTACATGAAAGAATGCACAAACCGAAAGTGCCTGTTGAGCTTGCTAAAACATTTTAAATTTCATACACTAGCCAACAAAATGTTCCTCCCGCTCCGGAGTGAGTTGAATCACGGAATTATATTTACAGAGAGTAAGGATTTTAAAACATTGTTCAACTGTGATGGAATTGTGCGTCAACCATCAGAAAGTTAGAGGAGCCAGTGGAAACTGTTCAGAGGAGAAAGGAAGCGTTATTGTACATTCTTTAAGCTTAGAATGTATCTGCCATGGACTCCTCAATCTATCTACACTTTGAGGATGCTCCTCCTGCATTCATGGTCAAAGGAAATTTGGAGCTTTAGCAGTGTGGTACAAGAGTGTGGAAGGGCGAGATTTTGATCGATACCTTATCACTATTGATCTAAACCCCGATCTGGTCGACTGAACCTTTGTTGCCTGTCATTGAAGGAAGAAAGTGCCTCTCTCCCAAGTTAGTTCACCCAATAAAGGACCCCGCTCCAAAAGATCACAAACAACTTCTAGCTTTCAAAAGTTTATTGTAAGGATAGGATAAGCTGCAAATACAGGCATCTCAGAATGAGGTTCACGAGATACACAGGTCCAACTACATACATGTGCTCTCTGAAAGCCCTCAGACGAGCAACAGAAATTACTAACACAAGTTCTAAGAATAATAAAGCTATCAGCATTGACGCATATCTCTCCTTCATTTAAGTTGAAGGAAAACACACAGGTTAGGCTGTCCCTACCCTGCTCTAGATGGTATCCCTACTTAACCAAATCCCAACCTAACAAAGGTGTCAGCAGTGAATGACCCCCAAGGGAAGTCACTCACTCTTAGTCTCTTGGTGAAAACCTATAGTTCTCCAGTCATGACCCCTCTCTGCCTACCCATCCGCTCTCTAAAGGGTCCTCAGGTATCTGCTCTAACTCCACCCAGGGGTGCTGTCCCTAATACAAAACAGTCAACAACATTTGAGACGCCCCTCATGAGACGCCCCTCACGTGGTATAGCTTCTGGCTTTTTCCATGCTGCTTTGTATTGGGCCTCATACGTTGGAGTTGACCTTGCTTCTCAGACTCTTCTCCGGCCCGCTGATACCCCTTAAACATTCCGGAACCCTCCTCCATGTCTGGGCCGTCTACTGAACAGACCTCTATTCATATTATTTATAATCGGATCCTCCCTTTCTCTTGCAGACAGACATCTGCAGCCAAGAACCCAACTCTCATAGACTTCCAAAAAGGTTTGCAACATTTCTCGGCCCAGACATGTACGTGTAAATCAATGTTAAACATTTCAGGCCTACAATATTTCTCATAATGATTATAGCATTCAACTTCTTCATTAATTAAAGCATGTTAATACTCTTATTCTATTATTCAGTAAACACATCTATAAATCATGGCCCATTAATGCAATGACCAAAACATTAGTACAATCTATGTCGTGAAAAGAAACACCTTCCCCTTCCCTTCTAGCTCTGGCCCTGAGGCCTACCACATTCTGCGTTTAACCACATGCCATCTTACATTTTAGCAGCTACACGACATGGATTCAGGAATAATCACATCTAATAAAATCATATAGTGTCACACATTTCTGTATTAGTTCCACTTCTACTTAAATCTATACATTAGCTATACATTCAGAATATAATTGCAGATACTACTAGCACTCATGGCATTTCTCCTCATGATTTGTGCTTACTACAGGTAAGTGTGATGCACTCATACATTTAGGTCAGTTTGCGCTCTCTCAGTTCCCCCCTTTGATGACCTCTCGGGGTCATCACTAACATTTAAACTGCAGTTATTGCTAGCATAATTTGTCTCTGCGCTTCCAGAGCCCTCAGACTCCTGTACTGATTATCTTGTATGGCAGCCAATCTCTGCAGCTGCTCTCTTTGGGCTCTTTCTGACCTTCTTGCTCTGTACCATTTGAATACCCTCACCAATCCCCACAATATGATCCCACAGATCAATATTATGATGATAGGTTTTAGTATATACCACACAAAGCTTTTGCCTAGGGTGGAAATCCACCCTCCAACTTCACTCATTCCGTGGCCCACCTTTTCCCAGACATTTTCTCTACTCAAGTCTTCGATCTCCTTGTGAATATCAGTTATGTTCCTAATAACTTTCTCAAGGGGCTTCGAATTGTCTGGAATGTAAGTACAACATTCCTGGACCTTCAAAGCCTTACAGACTCCGCCCTCTTTTGCTAGTAGGACGTCTAACGCAAGACGGTTCTGAAGAACCATAGCCCTTATCGATTGCATCTCTCCTTCTACCAGCATTAAGGACTGAGCAGTGCTGGCAGACAACCTGTCGACGACTGTTGCCAGTCGTCTAATCTTAACATCATTAAGGATTAGTCCCAAAAGAGGGAACATAGCTCCAAAGACATCTCCAATCATTTCTGCATCTCCTATATCCCTCCTTCCCCTCGATGATGTCTTGCCCTCGATGATCACTAAGTCTTGTGCATGATATATTTTGGGGAAGACAATTGCTAGGTAACATGATCCATACCAGTTGTCAGGTAGTCTCACGTAGGCATTTCTTCCACATACAAAATACACATTTGGAATCACTTGCATTCCCTTCAGGAAATCTTTAGTATAGTACTCTATATTGAAAGCATGTTCACAGTCGACTTCTCCCACGTATACATTTTCATAATACGTTTTGGCTCGGTGAAGACATAGCTTTCCTCTCTGCGTCTTATCTAAAGCTATTGGACCACTACTACCCTTTCTCTTGTGTGCCTTTTCTTCCTCGGTCCAATCTGTTTTCCATTGTCCTGATTTTTTCAAAATCTTTTGTCTCCTGTATCGATCATCCACCTGCCCTATGAACTTCTTCTCGACTTCTGACACCTTGCATGTCAGGTTATTTCTACGGGCATGTGAAGTATCTAAGGTAATCCAAGGAATGAAGAACTTAGCCAATCTGTCTTCACTCTTCCAGTAGTCCCATTTGTTCATCTGCTTATAATTTGGGACTTCTGGCAACACTGAATCATAGTTGGAGAAATAGTATTCAAAACTATCTCTCTCATAAAATATACTAAGCAATAAGCTACATGTAATGCCATATGTCAGCGGGAGGTGATGATATCTAATGCCTTCATCTACAGACGCCGGCAACTGCATGCAGACGTAACAGTCCTTAACCTCCATGGCATCCACGTATTCATATAAGAGTTTAGCATAAGCATTTGACCTAAAGTCTCCTTGGGACTCATCTACGTGTAACCTGCGGGCTTCTGCAGCTAATAACGCTTTCTCTTGAGTGTTTTCCCTTTTCTCACCAGCAACAGTGGGTGTAAGCGTTTCTACAGATTTCACATCAGTTACCTTCGCCTCTTCCTCATGTCCCTTTACATAAGAAATTGTTACCACTAAAGCTATTAATATTATCACTCCTACTATTAGTGTACCTATTATACATTTAGCTCTGCGGTTCTGGGTGCCGGCTTCCATTTCGTCAGACAATATGGCTCTCTCTTATCTTGGCACAAAGTTCCTTTCTTCTCGTTCCTTTACAGTCTCTTTTTACTCCCTTTTTGTCTTTAGAATCTCACAACTGGAAGCTGACAACCTTTTTCGCAAAAGTCCTTTAACAGTTCAATAAAGACAACCCTAGCCCTTCTCCATCAACTCAAGGGAAGTTCCCTAATATTCTCTGCTTCCTGGGCGCTAGGTAATCTTCTTTTTCTGCTCGCTTTATTTACAAAGTCCTTTAAGCATCTACTATCAAGTTTGTGCCTGCAGCTTCGATAGCAAAGTTCAGTATTTCCAAACGAAGATTGTGCTCTTCATGGGCTGTTATCGTTGTACCAAAGTCGGGGAATTGCAATTCTGAGAGAAACATATGTTTTAACTTGCTGAGGCGGGGAGGTCTGGGGAGCATGAATGTTAGTGACCCTTCTTGTTCGACTCCGGGTACCAACAGTCGTATTTCCACGGTGACGATGGGCTCAGAACTGGACACCACCACCGCTCGGATCCTCCCTGTCTCCTGTTTCACAGACATTTGTCGCCAGATATGTCCACTCAGGTGTGGAGTATCTTCTGTTAGGCACACGCACTCTTCTTGACCTTCTTCGGTCCGGTGCTTCAGCGCCCTGAGCACCTTCTTCCGGGTCTGAGTCTTCTGATATCGGAGGAAGGGTTACCTCTGGAGTTGACCTCAGGCTAGAGCTCCTTCTTTGCGGCCAATTAGCTTCTCCACGTGCCCTTCTACTCCTTCTCCTTCTTGTCTGTTCTCGCTCTCTGTCAGACCTGTCAGTGTCTGACTCGTACTCCCAGCTACTTTCTCCTTCTGTAGCGTCGTCTGTTTCGCTGTTGTACTGACCGTCCTCAGCTTGGTCAGACTCGTTCCCTGCTTCCGCTGGCACCTCTACAGCTTGGCTAGCCCCCTCTATGGCTTCTCGGTCCTCTGTTGGACGTCTATCCGAGAGAGGAGCTGTTTCTTCCAGAGGTGCTGGAACCCTTCGCGTATGTGACGCGTGGATCCAATTGGGCAGGCCTCCCACCTTCACAGCCGTGTTCGTGATCAGGATGATCTGGAAGGGCCCACGCCAACGAACATCCAGGCAGCTTCTTCTCACGTGTTTTTTCACCAGGACCCAGTCCCCAGGGTACAGGTCATGGCACGGGCCCTGGCACGATGGAACCTCGGCAGCCTGCACCTGAAGGGACACAGAACGAATGGCGTCAGACAGCCCCTTACAATAGTCCAGGATCATATCATCTGTGATATTTAACAGTGCAGTAGTTGGGACAGATGGCAGCCTCATTGCTCTCCCCATTAACACCTCATGTGGTGACAACCCCGTTCTTCTGTCTGGGGTACTACGAAGGCTCATGAGGACCAATGGCAGGGCGTCAGGCCAACTCAGGGTCGTTGAGGAGCACACTTTTGCAATTCGGGCTTTGATCGTGCCATTGATCTGCTCCACAATTCCTGAGGCTTCTGGTCGGTAACTACAATGCAACTTCTGATCGATATTCAGAGCTGCACAAATCATCTTCACAAGCTCGCTGTTGAAATGCGTTCCCCTATCTGATTCCAAAGAGGCCGGCACCCCGAAGCGCGGAATGAGTTCCCTAAGCAGTAACTTGGCCACTGTGAGGGTGTCGCACCTACGTGTAGGGTATGCCTCAACCCATCTGGAGAATACACAAACAACCACCAGGACATAGCGGAGGCGGTTGCACCTCGGCATTTCAATGAAATCTATCTGCATTCGATTGAATGGACCTCCAGACCTTCCTATGTGACTCAGTGCAACTGGTGTTCTTTTCCCTACGTTCAGCTGCTGACAGGTCACACAACGCTGGCACACTGCTTCTGCTGCTATTCTAAACTTAGGATTGTACCAAGTCTGTCTAAACACTCTCAGCATAGCGTCTCTCCCTAGGTGTACGGGACCATGTATGAGTCTGGCCATTGGGCTCACCATCTCATTGGGCAACACTGCTCTGCCATCTGCTGAGACCCAAAAATGGGACTCACCCACTACACATCCTGCCTTTTCCCATGTTTCTTTTTCAAAATCAGGAGCATTTTCTTGCATGTTTGACAGTTCATCCCAAGTATCAACAGTTTCCAATATCATGGCTAATTCAGTCCTTACATTTATTCCACCCACTTCCACCTCTGTGAAAGAGTACCCTTGCTCCGCGCAATACCGCGCAACTTCATCAGCATATCTATTGCCTTTCGAAACGAAGTCCTCATTTCTGGTATGTGCGGTGCACTTTACAACTGCGATACCTGCTGGGCATTGCAACGCCTCTAACAACAGGCGCACAAACTCTCCATTGCGAATGGGAGAGCCTGAAGAGGTCATGAACCCTCTTTGAGACCATAACTGCCCGTAATCATGAACCACCCCATAACCATATTGGCTGTCGGTGTATATGGTGACTCGAATTTGATTGCTTGCCAAGCAAGCACGTGTCAAGGCAATAATCTCGGCTACCTGAGCGGAGTGTACTCCTTCCAGGCACCCAGCTTCTACAACTCCAGTAATTGTACAAACAGCGTAAGCTGCTCTCAACTGCCCAACTTCGTCTCTTACACATGAGCCATCGACAAAGAAAATTTCATCTGGGTCGGTCAGTGGCTCATCTACGATGTCGGGTCTGGGTTTGGTGCATAGTTCAGTCACATCGAGGCAGTCATGGTCTGTACATTCATCATCATCCTCGATATCATTTGGGAGTGGCATCAAGGTGGCAGGGTTCAAAACAGAGCATCTCTTGAGGGTCACATTCTCTGCAGCAAGAATAACTTGCTCATAGCGCGTGAGCCTGCTGTTGGTCAGATGCTGTGTTTTGGTCCTGGTCATCAACAGTTCAACAGAATGGGGCACGCACACCTCTAACGGGTGCCCCATGACGATATTTTCACATCTCTCAATGCTGACACCCGTTGCAGCAACGGATTTGAGACATCCGGGCAACGCTGCGGCTACTGGGTCTAAAGTAGCCGAGAAATAAGCAACTGGTCTACGGGCATTCCCATGTATTTGGACTAACACAGACAACGCGCAACCTTCTCTCTCACAACAGTAAAGCAAAAATGGTTTATTGTAATCAGGCATTCCCAATGCCGGAGCACGACACAGGTCCTCTCGCAGCTGTAAGAATGCCATCAAACAGTCTTTGTCCCATGGTACCGGATCGCTCACCTCCTTATGCGTCAGTTTTTGCAAGGGCTTTGCTTTCAGTGAAAAGTTCGCGATCCACTGTCGGCAATAACCCACCATCCCTAGGAACATCCTGACCTCTCTCTGTGTCTTAGGCGCATTCATTTTCATGATCGCCTCTATCCTGTCTGGTGACACCTTTCGTTTGCCTTTCTCTATTCTGTGTCCCAAGTACTGCACTTCTGTCAGGCAGTACTGCAACTTTCCCGGGGACACCTTGTGCCCATTGGCAGCTAGGTGGTTTAACAAAGCAATGGAGTCCTCCCTGCAAGCTTCTTCTGTTTCTGACGCCACGAGGAGGTCGTCTATGTACTGGACCAGAACTGACTTCTGGGGCAGCACTAGACTTTCAAGATTTTTCTTCAAAAGCTGGTTAAAGATCGATGGGCTCTCTGTATACCCCTGAGGAATGCGACACCATGTTAGGACGCGACCTTCCAGCTTAAATGCGAAAAGAAAATGGCTTTCTTCGTCCAGAGGGATCGAAAAGAAAGCCTGACAAAGATCGATCACAGTGAACCACTCAGCTTGGAATGGAATCTGAAACAGTATCACTGATGGATTCGGTACCACTGGACAACACGAAACGACTATGTTATTAATCTTTCGAAGGTCCTGCACTATCCGAAATTTCCCATTTGGTTTCTGCAGACCCATAATCGGGGAGTTGCATGGACTACCCACGATTTCTTTCAGTATTCCCTGTTTAATCATGGACTCGATCACGGGTTTTATGCCTGCAATCGTTTCTGGAGTCAATTTATATTGGGGTGTTCTTGGGAACTCAGCATGCGGTTTCACTACAATTTTCACTGGGTCCACCCCTTTGACCAATCCTATCTCTTCCCCAGTGAAGTCCCATACTTCTGGTGCCACTGTCTCTCTCAAGTCCCAAGGGAGCTCATCTACTGTCAAAGTAGGGTACAGCTCCACGCATATTCTTGAGTTTGCAACTTTGAAGTCTGCGTCATCATCATTGGTCAATACCTCCACTCCCTGAGGTGTACAGTATATTGTACAATTCAATTTACACAACAGGTCTCTACCTAGCAGACACACAGGACTTGAATCGCAAACCACAAACTGGTGCTCATCACTGTACTTCCCTATTTTCACCTGTACCGGTTCTGTCAATTGGCTGGTTATTCTCCTGTTTGCGACCCCCACCACTTGTATGGTCTCTCCAGACATGGGCAGGTCTGGAACTGCAGCTGATCTGATCGTGGATCTAGTGGCTCCTGTGTCCACCAGAAATGTCGTGGGGCACCCTGCTACTTCTGCTTCGACATAGGGTCCCCTCTGGTCCACCTCCAAGGCTGCCCCGAGGGTGCAGTCTTCTCTTTCCACTCTCTGTCCGGTTAATGGGTCCACATAATAGCACTCTTCTCCTTCTACAAACAGGGGCATCTGTCTATAGGTCTTACCCATAGTCCCTACTCGAGGAGGTTGCGGGAACTGGGCTCGGGGAGGAGCCCCCCCCCCTTTGAGCACCTTTCCCTGGTATGGCGTCACCCCTCTTGTAGGCGCTCTCTGGACCTCTTCCTCCTCTTCCTCTTGTTCTCCTATCTCTACATTGTAGGGACACTCGCGTTTCCAATGCCCCACCTCGTTACACTGGTGGCACCTAGTCGTTTTCTTCAAGGCAGCTATGTCTAATCTGGGTCTAAAGGTGGAACTCTCCTCATTGCCCTTGTTCTGACTGTACTGCTTCTTTCCTCCTGTACCTATTCCTTGCTGCTGTTGCTGCTGTCCCCCCTTTCCTGCTGCCTGCATCTGTACCACCATCAACTTTTCTTTTAGTTTCTTAGCCTTGGAGTCTATCTCATCACAGCAGTACCTGGCATACCTCAGTATTTCGTCTAGGGGTTTACTTTGCCAACAAATCGAGTGTTGCTGAATCATTAAACTAATATCCGGTCTCAGTCCCAGGACGAACTTGGACACGAATTGCCCTATGTCTTTTGGATCCATTACATCCAGGCCGCTATACTGTTTAAACGCCTTCAGCAATCTCTCGTAATATTCGTGGATGGTCTCTTTGGGTTCCTGTCTGGTTCGGTCTATTCTGACCCAATCTATGTCTTGCATTGGCACTTTCTCTTTCAGCCAAGTCATCACTCTCTCGAATTTTGCCATCACAATCTCGGACGGCCCATTAGTCTTAGCATCTCTCTCCGGCTCCGTTGTGGGCCACTCAGCGCTAACCTTGCATGCTGTCCACAGATCTCCTGGTACTACAATGTCGAACAGCGTGTTCAGATCTATCCATAGGACCTTTGAGATTTTTACAAATCTCTCGACTTGCTTGTACCACTCCACTGGGTTTTCCCGCAATTTGGGGAAGGAGGTGGTAAAAGCAGCTAAATCTCCCCTACTCCAAGGGACATGCACATAGTTCCCATTGGCGACTTCACGCAAAGGGTATGCTTCTATTCCCTGCAGCCTTCCTGGTGTCATACCAAGCGTGCTTCTCCTGACGGTCCCTTTCTTGGACCACCTCTCTTCCCACTTATCTAGTGCTCTCCATGTCCTTATTCCAGTGATCAGTTCCCTTATGTGCGTTTTCAGCCCGATCGTTCTCCTCTCATCTAGGTCTCGATCTGTATAATGTAGCCTGTGGTTACCCTGTAATGCTTTGGTTCTTGACAGGTCCACCATATATTTGCCTGCTAGTTCGACTAACTTCTCATGGATTGCTCTCGCTTTTCGAGTGATGTCCTTTGCCATATACAGTATTTCATCCTGCTCATACATTTCCATTCTTTCTAAAGGCAGGGTACCATCTATCATGTCATCCAGGTCTGACCTTAAGCTGGCGACATCGAGTCTCTTAGCTTTTATCTCAGCTCGCAATATGTCTTTCGAAGGGGGCTCACTGGTCTCCCTACCATCCCAACTCCGAGCTCTACGTTTGGGCTCGGGAGAGTTAATGAGTGCTCTCCCTTGCTCCCATCTCTCCAGGTCCCATGCTCGGCCATCCGATCTTGGAAGGTGATGGAACACGGGCCTGTTACCCCCACTCTTGCTCTGCCCACTCTCTCCTGCTTCTCTCCTTTCGCCGTACGCCTCTCTGTTATTTTCCCTCTGGTCGCTACTCTCCCTTTGCCTAGTATCGCTCAGTATCCGATACGATCCTTCCTGGTTCCCCATATTCCCTGGGCTGCGCTCATTTCCGTCATCACAGGGACTATGGTGCGACCTCTCACAACTCCCATTCTGTTCTCTGGTGCCGGGCACACAGTGTGGACACTTAAAGCTGTTTCTGTACTCTTGCGCTCTCCTCTCCCCTTCACTGAGTATTGGGCACGCCACCCCTCCACTCCCGGGGCCCCCGTTTTCCAGGTCTGTTCTATTCCCACTCCGGGCCCAATGGGTGACTCCCCTACTATCTCTCTCTCTCCAGTCCCCCTCCGGGCTGCTCTCCCCAGCCCCGCAGTGAGTCCGAGCTCTGCTGTCCTGACTTTCCCTTTCAGCTTCTGCAGCTATGATGCTCTTGTGAGCCTCCACTGCCTCATCCCACTTCTTCATGTACTCATTTAGCTCTTGAAAGGATTTTCGTCCAGATCCCCTCAGATCCACTGGCCATCTAGGGCCCCCAGGGTCCCCTCCTGGATCCCCTGCTGTGTGCATCGGGGTGCTCCACTCTCTTGGTATCGGCATCTGACTTGGGGAATTAATCGTATCGTTCCTCCTTGCCGTCCCTGCTCTTTCTCTGTCCTTCCGTACCCGTTCTTCCCCTCTTGCTCTCTCTGGGTCATATATCGATACTATAGGACCTATGGTAACAGGTACCTGTAGTGCAGCTGGTAATCCGTAGGATGTGGCGCACTCCGTTTCCGGCGCTCTTTGTACCACAAACCTCCCGACTACCTGTTGCACCTGACTAGGCTGGGACAGCTCTTTCTTCGCCTCAGGATCCCACTCTGAACTGGGAAGCGGTCCATGCTCCCCTGCATTGCCCCCCTTTTCTCTTTCACTATGCTCGACCTCTCCCCCTGCTCTATTATACGGGGGTGGCCTGTCTGTCAGTAATCTGTTTATCAGGCTGTCCTCTGTTTCGCTCTCATCATCTTCTTCTAGGGGGCTTTTATTACCGGGCACCTCTAACACTGGGTACAGTTTATTTACTTCCATGTTATGCACTCTCCATCTTTTAGCATCCGCATCCCACCTGGCATCCTGCACTGCCCTTACCGATCGTTTCACCCTTTCTTGTCGTCTGTTCATATTCTTTTCATGCGCTGCCCTAATCCATGCATCAAGGGCTTCAAACTGGGTCGGTCTAGGCAAGGGTCTCATTGAGGTCATGACTGATTTTAATCGATGTAACACCTCTAATCTGAACGTCCCGTACTTCGGGAACGTCAGTTCCTCATTTCCTTCCGTGATCTTACTCCACTCTGATATCCAAAGGATCGTATGCAACCCAACATTCACTGCCATGTAACGAGCTGGCGTACCCTCCGGCGGGGCTTCTTCCCCTTCATACGATCCCCGCTTCTCTTTTTTAAACGCCGCTCTCAGCCATTTAAAACACTTCATAATTATACGCACAATATCCAGCCTCGCTACTCTGTTTACTTCCTGATGACAATCCACCAATCCTGTCGCGGCTTTGCTAACTTGGCCTATCGCAGCGCGGTCTTTCTCCGGTCGGCCAATCACGTCGCGACACTTTCTGACGTCTTTGCTAGCTGGCCTATCACAGCGCGGTCTTTCTCCTGTCGGCCAATCACGTCGCGACACTTCCTGACGTCACTTTTCTCCGCTTCGCAGCAGCACCCCTCCTTTCTCAACTCGTCTCCCGGTCTTGCATGCGTCCCATTCATACACCGAAAAATGACTACTTCCGACCAAGCGGTCACTTCCCTCGACTGTACGTCCACAGTCTATATGTAATTGTCAACACAACTGACGAAATGTCTATCGTCTCTCTGATAGGTTGCTTACACACACAGTAACCTCCGACCAGCGTCCGTTACTCACGCACTCACTCTTACGTTCCCCCTATCTCGGTCTTTCGGGTGATCAATGGTACCTCATGACCCCCTTCACTCCAGTTGACAATTACTCTGGGTGTCCGATACACCCGAACCACTTAAGCTCTCCTTGAACTTAAGATTTCCACCGGTTGCGCGCGCTCACAACCTGTTCCACAGTCACTCTACAGACATTCAACTCCGCCAGACATTACAACATAGATACAATACAAAAACACCGCAATCTAACACGCATGACCCTTTATACTCACTCTCGACCGATACTGCTGCTTTTTCTGTCTCACGTCATCCGGATCTTCTTCGGCGGGCGGTTCTTCCGATCATCGATTTCTAGGGGCCTTGGGGTAAGCTAACCTGGCCTAGGTCACCGTCCTCAAGAAGGCAACCATCCTCTATAGCTACCAACTGGAAGGGCGAGATTTTGATCGATACCTTATCACTATTGATCTAAACCCCGATCTGGTCGACTGAACCTTTGTTGCCTGTCATTGAAGGAAGAAAGTGCCTCTCTCCCAAGTTAGTTCACCCAATAAAGGACCCCGCTCCAAAAGATCACAAACAACTTCTAGCTTTCAAAAGTTTATTGTAAGGATAGGATAAGCTGCAAATACAGGCATCTCAGAATGAGGTTCACGAGATACACAGGTCCAACTACATACATGTGCTCTCTGAAAGCCCTCAGACGAGCAACAGAAATTACTAACACAAGTTCTAAGAATAATAAAGCTATCAGCATTGACGCATATCTCTCCTTCATTTAAGTTGAAGGAAAACACACAGGTTAGGCTGTCCCTACCCTGCTCTAGATGGTATCCCTACTTAACCAAATCCCAACCTAACAAAGGTGTCAGCAGTGAATGACCCCCAAGGGAAGTCACTCACTCTTAGTCTCTTGGTGAAAACCTATAGTTCTCCAGTCATGACCCCTCTCTGCCTACCCATCCGCTCTCTAAAGGGTCCTCAGGTATCTGCTCTAACTCCACCCAGGGGTGCTGTCCCTAATACAAAACAGTCAACAACATTTGAGACGCCCCTCATGAGACGCCCCTCACGTGGTATAGCTTCTGGCTTTTTCCATGCTGCTTTGTATTGGGCCTCATACGTTGGAGTTGACCTTGCTTCTCAGACTCTTCTCCGGCCCGCTGATACCCCTTAAACATTCCGGAACCCTCCTCCATGTCTGGGCCGTCTACTGAACAGACCTCTATTCATATTATTTATAATCGGATCCTCCCTTTCTCTTGCAGACAGACATCTGCAGCCAAGAACCCAACTCTCATAGACTTCCAAAAAGGTTTGCAACATTTCTCGGCCCAGACATGTACGTGTAAATCAATGTTAAACATTTCAGGCCTACAATATTTCTCATAATGATTATAGCATTCAACTTCTTCATTAATTAAAGCATGTTAATACTCTTATTCTATTATTCAGTAAACACATCTATAAATCATGGCCCATTAATGCAATGACCAAAACATTAGTACAATCTATGTCGTGAAAAGAAACACCTTCCCCTTCCCTTCTAGCTCTGGCCCTGAGGCCTACCACATTCTGCGTTTAACCACATGCCATCTTACATTTTAGCAGCTACACGACATGGATTCAGGAATAATCACATCTAATAAAATCATATAGTGTCACACATTTCTGTATTAGTTCCACTTCTACTTAAATCTATACATTAGCTATACATTCAGAATATAATTGCAGATACTACTAGCACTCATGGCATTTCTCCTCATGATTTGTGCTTACTACAGGTAAGTGTGATGCACTCATACATTTAGGTCAGTTTGCGCTCTCTCAAGTGTCACAGGATAAGCAGGGCGCATCGTCCTCTTCAAATTACAAATGTAAACACTCAGGGGGTTATTTATGGAATGTTGGTGTAGGGCAGCCAAGTAAGGCACCTTGCTGCGCTGCCATATGTGAAAGGGAAAGAAAAGAAATGCACCGTGTTTAAGCTACACGGTGCATTCCTGTCCTTATGCCTGCACTGGCCCCCTTTCAGCAGCCTAGCGCCAACGTAGGCAACCTTGCACCGTGGTGCAAGGATGCCTCTGTTGCATGCAGGATTGAGAGCCCTGTGTCAAGCATGTAACACTTTACATGGTGAGAAAATATGCAGTGCTCTCATGAATGAGCCCCTCAGTTCCAGGGGAATATTGGTGAAAAAGTCCCAAGCAATTGTACGTAGTGCAAAAAAATCTTGATTTTAAAGGATGCAAATCCTCACCAACCCCGGGGCTAGAGCCCACAGTGGTAACAAATCTATACCAATGTGAGCTTGGGCCCGATGGCACCAGTGGGTATGGAAGATCTTTTGTCCTTTCAAATAAAGGTTTTTTGACACTACTTCCTGATGCTTGACACTCATTCACCATTATTCCCTAGTGTCACACTTTACATTTCCATCTAATCGAACACTTGCTTTGGCTGGTGTTACTCAGTGGCAGCTGCTATGGAGCGGAGGTGATGGGGCATGCTGGAGGATAAAAGAAATTAAAGAAACACTTACCTGGTTACGGCCGCAGCTTCTCCTCCATCAGCATTGTGATTAGTCTGAGCTCCGTGGTTCAGTGCTCAGACAGGGGCCTAGAGCCAGTGCATGTGCTCCACCCAGGCTGTGCAATACAGCAAGGTGGAGCACATGCTAAGTACACATGACTGGCTGGCCCAAGAAGGTTGGCCGCACTGTCATGCGCACTTAAGGTGCACAAACCACTCCTCCTCCTGTGACTCCAACCCCGCCCGGTAGCTTGTATGAGAAACAAAATTATAATAACGTTGTTATTATCATTTAATTTTTCCTTTTTCTGCTGCTCTGAGAGCACTGGGGCGATGCTCCTCTGCCTTAGCAGAGGAGCTGCCGCTTGTGTAAATTTTGGAACAGGATTTGTAGACAGGACGTGTCTTATAGCTAGCAGGATTACATTAACTGATTACAATTTAGCTTATCCTACCTTTCTCTCCATCTTTGGCTTGTGCAGATTGCCACGACTACGTTTAAACTTCACATTAGGTGGAGAAAACGGACCTCTCCTCAACTACACTTTCTTCTCTGGTACCCTCTGTGTACACTAGTCTGTTCTGCCTCCTTTTCTTTACCACAACCCTCCCCTTATTTGTAGCCCATCTATCCCTGGCACTATGGGATTTCTGACTGTCATTGCAGAGTTTTAAGACCTCCGCTGCCCCTCCTTCTTATAGTCTATTGATTTTTATGGCTCATATGAGTGATATTCTTTTTACACATTCTGCAAATTTGAATCTCTTTGACTTACTCTTTCAAAAACATCCTGAATCGTATTTTTTAAAGAAGTATAAGACATGTCTTTTTTTATTGCTCTTCGTCTTACAGTTTTTCCTTACAGCTAAGTCAAGAGAAAGGCATTGAGATATGGGTGCACAGTAAAGACCAATTCAATTCAATTGATAAAATATGGGTACATCAGGATCTAAAACTATAATGCAGTTCTAAATACATCTAGCAATGGATATTGTCGTATACACATATACAGCCAGAATCGTAAACGAGCCCTCTTCATGTCTGATAATAGCCACATAGTATTCATCATCTTGTTATGTTATGTTATGTTATGTTATATTTATGCTTCTATAGCGCACGGCCACTCCATTTGGAGCATCCCGGCGCTTTTTCGAAGGTACCCACCAAATGAGGGAGAAACATAACACTGAAGGGACATGCAACACACACATAAAAAACAGCAGTGGTCTAAGGGAAAAGCCATGTTTTAAGGGCCTTTCGGAAGGACAGCAGGCTAGAAGCCTGTCTTAGAGAAATCGGGAGGTCATTCCAAGCACGAGGAGCTAGCATGATCTTAGCATGGTTCAACATTTATGGACGATGTATATATACATATGTCTTTAGATTATTTAATTATGACAATACAATACATTCACATCTGTTGAGTTTACACTTACGATGGGAATCTTGTATAAGTTAGTACGTTCTCTCAAACGGGGATGTGCTTCACTTAACATTACATTAGAGCAGGAATTTTTGCAGGCTTGCACTTGTTTAAAAGGACTAGGCATAGAAATGGATGCTATAAACCATCTAAACTCAGTATTATGTGTCACTGCACAAACATAAATCTTGGTGGATGCATGTTCGTAAACTAAGAACAGAAAATCATGTTGTTGTAAATATAAATATAAAAATAATTGTTTTATTTGTAGTAATGGAAGCTGTTTCCAGTAGCTTTAAATTTGTGAATCTGTTTTCAAGCTGATTTGTTTTTCAAAGAAGAAATTATTTCTAAGCAACTACTAATTTGCTTAAAAGCATTTAATTAATGTTTTTAGTAATCCATTTTTGGCGAATAGTTAAGTGGGTCTTTGTGGGCAAAAGTGAACAATGTACCAAATGTTAACAATTTAGTTTTTGGGCAATCTAAATGTTCTATCCCTTTTCCATTTGTCTTGAGTAAATTACTAAATCACACCCCTTAAAATGCCCTGTTGTCTTAAGTGAATTCTGCTTTTTTTTTCTTCTTTTTTATTCACTGTTACCTAATTAATGTTTTTAAACAGGAACAGAGGTGGGAGCACACCGCTTCACCTCCCAGCAAGATTCTCTCCTGGCATTATGGTAAATGCAGTCACAGGTTCCTTGCTTGGCTAAAATATTTACCAGTGTTTCGCCAAAGTTGGCGCAGATGGTGCTGATCTCTAGACACATGTTTCTGGTTCTTTAACCGTCATCAGTAGAGATTCCAGACTTCAAATTTGGGGTTTTCTGAGTAGGCTGCCAAACATCACATCAGGTCAAATACCTCTCACTGGTGCACGGGTGCTTCTTCCACAAGCTCGTCAGCTCAATGACTCACAGGAGTGCTTTTAAAAAGGAACAGGGGTGGGAGCACACCGCTTCACCTCCCAGCAAGGTTCGCCCCTGTCATTATGGCAAATGCCATCACAGGTTGCTTGCTTGGCTAAAATATTTATGAGTGTTTCGCCAAAGTTGGCGCAGATGGTGGTGATCTCTAGACACAGGTTTCTGGTTCTTTAACCGTCATCAGTAGAGATTACAGACTTCAAATTTGGGGTTTGTTTCTGTAACAAGTAAGGGGGCGTGGCCCTGGACTTTTTGCGTATAGAGCAGTTAAAATGAACTGAACCTTATTGCCTTCTGTGGTCCTATCATGTATGCAAAAAGAAACCTTTTCCACCTTAATGAGGCATGTCATGTACTCATGACATGTAAATGCATATTTTGAGCATCTTGTTGTTTTTCATGATTTGGTATGTGGTGTCAATCTTATACTGCATATGTTCTCATGAAGGTACATATGTGCTCATGAAGGGTACATCGCCTGTAATTGCTGGTATAGTTCACAGCAGTAAGAAAATGCTTGTTCCCCAAAGAAGTGGAAGGGTTCTCAGGACTGACAATGCCGATCCTTCCGCTCTTAAGCAACCCATATATTTGTGTTTTTGATACGAAAATTGAGTCGACTTCTGGATTTCAGAGATGTCTGACAGGTTATTGATATCTAACTAATCAGTCCACTTTCCTTCACTTTCAGGGCCAGGAATCATGTGGATGGGGTTTTTCTATGGTATTTTGTACCTGCAAGGACAAGCTAAGAATATCTCACGTGGTAGTATTTAATGAAATCCCCTGTAGCAATCTGATACTACCACTGGCTGCCCTTGGATTCAGGGTGGAAGGAAAAATACATAAAAATACGTATATAAGAGTAGGAAATTTTTCTTATACCTTTGTCTTGTCATGGCCACATTCATGTAACACATTTTAAAACTCATGGAGCTGTATCGGGTCAGATTTAGCTGCATCCACAGAATTGATAAAGTGCTGCCCTGGTGACAATAGGAAAGCTCTAAAGGTTCCCTTATAAAACCAGATGTGACAGGATAAACTGGTAGTTTGTGTGTGCTTGGTGAAGCATCTGCACCTTGGAGGATCCCTCTGGAAAGCTACAGCTGTGCTGTCTGTAACACAGCAAGACAGCAATGAGTAAGCATTTATATGAGGTAATTTCTAGGCAAAAAATAATTAGGAACATGTCCCTGCACCAGGGTCTCTAGAGTGGGAGGGCAGATGGACTTTATTTTTCCTGCCCTCCCCCCTTGCGTCCGACCACCACATCTGTTGAATGTGCAGGAAGCTGTACAGAAAAACAGGCACTGCACCTTACACAACACATGTTAATTTTACTGTAAGGCAGTGCTGATTTTGTATAATGTTTAAATCTGACTTTGTATGTACGTATATATGCAATGATATATATATCATGAACAAGGCTGTATTTAACAGTCGGAACGCGTGGATGAATTCACTCGAGAAATGAAATAAAGAGCCAGCTATATAAAAAAAAAAACTCGGAGTGTCGATTTCGCTTCTCTCTTGGAATAGGAGTCATTTTGAATGATAAATATATATATATATATATACATATATATATATATATTCACTGAAAAAACCATAGGTTATAGACCATATATAGTTAGGAATTAGCATTTAAAAAACCTTTTTTTACTCACACAAAACCATTGAAATTCCATATATAGTTAGTTAGTTGCACTAACTATATATCGCGCACCCGCAATCCACTGCTGATCATGTCACATATTACATCATTCATGACATGGTCAGTGACATCACTGATGACATCACTGATGACATCTCAAATGACAGTGGAAGTATACGTGTCTGGACGAAGGATTTAGTAGGTGCATGACTGAATGTATGAGTGAGTGATTAAATGTGTCTCACTGAGTGCATGGGTTAGTGACTAAACTGTCTTAATTTGTGCATTATTATGTCTGTTGTTCTGTAAACTGCTGCATGTGTTGATCAGTAGCTATATGATTAACTATATGGGTTATTGATTGATTGTCCAAGTATTTGTATGGGAGACTGAGTGTGTGTGTGGCTGGCTGGGAGGTGTGTGACTCTGTGCAGATCAATGTGTACTTGTATCAATGATTGTATAAGAGAGTAAGTATGTGTTAGTATATGTTTGAAAATGTAAGGTGCTCTATGTTTAACTGTATAGACAAGAAAATGGAAGTGTGATTGATTCTTTACAGGACTGACTAGGTGTGTGAGTAACTCCATGGATGAGTGGCAGAGTGTGAGTGTCTGTATAGGTGTATGAGTGCATATGATAGTGTTGTAAAGATGAGTGATGGTATGTATGAATGATTGTATGGGTGAATGAGTGAATGTGTGTGTAGACGTAGGAATCAGTGAGTGCGTATGTAGTAACTAGTATTGGTGTGTCAATGGTTTCAAAAATTATACTCTGTATTTAACACTGGGTGTAACAGAGGTTATATTAAAATGTGAGGAGATGCATTGTATTGTCACATGAATGATATCATCAGTAATGTGGTCATTGATGTCAAATGAGATGTCATCAGTGATGTCATCAGTGATGTCATTTGAGATGTCATCAGTGATGTCATCAGTGATGTCACTGACCATGTCATGAATGATGTAATATGTGTCATGATCAGCAGTGGATTGCGGGTGCGCGATATATAGTCAGTGCAACTAACTAACTATATATGGAATTTCAATGGTTTTGTGTGAGTAAAAAAAGTTTTTTTAAATGCTAATTCCTAACTATATATGGTCTATAACCTATGGTTTTTTCAGTGAATTTTCAAGGTTTTGTAAATGCTAATTCCTAACTATATATGGTCTATAACCTATGGTTTTTTCAGTGAATTTCATTGGTTTTTTAAAAGCTAATATCTATATCTGTAAAATATATTCTTTATTACGTGACGTATCACGTAGCCACGTGAGACGCCTCATGACACGTCGCATAACCGTGACGTATCGGCTCTGCAGCGCAAACAAAACCCGTAACGTAAGCGCGCCGGAGCACGCTTACAGTCGCATAACCGTGACGTATCGGCTCTGCAGCGCAAACAAAACCCGTAACGTAAGCGCGCCGGAGCACGCTTACAGATATATATATCTTTTTTAACCTTAATTAGCCAAAATCCACACGTGCACATATCTTGAGGCCTTGCAAAGGCACATCAAACAAACAGTCCCTACAATTTTTCAAAGTTTTCTTGATAATCTATTCCATTATTTTTTTTTTTACTGTTTCTCTTGTTACGCTTACCGGGACGCTACCCGGTACGCGAACCGGACGCTCCAAAAACACAAGATGGCGGACTCCCGTTACGCTGTCGGTTAGCTGCCCGGTTCGCGTACCGGGAAGCGCCTCTACCGCGAAAAATCGCAATTTTTTATTTTTTTTTGCCCCGCGGGGGACTTTAATATCCCCCTCATCAATCCTAGGGGGTCAGGAGGGGTTTACCTTGCCCCCTTTCCTTCATTTCCCCCTTCGTTTTTCACCACATCTTGTCTCTCGAACCTACCGAGAAACAAGATGGCGTCCGCTCCGGACTATTTACAATGTTGACAGCTACGCTGCCGGTTAGCTGCCCGGTTAGCTGCCCGGTGAGCTGCCCGGTTCGCGTACCGGGACGCGCCTCTACTGCGAAAATTTTTATTTTTTTATTTTTTCCCCCGCGGGGCACTTTAATATCCCCCTCATCAATCCTAGGGGGTCAGGAGGGGTCTACCTTGCCCCCTTTCCTTCATTCTCCCCTTCGTTTTTCACCACATCTTGTCTCTCGATCCTACCGAGAGACAAGATGGCGGCCGCTCCGGACTGTTTAGAATGTTGACAGACACCGGAGAGCCAATCAGCTTCGCTTCGCGAAGTTCCGTTACGCGTCAGGTACGCGAACCGGGGCGCTGCCCGGAGCGCGCTTACAGATATATATCTTTTTTTGAACGTTAATTTCTCAAAATCCACTGGAGCACATATCTTGAGACCTAGCAAAGGCACATCGGGCTAACAGTCCCTACAATTTTGCCAAGTTTCGTGCAAATCCATTCAGCCGTTCGGGCTAAAAGTGAGGCCAACCGCCCTATGGAAATTAACATGGGAAAAACACGTTTTGGGACCCCCCTTTTTTCTCAGCCCCCCCTTGACGAACCCCCCCCAAATTATTAGTGGCTGCTCAGAAACAAAATGTTCAATTTTCCTGAAAATTCCAGCCAATTCCGTCCACAAACGCCAAAGTTATTAGACATAGAATTTTCAAAAATCCCATAGAGAAAAAATCCTAACTATATATACCTACTGGCGACCGCCAGTAGGTAATATATATATATATATATATATATATATATATATATATATATATATATATATTCCCTATATATATTACCTACTGGTTGCCAGTAGGTAGTTATAGTTAGGACATATTTTCCATAGGAAATCCGCAACATTCTATTTGTAATAATTTTGACGCCGGTTGACGAATCCTCGCGAAAACTGGTGGGGCGCTCCAGTCCGCTCCTTTCCTTTCCTAAAAATCTCAGGGTGATTCGTCAAGCAGGGGGCCCCAAAGTGTGTTTTCCACATGCAATATTCCATAGGAACCTTTAATCGCAGCTACAGCCCGTACTACTGAACGGAATTACACCAAATTTGGCAGAAAAGTAGACCTTGGTTCAGAGTCGTGCCTTTTTGTTTAAGGATAGATAATCATTTTTTTATGCATATAAAAGCACATAGGGCTCCTATTCAAATATTGTTTGATGGCATTGAGCCCATCCTGTTGGTGTATGCTAGTATTATAGCGACGTCACATCCATTGTGATCAAAATGCATTCTGTGTCCCAGGTCACATTGCTTATCTTCCTCAAAAAGTCCCCTGTATTTTGCATATACGAAGGCAGACTTCTCACATGGCTTTACAAAAAAAAGTCTACTTATTTGGATGTTTTCTCCATAAGACTATTGCATGCAGAGATGATGGGTCTGCCTAGTGGTTTCGTGGAGTTTTTATGAATTTTAGGTATAAAATATATTGCTGCAATTTCCGGTTAGTAATTTTTCAAAAACTTGAATTCATCTGTGCTGAGGAGACCAGCACTTTTCCATGCTAAAAGTGAAGAGTAGTAGTCAATTTCAGCTTGTTTAACACACTGCATATTGCCTCTTTTGTAGCAGTTCTTATCGTTGATTTGGGCAAGAGCTTCCTCCATATACATCTTGCGTGGCCATAGCACGATATTTCCCCCCTTGTCTGACTGCCTTATGATGAGATTCTCGTTGTCCTGCAGTTTTTTCATAAGCTGGGCATATAAGTTGTTTTTCCAGCTAATGGTAATTTGAGCATGTGTGGTGGCTTTGTAGAGTTTTTTTTAGCTCTATGGTAACTTGCTCATGGAAAATGTCAAGATTGTCATATAACATTACAGGTTGGAACGTAGATTTGGGTTTAAATGGTGTTTTGATCGATTCACTGATTTGAGAAGGATCTGTGATTTGGCTGCTGTTCCCATTTGCCAAATTCTGCATTTCCTGTAACAAATCAATGTCCCCTGCAACCAGCATTGTCGGACCGGGGAGGCTACTATGTGTAGATACAGGCAGCTCATTGTTGTGTGTTCCCTGGAGTAGATGGTATTTATGCATTTTTAAATTGCGGATGAAGTGATATACGTCCATGCGTGTGTCAGCATAATTAAAATTACTCTCTGGCTGTATGAAAAAACCCAGTGTCAGGATTTGTTTTTCTGCCATATTTAGGGTTACTTCAGATAGATTTATTATGGTATTTGAGTCCATATTGGCACTAGAATCCTCTAGTTTATTTTCCGTCTGGCATTCCCTGGCTTCTCAGCAAGCTGCTTGCCGCTTGATGTTTCTCCTCCTTCTTACTCAACACTTTTGGTTGCGTCTTTGGCACCTTGTTTTCATTGCACCCGCGGATGTAGTTTCTGCAGTCTGTCCTGGCGCAGACAGTTCACCTCTTGTGCCAAAGAGAGTTTGGTAAACCCCAGGTCATTACTTGTTCTTGCCTGCTCATTATCAGTGTCACTTTCAGTTATTGAACTCTTCTCCGATATTGATGTAGAAACTGGGGTCAAGTGGGTGATGTCAGTTCGATTTCCCGCTACGACTTCTTCCACTTTGCGCAGGCGTATTGACATTTCATCACGATATTTTTTGTGAATATCGGCACTCTCAAATGCACTGATTTCTGCGATTACCTCCTCAATCTTCTGTTGTAGAGTGGCCCTGTCAGTTTCCGCATATTTTACAAGAATTGCAACTAATTTGCGGGATAACTCGAGATTACAGTTGGCCCACTCGGTGAGCATATTTGGGTCCGGATGTTCGTAACTTGGGGCAAGCACAATTCTAAGACCCAGGGCCGGTCCTAGGATTTGCGTGGCCCTGGGCTAAAAGGCAACGTGCGAGGCCCCCTCTAATTTAGATAAGTGGCCCCCTGCAAGTAGACCATTCAGAGACACTGTGGGGGGCCCATTGTCTAGCATTTTTGCGCCCCCACATTTTTAACTTTTACTCCACAAGCATTTCTCACACCTTCAGCCCGATAGGTGTGAGAATTGATTGTGGTCTAAAAGTTAAAACTGTGGGGGCGCCAAAATGCTGGACAATGGGCCCCCCACAGTGTCTGTGAATGGTCTCCTTGCAATTGAGGGAGCGTCTCCCTCCCCTAGGCCTCCAGACAGACACCATCCCTGAGAGGCACAGGGAGGGGCCCCCCTCCAATGGACCTTAATTGCAAGGCAACACCTTTTTTTAAATAAATCGCCAGGGAAACAACAGGACACATCACCAGTGGGTGGCCCCATGCTGGTGGGCTGAGTGCGAGGCCCTGTGCAGCCGCCCACACTGCCCATGCCTAGCGCCGGCCCTGCTAAGACCCCTCGGGATCCTGCCAACCTCCAAGTAGCTAGTTATGGATTTGTGCTCCCACCACTTGGATTGCTCAGCCCTATATATATATATATATATATATATATATATATATATATATATGTGCAACAAAATCCTGCAACAATCCTCCATATCCCATCGGGGCTCGAAGGGAAGAACAGGTACAGACCACAGTATAGCTTGTAAAATTATAAGGTGCAGTTTATTATCACCGTGACCTCCTTCGCGTGACGCGTTTCGACCGGGTCTCCCCAGTCTAGATCACATGACGAGCCACCATAGAGACGTGTCATAAATAATGGATAGAAAGCCAAGAGCCCCTCCTACATGTTCAGTAAACATAGAAGACATTTTGATGCTATAAATACATGGTATTACAGATAAAAACACACAAATCATGCTGAATACATTCTATTGTAAACATAACACTCATTGGAATTCTCCTCCGCAGCTTCAGTAAATACACAAAAGTGCTAAAAGAAAAGCCAAGTGGCCACCCGAAATAGGCGTAAAGAGGAGAAAAGTTAATTGTGTATTCTCAAAATTCATCGTAATGTATAAATAAGCAATTTAGTCGTAACATCAGAGCATGAGGGAACCTAGGCTAAAGAAAGTGCAAGTGCTATTTAAAGTGCAAAGAGCGTGACACAGACTATATGTTAAAATAGTGAATGGAAAAGCAAGCTCGGGGGACATAGTGGCATAGTGCCAAGGAACAGCAATACATATAAATATTAATAGATCAATCTAAATAGGAAGTCAGTCCAATTCATAGTAGTGGTGTGCAACATAATCCAGGTACTACATAAATGACTCATGGGTGAAGACGGAGTGAAAAAGGGAAACTCAGGATTTGTCGAGTAATGGACCAGCATGAATGAATGGGTCTAAAGTGCCTCATAAGGATGTACAAAATATGCAAAAAGTGCAATTCGTGCAAACTGTGCAACGATGTGCAAAAATGTACAAAAAGGGGCAACCATACAGAGTCTCGAGGTTCTAATGTAACACAAACAGTTACTTGATACCATTTATAAGAGTGAAAACTTGCTCCTCTAATATGAGGATGATTCTATGAGGGCATGGATCTGAAAAACATGTGTCGATGTAGCCATGTGACAATGTAGACACAATGATTTCGTAAGGCTAACTACTGGTATACAAATAATCATAATTATACAAATATTCAGATAAATACCGCTCGTTAAAAGTGGGGAAGAAGCAAGATACCTCTATAAAACCAGTTACAAAGTCAGTTCATCTATCTCCCACATAAACAGCTAAAAACTAAAAAATGCTAAAAGACTGTAAAAATAGGATAAGAAATCATGACTTAAAATACTGGAAAGCAAGGATTGCTAAAATCCACAACTTAAAATCGAGACTACCTTACACAAAACAGGTTAAAATCCATATTAAATCCAAGCATGAATAACCCAAGAAAATCTCTTTTTAAACTGTTATCATTAGTAATTGTGCAAATCTTCACCTGTGTTTATCCAATTAGGCATCTTAGTGTAAAGAGTCAGGATGTAGTGAGACTCAAGCTGACGGAAGGATTTCTCTCTGTTGCCCCCTCTTTTTGATTTTGGCACTGCATCGATAACATAGTGCGATAGATCATTAAGGTTGTTATGATGTACTAGGTTAAAGTGTCGTGCGACTGGATAACTGTTGTCAGTGTTAACGATAGCCCTTAAATGTTGTAGGATGCGGTTATATACCTGTAGCTTAGTGCTATCCACGTATCTCAAGTGACATGTGGACTCTAGTACGTAAACTGCGCATTCAGTACAGCACGTTTCTCGACCCTTAATCAGGACAGGCTGAGAGTGGAAAGCATCGGTATATTCCGTTTTATTTATGCCAAATTTGCATGCCCTACATACATTACATTTACGAAAACCATTTTGGGGGGCTAACCAGGTGGTGGGGGCATCAATCACCTCTGGACAGGTTTTTACCAGAGTGTCTCACATGGACGGTGCCCTTCTAAATGTGATTACGGGACTGTCTGGCAATATTCGAGAGAGAGTTAGGTCAGTTTTGACAATGTGCCAATTGTTGAGGATGATTTTTCTAACCTGATGTTATTGGGTACTATAGCATCTGAAACTGAAAGCATTGAGAGATTCCTGATGAGAGGATATAACTGGCAAAACCTCCAGGATACCTTGAATAAAGTCAGAAAATTACCCCTTACAAGCCTTTTTGCCAAAAAAACGCGTCCCAGTTCAGACGGTAAATTCCGCATGATAACACCATATGCTGCTAACTCTTTTAAATTGAGATCAATAATGTCCAAACATTGGCACATTCTCAAATCTGATTTGATTGTAGGGCCTGACATCCCCGAAGTGCCACAAATTACGTTTAAGAGGGCAAGATCACTACATGATCAAATGGTCCATAGCTATTTGCAGCCACTGGAAAAACAAATAGGGACTTTGAAGGATGCAAAAGGTTTTTTCCCTTATGGAAAATGCAAAGCCTGCTCAGCCAGCAAGAGAATGTTAACATATGAAGTCACAGGCTGTAGAGGTGGCAAGATAATCAATAAATTCATGTCCTGTCATACTGACCATGCGGTCTACTGTCTGATGTGTCCTTGCCTTTTAAGATATGTTGGAAGCACCATTAATCCTGTCAAATTGAGGGTGCTTGAACATATGAGGGCCATCGTTAACAAAGATTTCTCGTATCCGGTGGCCCATCACTTTGCTCTGAAGCACAAGAGTGACAGGAATCTCCTGAGATATTTTTGCCTGGACCACGTTAGTGAGAACCCGAGAGGAGGCAATAGATTGCAAACACTCAGGAGATTAGAATCTCGATACATTGTCGATCTAGAGACAAGGGTGCCAAGGGGCCTAAATATGGGTGAAGAACTGGCATCTCACTTAGGATGAAGATTAAATATCAGTTAAATGTGCAATTTTTGACATGAGATTTTGAATGGTATGTAAAAATGATTATTAGATTGGGTTTTTGTTTAAAAGCTGCACCGAGATTTGATTTATTTGCATCATATGGAAAACATATGGGTTTTATATATCCCAATACCTAGCAGCCAATACATGGCTGCCATTGCCGATCCACGGCAAGATTTACGCCCTCATGACTATCCATTAATGTGGTCTTCATGCGGGTGTTGCGCAATGATGCATGATGTTTGTTCTTGTTCCTAGTTTGGATATATTTTGTCCCACAGGTTGTAACAAGAAATGAA